>NC_142348.1:23975000-24322500 GCF_054954075.1 Amborella trichopoda | reverse complement strand
GGTTTCTGCTACTGTGAGAAGAGTGAACTAAGAAGACAGCAAGGAAAAACCAGTCCTATCTCCCCCTCAACCACTAACCCTTCTTCTCTCTATTATTCTGCCTCCTCTCTTCTTCGTCTCTCTTCTTCTCTCTATTCTTCTGCCTCTTCTCTTTTATTTCTCTCTTCTTCTCTTTTTCTCTCTCTAAACTCGTTAAGTTTGGTTTTCAAATGGCATTGTTCTTGTCTGGTCGAGATATATAAAGGCACCGCTATCAACGGTCATTTGTTTGTGACGGTTGGATTCGTTTTTTCCATTGGTTGGGACATTGGATTCTGCCGAAACACATCCAACGGTTGGCAACTTCTTGCAAAATTGTCTCTCTCGCCCTCCCTCTCTCTAGGTAACATTGGCTGGCATATATATAGTAAGACCCAGTTTCTACGCGGCAAATAGAAATACGGGCCTGTTGATAAATCTATTTTTCAGATGGATTTTAAGACTTAAATAAATAAATTTTAAAAATTAAAATTAATAAATCTAATAAGAAAATATTTAGACCGTTTGTTTGTATTATTTTATATTTATCTTTAAAATGGATGCTTTACACGTTCTAAACCGCATATGTAGAAATGTTGTCCAATCCATATGAAACAATTTTCCACATGTTATTTATGGAGACGTAGTAATTAGAAAGGGAAAGGGTTTCTACGAGTCATGGGACTCATAGGGACTCATATATAGAGATGAGTCATCTCTTAAAAATTCATTTTTGAGATAAATTTTAGACCTAATTTTTAAGGAATATATAACCTTTAACATGGACATCATGAATTTATTAGAAAAACAAATTTTAAAAGCTGAAACAGATAATTTTACGAATGAAATATTTAGACCATTGGTTATAACTTTTTTCGAAAGAAACTACCCATATGAATCCATCTTTAAGATAGATGTTTTATGCCTCTGGGAATACAAATTTAAGAATTTGTCCCCTGGTGCATACAACAAGTTTCCAATCTGAAGATGGTGATACCTCAAACAAAAATAAATTTGAGAAAAAGAAAAAAGAATAGAAATCTAGAAACGATGCGGTCCCTTCCACATACACATAGAAGGGACCTACAACGGTACTCCTGTAGGTGTCCAACATACTTGAATTTCCTGGAGTACGAGACTGATTTATTTGACATAAATTTCAGGAGAAAAAAAATGAGTTCCTTCGCCTAAATTTCACAATCAAAAGTGAACTAAGTTGAAAGTTCATTTCTTTGATATAAATTTCAAGAGAAAAAAATGAGTTCCTTCGCCTAGATTTCACAATCAAAAGTGGACTAAGTTAAAAGCTTAAATTATATCTTAGCTCGTTTTCCCTTAAGAGTCAAACTATTTTTTTTGTTAATTCAGATGTAGTGCGGTTCTCATACTTCCAAGCATATTGCTTTATTGTTGGTTGGTCCTTTTTGTTCCCCGTCTAATGACCTTTTTGATTTGAGCAACTAGGCTGGTAGAGCATGATAGCTTTCTTATGATCCACCGGTTAAGAAGTTTGGATTTACCTTTTGTCATAATGATGAGTTAGAAGTTAAAAGAGTTATTAAGCAAAGTCATTGGAGAGTAATCCATTTTTTCGACTACAAAAAAGTGTTTGCTTAAGTTTAATAGTAATTTTTTGTAACTACAGCTCTGAGGGAAGAAGACGCAATCCGTTTGGCTAAGTGTTTGCTTAAGTTTAATAGTAATTTTTTGTGGACATTTTCTAGCTTCTTGAATACCATGGCACCGAAAAAACTCCTACCATTTAGACTGGTTGTTAAGAAGGGAACCCTTCAACAGAGCAGTAGAGACCGCCTCTTTTTAATCTTGATCATGAAGAAGAAATGCAAACAGAGAATCCTAGTAATGCTATTGTGGACCCTCAACAAGTTCAAACTATGGTGGCGATGGATGGCTCTATTGAGGAAGCATTGATGATTCCCCCGTTAAATGTTTTCCCAGCTGAGAACCTAGAGTTGATTTCTTTTAAGGATTACAAGTTCTCGCATCTGATGATGATGAACATGAGAATTTTGAAAGTATCCTTGGGGACATGGGAGTGACTTTCAATGCTCTGAATAGACAGGTTGCAGATGCTTTATGAGGAAAGGTCTAGAGGGCCAAGGAGGAAGAAGGAGTAAGGTGGGAGACAAGGTCATCGAGACTCCTGCTGAGAAGACAAAAGCTGAGGGCAAAGGGATTGCCAAGAGTATTCCCAAGCCTACAAGATCATCGCCTAGCCTTGCACCTCAAAAAATGGATCAAGGTGGTGGTGGTTTGATCATCCTAAGTGATGACAGTGTAATGGAACCCGTAGAATCATGTACGTCCATATCCGCTGGGAAGGTGAGGAGCTTGTCGAAAATGGAGCTACTTATGCACCAAAATGAAGCTAATAAGTTGGAATGTTCGGAGCCTTGGTGAGTTGCGTCGTAAGAAGGAGGTAAAGCTTCTTGTCCATAAATATAAGTTGATGTTTTGTTATTGCATGAAACTAAATTACCAAATCCGTCTCTTTTTATTGTCAAGGAGATTTGGATTTTGGGTTTGTTATTTTTTGTGGGGCGGATTATGTCGGTGCCTGTGGGGGTTTATGGATTGTGTGGGATCCTAATGTTTCATGTTGTCCTAACATCATTACAAATACTTGTTTTGTGGGAGTTATTTTGGAAGGTCATTTTTCTTCTTATATGCGGTTGTTGATCAATGCTTTTAGAAGTGTGAGGGTCGCCTCTAAGTCACTGATATACTTAGACTATGTGCCTCATGTGATTATGTGTTGCATAGGGTTAAGAGAACTAAAAGGAAATAAGAACCCCAATATCTAAGTATAATAACCCTACATGGGATGGTCATGACTCATAGGGAATGAGTCGACACTCTGATACGAGAACAACTTGTGGCATGTGCACTCACAATTGCGCAAGAAGCCACTCTTCTAAGTGTAATTATCCAACTAGGAAGAGCTGGTACACATGTGCAGGGACCCTATATATTATTGTTTCTATGTCCCCAAGAGCACACCTGTAATTCACTCACACCTAAAAGTATTGGAAAATTGATTGGGATGACATTGATAAACCATATTATGCGTCCTTACCAGAGCCTTTGGATTATAGGCTTGTTACGTCATTCCAAGTTAATGGACCATCATCCCGAACTAGCGCAGTGCAGTACTCTGATACTAAAATTTCAACCCATAGATCTCATTTACTTCTTGTCCAATTTTGTTTTGATATCAAAATAAGTATTTTTTTTATATGAAAAATGATTTTGAGATTTTTAAGAAATTTTGGCAATTTTTAAAATTTTTTTGGAGTTAGAATATGAGGTTTTTTAATTTATTTGGGGTATATTTCAATCAAGGAAAGCTAGTGGAGGCCACACGTACTATCCAAGTGGCTATAAGGTGACACAGGGCACCTCATGGGACCGACATGCCTCTAACATAAAATCCCCTTAGGTGTCTTTCCTTGGAATTTGTGTGTTTTATAATAAGGAGTTTTATATAGTTTAAATGAAAAATAGTTCTATTACTTAAGTGAGTAATTTTGTCACACGCTTTAGATGGCACTCATGTAGTTTTTTTTCACATGTGTCTAGGGTTGAGGATACATCATGAAATTTTGGCTTAGGCCCTAAGTCTTGGATGATAATCATAGTATAAATCACATTTTGGTGTGGCATCATCTATTGGCTAAGGTCAGGTGAAATTTTTGAAATGGCTTCATTTCCTTTTGAGCAAATATAGATATGGCCATTTGAGTTCTTTACGGTGTCTAGCCCACTTGATGCTCCATACTTAAGGTGATCCCCATAGCCTCTACTCTTTTATTTTTAGAGTATTTCTTCTGTCTTTTTATTGCTGTAAATTTGTGATTACAATAAAAATTTTCTCCTTTTATGCTCGAGTGTTTGTGATCTTTGATTACCTTGTAAAACTATGCATCCACACCACGTAATGTGCATAGTCTAGTTTTCAATCTTGAATTTATACACCACTTTCTCTACCATTTGGTTAATCTAATTTCTTTGAGAATTATATGAGATATTTCATGCATACTAGCAAGCATTTAGTGATTCTTTGAATGCCCCATCATAGTCATTTGATCCTAAAGCATTTCCCTTGTGAATCAATACTTGTTTTCTCTTGTCTATGGTCATATACTCCCATACATCATAAGATGTCTATGCTCATTGTTTTTATCAACATTATCATCAAAAGTACATTTATGTCTCTCATTTTGAAGCTAATAAAGTGGTTAATAATTGAGCATAAGCTTGTCGTCACATAAGTGAGACAAGCCCTTTGTATCACAGTCGTCCGTGCTGTCATACATGGGACAAAATTAAGACCCTAAAAGGTCCGCTTATGTGATCTTGGCACAAAGGGTTTGACAATTGGCTTCCCCTTGATACTTTTCACTTATTTGCTGTAATTTTGAGTTTTTAAATGTTTTGTGGTATGGAGAGTTGATCATGTAATGTTTGGAGTTGGTTTATATTGTTTAGAAAATTATATGTGCACAATGTTGTCAGATTCTCTTCGGAGTCGTCTTCGATTTGGTGAGAAAATGAAGCAATTTAGTGCTTTAGCCGATCGGGGGAAGACTTCAAATATTTTTAATTTAATAAATAAATTAGATATATATCTAAAATAAATAAAAATAATGAAAAAATAAAAATTTCAAAAAAATGAAAAAAGAAAAAATATTTTTATATAGATATTTCTTTGCTTAGGCCGAAGAGGCCAAGCTTCAGCAAAATCGGCTTGAATCATACCCAAATTTGATTGAAGTGGCCCAAATCTAACTGAAACGACAGTACCAAGCTTCGCTTCACTTCGGTCTGGTCGCTCTGAAAAATGTGCAAATTTAATTTCAAATGTTTAAAAAAAACATCATGACTCCTAATGAACTACCAAAGAGCAAACACATTCGGGGTCAAATTCACCCATGTATTCCATATCATAGAAATACAGGCTTTACCTATCATACTGAGAGCGGAAGAGTTCCATAGGCTTGAACCTATGTTACAATTTACATCAGCCTGAAAGCTAGATTCGGGCCTTGAAGTCTATACATAGGATTCTAGGAAAGGAAAATATACAAACACACATCAAATAAATCAATACCAAGGCCATCATGAGCCTATATACCTGACTTTATGCAGAGGTATTATATGGATGGTCTGCTCCTTCGATATCAAGCTTATCGTGAGTCTAAATTTAATAGCTTCTCTCTCTCTCTATCAGATTATTGCAATGTAGCAGCAACAACAGTAGTATCAATGGGCTGATCCTTAACTTACTGAAAAATACAATCACTCTCTTCTATCTCTCTCAATCATGCAAATATCATCAAAGAGTGTTTATGTCTCAGTCTCTCACTGAGCTGAACTGATCCAATCCTGTCAATCCAATGAAATTGAAGTCCTTTCCTCATCAAGAATTGAGGTTTATATAATCCTTCAATAGTTGATAAGCATAAAAGCTTATCATGTTTATCCATTCGTTTATCACATGCCTTTATCTTTTATAATTGAGCCATAGACGATAACCATGTATCTTTGTTTGAATGTGAATGCTCTCATAGATGGCTTTGTTGATAACTACATGCTTGGTTAATGTTCATCTTATTTGACATTTGAATTCGAATTCGAAGCTCTAAGATTTCAGCAGGAACACCATGTAAGAAAAATAAGGGATTTTGTTATTCGTATCCATCGTCGATTAAGTTGTTGAAGCCAAGTTCTACCATGTCCGCATATTTCTTCTACCGCTTCTTGGTGATGAACCCTTTGGTCATGAAATTTGGAGAGATTGTAGAGAACCCAGAGACGAACCCAATGATCCAAGTTTCGCTTCAAATAGATTATATATGAGAGAGATATCGTTCAACAAAGTGGACCCTTTGCTGCTAGAAATTACGCCAGTAGGATTAGTGATTTGCATGCTCAACCGCTCCTACCTCAAGAATTAATATAATGTCGCACCTTTTAATGGTGATAAAGCATTAAGTCAGGAATCTAATGGTCATGGGTCAGCATTAATTCAAAAATCTAATGGTCCTGGATCCATGACAAAACTCCTCGTATATAGAGAGAAACCTCAATTTTGATGACCGGAGGTCATCCTGGCTTTGACAGACAGCGTATAAGGCCCTTGATTGTCAATGAATACAGATGAGGAGTTAAACCATTTCTGAATACTGTGAAACTTCACGGTAAGGGATATAATGCCTCAATTATGAATCCTTGAAAGTCTCGACTTCATCCCAAACATAAAATTTGGGGTGTCGGTCAAGGCATATCTTGACCACCAAATGAATACGGGTGCTAGGGTTAAGTCAACTCCGAATGATGCCCATTTTGTATAATTCTTGGACTTAAAGGCATATGAAACCTCATGAATCACATTTGCAAGGATGCACCTCATTGTGATATCATATGATGAGGCTTTCCTTAGGCTCCATCCATCAAACACTTTATCCTTGGCCAACGATGGATTCAAAGAGACTTATCGCATCTCACCAAACTCCTCCAGTATCATTCAGAGAGGTGTATATGGGCCATTGGATTGTATATGTATCTCATAATTTGTCTCAAATTGATATGATTTCATGGTCTCTTATCATCGATCATTAGTCACGATGCACATGTGTGACCGATGATGGATTAGGAAGCTTATCATTCTGTATCAAATTTATCATTCTGTATCAAATTATTTCACCTATCATATGGAGAGGTATATATGGGCCTTAGGAGCATATATATCCTAAAACTCTTCTCCCGTTTGAGATGGTAAAGGTATCTTCTATCATCAATTGTTAGTCAAGGAGAACATTAGACCAATGTCAGATTGGATAGTGTCATACCACATCAAATTCCTTTAATATCTTATGAAGACACATGTATGAACCTTAGGAGTATATGTATCTTAGAATTTGTCTCACACTGATATGGTTTGACTCCTCTCGTTATCATTAGTCATAAGTCATGATATATATGAGTTGACTGATAAACAATACTGTAAAGGCATCTTGGAGCCTTCATATGATGAGTCCTGGGAATATCATATCTTCATATCGTTGTATCATATCAGGGTTGTATCTTTGGAAATATCTTCACAGATCACGCTCAATATCTTATCGACTGTCCGTCAAGACATCTATCTGGCACCAGTTAAGCACTTGTTTTATAATTACACCTTCAATTCATTATGCGTCTGGTTAAAATGTACTTATTTTGTATGGTGACTAAAAACACAGCCAACAAAACCGCCCCAAATGTTATATGTGTGGGAGAATCCCAAAAGGTGTGTGACATCAGGTGATTTGGTGGTTTACCGACATCGATTATCCCTTTCATCATGGTCATGCATACATGCCTCGTTTTCCTCAAGAATTCCTTTCATCTAAGAGTCTTGAATTAATGGCGGAACATACTCATCAAATCGTCATTTCTCAACACATTATCATCAGTATCCCTTATTTCCAAGAGATCACTCCTTCGGCTTCCATGTGAGTGCCTATAAATATCGGTTAGCTATGAGAACTCTACTCACATCACATCATAAGTTCTCCAAACCCAAACTTCCCTCGTCAGCTATCCATCTCTCTAAATCCCGACCTTATTGCTGCTATTAAGGGTAGTAGGGATCATATAATAGACATTCCCCTAGCCGTTATGGCAGCAAAGGGTAGTCGCAGCCAATCTTCCCACTTTTGGGTTGTTGGCATATCCTCATCTTCTTCAGAAGACTTTGAAGAAGGGGCCCATGAGGCAGCCTCAAAGGGAAGGCTTAAAAAAAACCCAACCCAAATCAAGCAACTCGCCTACAAGAGCTAGTGAAAAAGCTTTGACCTGTGACTAAACTCATATCATGAGCACTGGTTGTCAGACAAAGCCTTAACATTAGTTGTCGGTCAAAGCTTTAGGATGAATATATCTGGAATAAGTCCAAGGTTGAACTTATGACCTAAGCCATATCATGAGCATTAGTCGTTGGTCAAAAACCTCTGACAAATATATCTGGAATCAATCCGAGGTTTAGACCTATGACTTGAGCCATACAAGGGGTATTAGTCGTCAATCAAAGCCAAAGACAATATATATATATATATATATATATATATATAAGAAATGAGTCTAAGGTCGGATCTTCGACTTAAGCCATATGGTGGGCAATTGTCATTGGTCATACTCTTAGACCAATATGAGAAGTGAGTCTAAGGTCGAACCTTCAACATCAGCTATAACAGGCATCAGGCGTTGGTCAGAGTCTTAGACCAATATATGAGAAATGGATCTAAGGTTGAACCTTTGAATTAAGCCATGACAAACATCAATCATCCATCAAAACCTTAGGCAATATATGAGATATGAGACTAAGGTCGAACCTTCGACTTAAACCATAATAGGCATGAGCTGTCGATTAGAGTTTTAGACCAATATATGAGAAATTGATCTAAGATCAAACCTTCGAATTAAGCCATGATAAGCACCAGTCACTTGTCAGAGTCTTAGCCTAATATATGAGAAATGCACCTAAGGTCGGACTTTCTACTTAAGCCATGACATGCATGAACTATCGGTCAATGAGTCTAAGGTCAAACCTTTGACTTAAGCCTTAACATGCATGAACTATCGGTCAAAATCTCAGACCAATATATGATAAATGGAACTAAGGTTGAGCCTTCAGCTTAAGCCATGACAGGCATCAGTCGTTAGTCGGAACCTTGGTAATAAATGAGATACGAGTCTAAGGTCGAACCTTCAACTTAAGCCATAACAGGCATGAGCCATCGATTAGAGTCTTAGACCAACATATGAGAAATGGATATAAGATCGAACATTCAACTTAAGCCATGACAAACATCAATGATTTGTCAGAGTCTTAACCCAATATATGAGAAATGTAAGGTCAGACTTTCGACTTAAAGTCATGACAGGCATCGGTAGTTGGTCAGAGCCTTAGACCAATATGAATGATATGCAGATGAGTTCCGATTAATTGAAACTCTTTTATCCTATTTTAGATGTCATGTGTCCCAAGAAATTCCTGAAGGAAGGAGATGATTGGTGGGAAAAGTGCACCAGAGTTGAATTAGCTCGTCATAGACCCGTATACCAAGCTGACGGCAATGTCAATGAATATCTAAGATGGCCCCTTTCTATCAATTATTTGATCGAACCTCTTGGCCTTGGCAAGTTTAGCAAGGATTATCATCCGGGTCTTCCTCCATAAAGCCTCCTTCTCCATTATGCGCATAAAATTGTCGTTGGAAATAGAATATTTCCTATACTTGCACATCTAAAACAAGGATATGTTTTATATATATATATATATATATATATATATATATATATATATATATATATGTATATATATATATATATATATATCTGTGTTTGTGTGTGTGTAATATATACATATATATATTACACATATCCAACGATATATATAAATATGTGTGTGTGTGTGTGTGTGTGTGTTTTACATATATATCTGTGGAATATATATATGTGTAATATATATATATATATATATATATATATATATATATATATATATATATATATATATATATATATATATATATATATATATATCGTTGGATATGCACATAAAATTGTCGTTGGATATGTTTTAGATATATATATGTGTAATATATGTTATATATATATACATATATATATATATATATATATATATATATATATATATATATATATATATATATATATGTGTGTGTGTGTGTGTGTGTGTGTGTGTGTGTGTGTGTGTGTGTGTGTGTGTGTATGTGTAATATATATATGTTTTAGATATATATATGTGGAATAGATGTATATATATGTGTAATATATATATATCGTTGGAGATGTGATATCTAAAACAAGGAAATTAATACCAAAGAAAAGAAAAAAAAAAAAAAGGAAAATATCTCCTTATCCCCTATTTTTAACTTTCATATCTCATGAGATCCAAGAAATGAAAATGTTGCTTGTTAGCAAAATGCCTTCATCTTTTCTATTTTACAATCCCCTGGACCCCTTTAACCATAAAATTTTGATCCAAACAAATACTAAAATGACGCCCTATTTAAACTACATCACTCTCTCTCTAAAACTCAATCTCTGTCTCTTCGCTTCTCGGTGAGTTTACCAATCAAGGGGTTTAGCTTGAGCTCGAACACGAGCATACTTCTTATATGTGAAAGAGAGATGGAGTTTGGGTTTTAGAGAGATGGAGTTTTAGAGAGAGAAAGGTGAAGTTTGAGTTTTAGGAAGAGAGATGGAGTTTTGAGTGTGAGAGAGAGAGACAGAGTTTGGGTTTTAGAGAGAAATGAAGTTTTGAGAGAGAGAGAGTCGATGATTTAAGCGAGAGATGGAGTTTTAGAGAGAGAAAGAGATAGAATCATTTCATAAGTTATTGAGGCCAATAATACATGGTCAAAAGGGTTTAGGAGGTTGGAAGATAAAAAAGATGAAGTCATTTTGCTTACAAGTAATATTTTCAATTCTTGGGTCTAATGAGATATAAAAGTTAAAAATAGAAAATTAGAGGATCTTATCCCAAAAAAAAAAAATACACTCTCTATGTGCCTAAAAAGAATAGAATCCCAAGATTGCACTGGAACCATCCAATTTTTGGAGGATATGATCTAGATGTTAGAGAACTCAAAATGTACAATTTTTTTATTTGAAAATAATTATAATTTGAAAATAATCATCTAATTATAATTAGATGGAATGCAAAATTTCAAATCAAATGCAAAAAAATTCTTTAAAATAAATGTTTCACCCGATGGAGTAAATGTATAGTATGCTCCTGAACATAGACAATGCAAGGAGAGAGAGAGAGAGAGAGAGAGAGAGAGAGAGAGAGTGTTGGCATGTGGGCCTTTAAAGAGTAGTTACTACATTACATTATTAGAAATAATCATCAACATTTAACCTCTATCGATGCAGAAAAAGCACTGGTTATAGTTGTGAAAAATAGATTTGCACAAAAATCAAGGTAAAAATGATTGGAGTTTGTTATGTCATGTCAGTCAAGGCCCGTCAGTGAGATGTCTAGGGCTAGCAATGGATCGGGCCAGCCCATTGCCAGCCCAGCCCGGCATTGCCAAGACTGGGTCAAAGGGATATTGGCTCAAGCCAAGCTGGGTCACATAGACTATTTAAAAAAAAAAGAAAAAAAAAAAAGAAGTCTTTAAGGAGAAACATCAAGCCTGGCATGGTCTGGACCCGGTAGACTCGGCCCTTGAGCCACAGTGACCTGGTCCTCAGGCCATATTTTGTGGCTCGCAGCCTACCTCTTTTGGAATCAGGCCGGACTGTGTGACCCATTGCCAACCCTCTTAGTTAACCGCTCGCCACAAAGAACCTTTAGGAATAAGGATTCTATACAACGAAACTATTAAATTTTAGTATACTGAGGTCACAATTACTTATAACCATCCGATGTAAAACTTGATAGCTTGAGGGTGTCACAAAGTTCGAAAAAATTTATGAACCTAGAGCTCGGTCAATGAAATAAATATACCACCGAATTTTACATCTAATGGTCAAGATCATTTGTGACCACCATGTACCAAAGGTAAATGGTCTCATTGTATACTTTCCCTTGAAAATATAGTAGTTTTGCAAGTACATTCATTAAGAAGCCTTTGGTTACCAAAAAGGCTAGATTTAGGGTAGGAAAAGTGTTTCGTGCATCAGGGGACGCATGTCATATGCGCCCCCTTGATGCATCAAACATCCATCTCAAAAATATCATATTTTATTTTTAAAAGTTATTCTTTTTTTAGATTCATATTCACCGTGATGGAGATTCTCAACTGCTAAACTTTTGGATCTAGAATCCATCTTGAAGATGAGATGGATTTTGGAGGGAGGACTTATATAAATAGATGAGTCGGGGGACCGTCATTTATGGTTTCACATACATACTGTTACTAAAATTCAATCCCCAAATGCCCATCACATTCCAAGAACCTGTTGAAAAGCTAAAAAACTTCTTGTCCTTAGACAAGTTTCAGTAGGGAATACCTTCTTTCAAGTATCATGCAATGGGTGTGGAATATTTTCCTTTTGAGTATTGTACAATTGCTCCATCTTTAAAGTGAGATCAGAAAATGAATTCAGAAAAATGAATTCAGAAAATAATTATCAGATTAAATTATAATATACAATGTCATGGCTAATACATGAAGAGACAAATAAATAGATAGAAATGGACAGATGGATGGATTGATAGACAGACAAATAGATAGATAGATAGATAGATAGAGGGAGAAAAAGGGAGTATTGCAAATTAATTATTATACACAGCAACTTCAAGTGAAGATCAGAGCAAATATTGAATGAATCAGCAACCTCTTTTGGTTCTATTTCTTTCCTCCTACCTCTGCAACTCGTAAGGTAATGAAAGGTCGGTTCTTCTTCTTTTACACCAATCTCCTATTGGAATTCGACTTTTGATCCTTCAAGCTGATAATACATGGGCAAATTTATAGTGTTAACTAGTGCAAATGAAAACCTTTAATCAGGTAAACAAAGAAAAAATGACATTGTTGAGATGGATTTGCGAGAGAGAGAGAGAGAGAGATGTTTAAGACTCCTCAGATTAAACCACAAGAGAGCATTAAGTTTGATGATGCATATGATATTAGACACCGATAAGGTGGGGGGGTGGGGAGAGATATTTAAAACTTCAGAATAATACCGGCAGAAGGGGGGGGTGTTAGGGGTGGGGATAGATATAAAACTTCTTATTAATATGGTGGGGGGGGGGGGGGGGGGTGGGGGAAAGCGACCATCCCTTGTTCTTCAGTGCTCTCAACTGGATTAGCATTTGAAAGTGATCTAGTAAGGATAGCTCCCTATCATGTCTGGATCACATCTTTCAAATGCCTTTTCCATTTCTCCATTGCTCAGACATTGCATCAGCTAGAGTTAGCACAACCATTGAAAAGTTCTTCAAGTTCAAAACAATTGGGATATTGGCATTGCTCACCCAAGTTGAAGAGCAAGATCCAACTTTTTTTGAAGCTGAGTAAAGAGATCATGAAATCCAAGGCTGTAAAATAACTATTAGAACCCCTTTCCCATGTGTGTGCATGAAAGGTAACAGGTAGATTTGTTGATTTTGCTTTTTTCTTTAGAGATGAGATTGGGTTCATTTGATCATTTAGTTTTTTTAGTTATCTTCGGTAAATAAGTCTTTTTATGCTATAGAGAACTGAGGGATAGAGTTGGAATTTAATTTGAGAAGATGAAGGGCTAGGATTTAAGAGTGACTAGGGTTTCTTATGGGGAAAAGTGACTTAAGGTTACTTTTATAAATATGTAAGAAGGAAAACAAAACTAGAAGTATTGAATTTTGGGTCTCATAAAAAAAAATTTTATGTTTTATTTTCCTTCTCTGATTTTCCTAAATCATGTTGTAATATGCAATGCACTCTCATGACTCATGTTACAAAAAAATCATACAATCTTCGAAGGAATATTCATCATGGGAAAACAATGGTATATACATGGTCAAGGGAAATTATGACATAACCCAATACATTGTAGAAATCCCCATTCACCCTCCACTAAAGCCATGGATAATGATGGAGGAACAGTGGCAACCACCCTCAGGTGAGTGGCTCCATGTCAATCTCTATCACTGTCCATCACTTCAATGTATAAGGAAGATCCATCATGACCGGGGTTTTACCATACTGCAGTGGATTAGAATATACTTTGCCCATGGTAAAACAAATGTAACTAACTACATATTTATCAATCCATATAAACCCCAGAATGGGTCCTTTCACACCTTTATAGTGATTCAACTTAGCAACATATTTTAACAGGAATGTTCAACAAACCCCTTTTCTGCTCACCTCGTTATTTTCCGCTTGACCCTTCAGTGGCTGACAATGTAAGCTCTTGCGAAAATTGTCATGAACAGTATCAATGATCACAAAAGAGGAATGCTTTGCACGACGTAAGGTATCAAACTGTAAATGATTATCTACACAGAAGCCTAAGAAGGCTTGCGGTGTATAAAATATTTCACTTTGCAAAATACCATCCTTGTCCTTGGTACTTGAAGGAGGATCATTCATCTCAACCTGCAAGGAGTTAATATGTGGTGTTAATATAGCCAAAAGCATAGCGATCAAAAAGCTAAATGAAGCTGTAAATAGAATTTAGTAAGGGTAAATATAACCTAATAAAATGGAAATGGGTAAAGCAATGTCGATTGGATCATCAACCTCCATTGATGGGATGGAGAGTGATGGAGAGAAGTAAGGTTTCCATGTCAGTTCAAGTGAACCCAACACACACTCCATCATGGCCCATCTTTCAAAGTGGTTTGCAATGACCCAATGGACCATGATTTTTATATAGTCCACCATACTATACAGTCACATTTAAGAAATCTATAAAATATTAAAAGTTGAAATGCACATAAGATAATCCATGTATGATGAAATTTAGATGAGACTTCATGTCCAATTGCTCTACTTACAGGAGAAAAGGAATGCCTTCCCCTTCTGTTACAGGGAATTCGATTCTTGCAATCAACATTTTGTTCGGCCTCATAACAACTTCAATATAAACAAAAAATTAGTTAACATTTTCATCATTTAAAAGTTAAAAACTGCTTTTGATTCAAATAGATATTGCATCACATACTGGCCGAATTAAAAGGTGAAATTATAAGTTCTTTAAAATATCCACTTTAGTGCATTTTTGCAATTAAATTCTATGGCATTCATTCAGTTTACGAAAGCTTTTCTTTTCTGTTCTTAATAAAACATAGATGATATGATTTTCCAGAATCATGCGAGTTTATCTTAAGACCAACATTTGAAAGACATAAGTCACTTAGAAGGGTAAATTGTAAAAATTCATTCACTATATCAAAATAAGCACTTACTTCTCACAAAGATAAAAATTTTCACACAACATACAAACCCGGAGCTTCCTAGATAATTCAAATTCACCACAGTACTTGCATGCATGCTGCATGTGAACCACAATAAAATCCTCCCTCTTCTTACGAATGGAATCTCCAAGCTGGCAAAGGAAATACAGTGTAAATTAGCATTACATTCAATAAGATGAACAAACTAACAAAGAAAGAACCACACAAACCCTTAAAAGGTGGAAAGAATGTTAAAGATCCCAAGAAAATGGCAAGTTAACTAATTAATGATGTTATCTTTGTAAAAAAGTGGCATCTGAGGACAAATGTGGTTTTCTGATAAGTGGTCAAGAATGTTTAATATATAACAGTTCAAGTAGCAAAAAAAAAAAAGAATGGTTTTGAAAGATATAGCTAAAAGAAAATTGGTCCGTACTTTCTGTGTCAAGAGTGCTTCCTTTGCAGTATCATTTGCAACAATAGCTTGGGTTGAATATTTTGTAGCCACTTTTGAAGGTGGTCTTTTTCCACTCTTTTGTCATTTTTCACCATCTTCTTTATCAATATTAGCAATAATACAATCTGCCCTTCTAGAAAAGTAATCCCCATCAAAATATGGCACAAAAGTCAAGGTCACCTTTGCCTTCTTTTCACTAGTACGCACAAAGAATTGTTCATACATAAGTATGCTCCACTACAATATCTTCATCTGTAGCCTTTTGTATCGTATCAAGATACCTAAGAAACAAACAACTAGTTATACTCCAGCTCATTATAAGTTCCCCTCTAAGACAGAGTACTTTAAACCTCAAAAATTGGCATTTCTTGTTAGCAAATTGGGATTTATAGTAATGACTGGATGCAGAAGAAAATAAGAATACACGGGCTCACACACGCACACATGCACCCACTGCAAGAAAGAGAGAGCTCACCACTGACGTAGTCTATCCAACTTTGGATATATTATATTTCCACACAGTCACACACACCCTCACACTCACACTCACACTCAAAGATATATATATTACACATATATGTGTGTTGTGTCCCCCAAAATGTTTCGGGGGTACTTTGGTTAATTTTTGTTTCACGAATTATTATTTTTATATTTTTATTAGGTGGGCTCACTAAGATGTACACATACTCCAATTTTCAGAGCATTTTGATTTGTAGAAAAAAAATGAAAAATGAAATACTACCAAACAATCGTGACTGTGCGATTAACTTTGGACGGTGATGAGGGTAGGCGAAATCACTGTTCATTTTCACCTATAAGCATTCGGAAGAATTTTTCTCATATCAATATATATATATATATGTGTGTGTGTGTGTGTGTGTGTGTGGGTGGTATAAAAATTAGTGTACATATATGCTAATAATTATATAAATATATAATAAGTGTTTACACAATCATGTACATCAATGTATATATATCAGTGCATTATATATATGCAGTTATAAACTTTACTCGTACACACATATCGGTATATATACATCGTATATATACAGCCTTCACATACACATATGGATATATTTTTTACACACTTATAATTGTATATATAGCTTATAACTAATTTATTGTATGGTTATATGCATCAATCTATATATATACACTGAAAGCAATGGTATGTATTGCTATACATCAATATATACAAAAATTGTTTTAATAAATGTATGTACATTAATGTATATGACCATATATACAATTATTATCAGTTTATACAGTTATTAGTGTATATGTACCCAGATTAGTATACTACACACACACACACACACACACACACATATATATATATATATATTTATATATATATACTAGACATATATGCGTGTTGTGTATGAACTGATGTATGTATATTTACGATATGTATATATACTCATATGTTTTTCTGTATATATATATACTGATATGTGCACACACATGCATCTTTATGTATTGATAAGTTCATACATACATTTCTATTATTGATTGATATATATGACTATATTGACACTGATTATCATTTGATACAGTTATTAGTGTATATGTATATATGTGTAAAGTTTTTATATATACAGTAATATATAAGATCATGTATATACTTATTATCAGTGATATTTACTGTTATTAGCGCAATTTGTGTACATATTGATGTATGCAATACATTAGCTATCAATGATAGGTACATATATGTTGTGTATGTATACACTAATACATGCATTCTATATACATTGATATATATGACCATATAAACGATATGTATATACAGATATGTATATGTGTATACTGATGTATTTATGAGTATATATATATGGCCATATAAACGATATATATGAGTAGTTTATATATGTCTATATAGTGTGTATATATATATGATATGTATATACTGATATATTTATGCGTGTATATATAAACTTATTATTAGTTATATATACACTGATATGCACACGCACACGCACACACAACCTTTCGCATTGATAGTGCATACCTACATTTCTATATACATTGATATATATGACCATATAGACAGGTTTTATCAGTTTATAAAGTTTTTAACGTATATGTACACTGATATGTATATACGTACACTCATATGTATATGTATAAAGGTTTTATATAAACATTAATGCATAAGACCACATATATACTAATTATCAGTGATATATACAGTTATTAGCACATGTTATGTATGTATTAATGTATAACAATATATACCATTGTTTTTAATATATATATATATATATATATATATATATTGATGCATGAACCATACAATACATTAGTTACTAGCAATCTATACAGTTATTAGTGTATAAAAACTACATTGATACGTGCGTATGTGATGTTTGTATATATACGTATGTGTGTTTGGGTAAACTGCATAACTATATATATATATATATATATATATATATATATAGTGCACTAATACATACCTTTCTATATACACTGATGTTTATGACCATATATATACATTTATTATTTGTTTATATAGTTGCTTGCTATCATTTATATACAATTATCAATGTATATATACACTGATATGTGTACGCACATGCACCATACGCGTTGATAAGTGCATATATATTGTGTATGTATACACTAATTAATACACGTATTTTATATACATTAGATGATATATGTGCACGTATCAACGTGTAAGGGTGCATGTGCGTGGCGTAGCAGTGTATATATACATTGATAATTGTATATAACTGATAGCAATCAATTGTATACATACACGCATAAACATATGAGTATATACATATCGTATATATACACACATCACGTCATACATAACATGCATATATGTGTAGTATATATATCTGTGAGTGTGAGTGTGAATGTGTGAGTGTGTGTTTGTGTGTGTAAGTGAGTGTTTGACGATCGTGTGAGTGTGTATAGTATATAAATCAGTGGACATATATGTTAATATATGTATAAATTGAAAATAAGTGCGTATATAGTCATATACTTCAATGTATATAGAAATGCATATATTAGTGCAATGTATATATACAGTTATGCATTTTACACATACACACATATCAGTTTACACACATCGTATATATACAGACATCACGCACACACACGCACACATAGCAATGTATTTTTTACACACTAATAACTGTATATATAGCAGATAACTAATGTATTGTGTTGTAATATGCATCAGTATAACTAATGTATAGCAAATAACTAATGTATTATATGATTATATATAGTGAAAAAAATGGTATATATTGCTTTGCATCAATACGTACAGAAATTATGCTGATCACTGTATATATCACTGATCATAAGTATATCCATGGTCTTATACATTAGTTTAAATATATATCATCTAGACATATGCACATGACTGTGTGTATAAACATATCAGCGTATATATAAACTAATAACTGTATAAACTAATGTATTATATGATCATATATATCACTGTAAATAGAAATATATGTATGCACTATCAATGCGTAAAGGTGCATGTGCGCATGTATTTCAATGTATATATATACATTGATAATTGTATATAACTGATAGCAAGCATACACACATGCATAAATATATTAATATATACATATCGTATATAAACACACATCAGTCTATACACAACACACATATATGTGTAACATATATTTCTGTGATTGTGAGTGTGAGTGAGTGTGAGAGTGTGAGTGTGAGTGTGAGTGTAAGTGTGAGTGTGAGTGTGAGTATTAGTATGAGTGTGTGTGTGTCTGTAGTATATAAATCAGTGTACACATACGTTAATAACTTTATAAACTGATAATAAGTGTATATATGGTCATATACCGCAATGTATAAAAAATTGTATATATTAGTGCACTATATATAGACAATTATTTACTTTACATACAAACATATCAATATATACACATCGTATAGATACAAACATCACACACGCACACACATATCATTATATTTTTTGTACACTAATAACTGTATATATAGCTGATAACTAACATGTAGTACAATTATATACATCAGTATATATATATATATATATATATATATATATATATATATATATATATATATATATATATATATATATATATATATATATATATACACTAAAAGCGATGATATATATTGCTATATATCAATATGTATACAAATTGTGCTAATAATTGTATTTATCACTGATAATAAGTATATACATGGTCTTATACATTAGTCTGTATATAAACCTATTATACATATACATATGAGTGTGCGTATATATATATATATATATATATATTAATGTACATATACGCTAATAATCGTATAAACTGATAATAAATGTCTACATAGTCATATATATCAGTATGTTAAGAAATGTATGTATGCACTATCAATGTGTAAGAGTGCACGTGCTGCGCATATCAGTGTATAAATAATTGATAGCAAGTTTATACATACATACATAAACGTATTAGTATATACATATCGTATATATCTATACACTGCATATATATAAACTGATAATAAGGGTCTATATGGTTAAATACATTAGTGTATATAGAATGCATGTATTAGTGTATATATATACAGTATATATGCACTTATCAACGCGTAATGCAACTTGTGCATGCGCATGCCGGTGTATATAAACATTGATAATGGTATATAACTGATAGCAAGCAAACTATATACATGCAAGCATAAACCTATCAGTATATACATATCGCATATATAGACACATCAGTCTATGCACAAAATGCATATATGTATAATATATATATATACATATCTGTGAGCATTAGTGTGAGTGTAGGTGTGAGTGTGTGTGGGTGAGTGTGAATGTGTGTGTGTGTGTGTGAGTGAATGTGTGTGTCAGGGTAAGAGTCTGTGTGAGAGTGAGTGTGAGTGTGAGTGTGAGTTTGAGTGAGTGTGTGTGTGTATAGTATATATATCAGTGTGAGTGTGTGTACAGTATATATATCAGTGTTCGTATACGTTAATAACTATATAAACTGATAATACATGTATATTTGGTCATATACATCGATGTAACTAGAAATGTATATATTAGTGCGTTGTATATATACAGTTATGCACTTTACACCCACATATTAGGATAACACATCATATATATATATATACATTCATCACGCACACACACACACACATAGCAATGTATTTTATACACACTAATAACTATATATATAGTTGATAACTAATGTATTGAAAGGGTATATGCATCAGTATATATATATACATTGAACATAATGGTATATATTGCTAGCCATCAATACGTACACCAATTGTGCTAATAATTGTATATATCTTTAATAATAAGTATATATGCAGTCTTATACATTAGTGTATATATAAACCGTTTGTACATCTGTATTTGAGTGTGCGTATATACATATCAGTGTACATATACGCTAATAATTGTATATGAATACAGAGTAAATCGAAATATATGAAATGAATAAGGGTGCATATGTATGAGCGTATCAATGTATATATAAATGATAACAAGTTATACATACACTCATAACTATATCAATATATATATATATATATCATATATATATACACACTGTATATATATATCATCAGCAAATGCGTATCTATATGATCATATATATCACTGTATATAGAATGCATCTATTAGTGTACACATACACAGTATATAAGCACTTATCAACGCGTAAGGGTGCACGTGCGTGTGTATACCAGTGTATATATACTTTGATAATTGTATAAAACTGACAGCAATCAATTATAACATACACGCATAAACATATCAGTACATACATATCGTATATATACACACATAAGTCTATACGCAACACACATATATGTGTAATATATATATCTATGAGTGTGAGTGTGAGTGTGAGTGTGTGTGTGACTGTGTGAATGTGAGTTTATGTGAGTGTAAGTGTAAGTGTGAGTGTGAGTGTGAGTGTGAGTGTGTTTGTGTATCTGTGTGTGTGTGAGTCTGGGTGTGAGTGTGTGGGTGTGTATGTGTATGTTTTAGTATATAAATTAGTATACATATACGTTAATAATTGTAAAAACTAATAATAAGTGTATATATGGTCATATAAATCAATGTATATAGAAATGTATACATTAGTTCACGGTTTACATACAGTTATGCCCTTTATACATATACGCATATCAGTATATACACATCGTATATATACAGACACCACGTACACACACACATATCAATGTATTTTTCCACATTAATAACTGCATAGATAGTTGATAACTAATGTATTGTATGGTTATATGCATCAATATATATATATATATATATATATATATATATATATATATACACACACACACTGATAGCAAATTTATACATATATGCATAAACATATCAGCATATATATATCGTATATATAGACATTGTAGATATATATATGTAAATTGTTAATAAGGATCTATATGGTCATATATATCAGTGTATATAGAATGCACGTATTACTGTAAACATACACAATATATATACACTTATCAATACGTAAAGGTGCATGTGCATACGCATATAACTATATATATACAGTAATAATTGTATATAACTAATAGGTAGCAACTATATACATACACGCATAAGTATATCAGTATATACATATTGTACATATACGCACCAGTCTATACACAATACACATATGTGTGTAGTACATATATATGTGAGTGTAAGTGAGAGTGTGTATACATACACAGTACATTGACACTTATCAATGCGTAAGGGTGCATGTGCATACACGTAACAGTGTGCATACATTGAAAATTGTATATAACAACAGATAGAAAGCAATTGTATATATACAGACATAAACATATCAGTTTATACATATCATATAAGTACATACACAACACGCATATATGTGCAGTATATATATCTGAGTGTGAGTGTGAGTGAGTGTGAATGTGTATGTGTGTGTGTGTAAGTGTGAGTGTGAGTGTGAGTGTAAGTGTGAGTATGAGTATATGTGTGAGTGAGTGTGTGTGTGAGTGTGGGTGTGAGTGTGAGTGTGAGTGTGAGTGTAAGTGTGTGTGTAGTATATAAATCAGGGTACATATACGTTGATAATTATATAAACTGATAATAAGTGTATATACAGTAATATAGATTAATGTATAATGGAAGGTTAAATGCATCAGTATATATATATACACTGAAAACAATGGTATATAATGTTATACAACAATACGTACAAAATTTGTACTAATAACTGTATATATAACTGATATTAATTATATACATGGTCTTAGACATTAGTGTATATAAAAATCGTTTATACATTTGCATATGAGTGTGCGCATATATATATCAGTGTACATATACGCTATTAACCATATAAATTGATAATAGGTATCTATATGGTCATATATATCAGTGTAAGTAGAAATTTATGTATGCACTATCTATGCGTCTGGGTGCAAGTGCATGCGCATGTCAGTAGATATATAATTGATAGCAAGTTCATACATACACGTATAAACATATTAGTATATATATATTATATATATATACACCCTGTATATATATATAAACCACTAATGAAGGTCTACATGATCATTATATTAGTGTATGTAGAATGCATCTATTAGTGTATACATATACAGTACAAAAGCACTTATCAATACATAAGAGTGCATGTGCGTGCGCATAAACATATCAGTATATACATATCGTACATATACAAATATCAAAATACATAACAAGCATATATGTGTAGTATATATATATATTTATGTGTATGACCATATATACACTTATAATCAGTTTATACAGTTATTAGTGTATATATATATATATATATATATATATATATATATATATATATATATATATATATATATATATATATATATATACTACACATATATGCGTGTTGTGTATGGACTGATGTGGGTATATTTACGATATGTTTATGCGTATATGTATACACTTGCTTGCTATCAGTTATATACAATTATACATGTATATATACACTGATGCGCATGTAGATGCACCCTTACTTGTTGATAAGTAAATATATACTGTGTATGTAAGTATGTATAATACATGTATTCTATATACACTGATATATATGACGATATAGATACTTATTAGCAGTTTATATATATATATATATACCGTATTTAATATACGATATGTACATACTGATATATTTATTCGTGTATGTATACACTTGCTATCAGTTACATAAACAGTGTTTATATATTCGATATGTATATACTGATATATTTATGCGTGTATGTATATGCTAGCTATCAGTTGCATATAACCTGATGTGCACACGCACATGCATCCTTATGCATTGATAAGTTCATATATACATTACATATACATTGATATATATGACCTTATAGATACTTATTATCAATTTATCGGTTATTAGCTTATATGTACACTGATATGTATATACACACACTCATACGCATATGTATAATATATAAGACCATGTATAAACTTAATATCAGTGATACATACAATTATTAAAACAATTTATGTACATACTGATGTATAGCAATCATACCATTATTTTCAATGTATATATATATATACTGATGCATATAACTATACAATATATTAGTTGTGTGAGCGTGAGTATAAGTGTGAGTATGAGCGAGTGTGTAGGTGTTTGTGAGTGAGTGAGTATGTCTATGTGCGAGTGTGTGTGTGTGTGTGAGTGAGTGTGTCTGTGAGTGTGAGTGTGATTGTGTGTGTGAGTAACATATAAGTTAATAACAATATAAACTGATAATAAGTGTATATATGGTCATATACATCAATGTATATAGAAATGTATATATTAGTACACAGTATATATACAGTTATGCAGTTTACACATACACACATATCAATATATACATATCATATATATACAGACATAACACTCACACACTCACTTATAACAATGTCTTTTTAACACACAAATAACTGTATATAAAGCTGATAACTAATGTTATGTGACGATAATTGCATCAGTAAATAAATATACACCGAAAACAATGGTATACATCGTTATACATCAATACGTACACAAATTGTGCTAATAACTGTATATAACACTGACAATAAGTATTTACATGGTTTTATACATTAGTGTACATATAAATCGTGTATACATATCCATATGAGTGCATATCAGTGCACATATATGCTAATAAATGTATAAATTGATAATAAGAGTCTACATGGTCATATATATCAATGTAAATAGAAATGTATGTATGCACTATCAATGGCTAAAGGTGCATGTGTGTGTGCATAACAATGTATATAACTGATAACAAGTTTATACATACACGAAGAAACATATCAGTATATACATATCGTATATATACATACACTATATATATATATAAACAGCTAATGAGTGTCTATATGGTCATATATATCAGTATAGATAGAATGCATGTATTAGTGTATACATACACAGTTATGCACTTATCAACGCGTAAGTGCATGTACGTGCACATACCAGTGTACATATACATTGATAAATGTACTTAAAAGATACAAAACAACTGTATACATACATGCATAACATATAAGTATATACATATCGTATATATACACACATCAGTCCATACACAATACACATATATGTATAGAATATATATCTGTGAGTGTGAGTGTATGGATGTGTGTGTGAGTGAGTGTGTGACTAAGTGTGAGTGAGTGTGAGTGTGTGAGTGAGTGTGTTTAATATACATATCGGTATACATAAACGTTAATAATTGTATAAACTGATAATAAATGTATATATGGTCATATACATCAATATATGTAGAAATGTAATATTAGTGCACTGTACATATACAGTTTACACATACAAACATATCAAAATATACACATCGTAAATATATAGACATCACACAAATACACATATCAACATATTTTTTACAAATTAATAACTGTATATATAACTGATAACTGACGTATTGTAAGGCTATATGCATCAATATATATATATACACACTAAAAATAATAGTGTATACTACTATACGTCAATAAGTTCACAAATTGTGCTACTAACCTTATATATCACTGATAATGACGTATATATATGGTCTTATACATTAGTGTATACATAAACTATTTATACATATGCAAATGAGTGTGCGTATAAATATATCAATGTATATATACGTTAATAACTGTATAAACTGCTAAAGGTGTATGTAGAAATGTTTCTATGCACTCTCAATGCATAAGGGTGCATGTGCGTATGTATAAAAGTGTATATATAACTGACCGTAAGTTTATACATACCTGCATAAACATTTCAGTACATACATGTCGTATATATACACACTATATATATATACAAACTGATAATCAGGGTCTATATGGTTATATATATCAGTCTATACATAATGCACGTATTAGTGTAAACATACACAACATATATGCACTTATCAACACGTAAGGGTGCATGTGCATGGGAATATCAGTGTATATAAACAATGATAATTGTATATAACTGATAGCAATCAACTGTATACATAGACGTATAAACATATCAGTACATACATATCGTACATATACACATATCAGACCATACACAACACACATATATGTGTAGTATTTATATCTGTGAGTGTGAGTGTGAGTGTGAGTGTGTGAATGCGTGTTTGTGTATATGTGTGTGTGTAGTATATAAATCAGTGAACATATAGGTTAATTACCGTATAAACTGATAATAAGTGTATATATGATCATATACATCAATGTATATAGAAACGTACATATTTTAACACACTAACGATTGTGTATATACAGTTATGCACTTTACACACTATGCACTTTATACACAAACATATCAATATATACTCAACGCATCTATATAGACATCACACACACACACATATCAATGTTATTTTTACACACTAATAACTGTATATATACCTGATAACTAATGTGTATTAAGGTTATATGCATCAGTGTATATATTCACACTGAAAACAATGGTATATATTGCTATACATCAATACGTACACAAATTGTGCTAATAACTATATTTATCACAGATAATAAGTAAATACATGGTCTTATACATTAGTGTATATATAAGCCCTTTTTACATAAGCATAAGAGTGTGCGTATATACATATCAGAGTACATATACGCTAATAACAGTATAGACTGATAATAAGTATCTATATAGTAATATATATTAGTGTATATACAAATATATGTATGCACTATAAATGCTAAAGGATGCAAGTGTGTACGCGTATCAGTATATATATAAATAATAGCAAATTTATACATAATCGTATATATATACACACTGTATATATATAAAAATAAAAATAGCTAATAAGTATATATATGGTCATATATATCAATGTAAATAAAAATGCATGTATTAGTTTAAATAAGTATCTATATAGTCATATATATGTCAGTGTAAATATAATGCATGTATTAGTGTATACATACACAATATATAAACACTTATCGAGTATGGGTGCATGTGCACGGGCATATGAATGTATATATACATTGATAATTGTATATAACTGATAGCAAGCAACTGTATGCATACACGTATAAACATATCAACATATACATATCGTATATATACACACATCAGTCCATACACAACATGAATAGAAGTGTAATATATATATTTGTGAGTGTGAGTGTGAGTGTGTGTGTGAGTGTGAGTGTGAGTGTGAGTGTGAGTGTGAGTGGGAGTGTGAATGTGTGTGTGAGTTTGTGTGTGTGTATGTATGTGTGAGTGAGTGTGAGTGTGAGTGTGTGTATATGTGAAATATATAAATCAGTGTACATAATATAAAATTAGTGCACTGTATGTATACATTTATGCACTTTACACATACACACATATCATTATACACACATCGTATATATATAGACATCAGATACACACACACATATCATTGTATTAACCACTAATAACAGCATATATAGATGATAACTAATGTATTGTACGGTTATTTGCAACAGTTTTTATATTTACACTGAAAACAATGGTATATATTGATATATTGAAGGCTTCCGAGCTTGACGGGTTGTGCGCGGCAGATCGGTTAGCATGGGCTCAGTATGCCTCTATTGAACTCGAGTCTTATTTGCTGATCGCGTAAGGACCGGTTCTTGATGGTGTAGGGATCGTGACAGTTTGGTGGTTAGGTCATATTTTATGGCGCTGACCACTATGCCGGATTCACGCACTTGCTCTGCGGGCCCTGTGATTTGAAGAGGGTAGAAGGGGCTCTAGTGAAGAGGGTCATCAGAGTTGGCTACCCCGATTGTTTTAGTGGCTTCTCTGATCAGGATTTTCTGACCACTGTCGTGCTTAGCTTTGAGGTTTTTATGGACCTTATGCCAGAATTGCGATTGGGATTGCGACTGGCCGACTTTTCTTGCGCAAGAAAGAGCCGTCTCCATCAGATGAAGAAATGAGTATGGGTCAGGAACTGGAGTCAACCTAGGCCAAGGAGGACGAAGGACTTGATCTCCCAACGGGTCATTGCCCTGAGCTCTCTTATGGGCTTTAGAGACATGACCGAGCTGATGGGGCTGGCTCAAGATGGTACTCTTGGGGAAGGCCTTCAGATGTGCAGATGCACAAGAGGCAATTAAGGTATTGGAAAAAGTACACTCAAGCATATGTGGGCTGTATCAGTCCGGCCCTAAGCTCTATGTACGGATACGTAGATTGGTGTATTATTGACCTTCGATGGCTGCTGATTCCTTAAACTATGCCAAGAGGTTCCAGGTGTGCCAAATGCACTCGAGCCTTATTCATTAGCGTCTAGAGCGCCTACTCCCTACAATGGCATCATGGCCCTTTTCACAAAGGGGTATGGACATTGTAGGTCTTATCGACCCTCCTTCTGCAATGGGTCATGTCTTCATTCTAGCGGCAACAGACTATTTCTCCAAGTGGGCTGAAGCGGTCCCCCTCAAGCAAGTTCTTAGGGCTACAGTGGCCAACTTTGTGCGGTATCACATCATATACCGGTTTGGGGTGCCTGACCGAATTATATCTGACAATGGCCCTCAATTCAGAAGCCATCATCACATTGATCGCTTGGTTAAGCATTTGGGTTTCAAGTGGAAGTATTCAACTGTGTACCACCCTCGGGCGAACGGCTTAGCTGAGGCTTTCAATAAGACCTTGCGCAGTGTTTTAAGGAAGTCAGTATCAAAGACGAAAAAGATTTGGCAAGAGAAGCTTCTTGAAGCATTGTGGGCCTATCACACCACCACACGAAATGCCACCGATTCCACTCCTTATTCCCAGGTCTATGGAGGTGGAGTCTTACCTCTTGAGATTCAACTCCCTTCGTTGTGTCTCACCATACATCAAGGACTGACCGAAGATGAGAGGGCTAAGCTTTGCTATCAAGAATTAGATGGCCTCGATGAAAAGAGGTTAGAAGCTCAGCAGAATCTCGAACTCAACCAAGGGAGAATGAAGAGGGCCTTTGATAAGTCTGTCAAAGTCTGCTCATTCTCTCATAGAGATCTGGTTCCCGCCGTCAAAAGGTCGATCATTATGCATGGGCATAGTCATGAAAGTCTCGCCAAATGGGGCTTACATACTGGCCCATCCTAATGGAGAGGAGGCGATGCCCCCCATCAATGGGTGATACCTAAAGAAGTATTATCCTTGATGCTCTCTCAAAAGACTCAATAAACAACAAAAAGGAAGTAAGAACAAAAAGAAAACAAAAGGAGGGAAAGAAAAGAAGCGAGACAGTTCAAACAAAGTTTAACTCTTTTTATTGCATTAGAAGGAATTACAAGCCAAAAAGCCCATTATTAGGGAGATTACAAATCTAGCAAGCAGTATTGCTCTCACAACAGAAGAAAAGAGGGTAGTTGTGCCAGAGTTTCGCCCTTGCATCTGAGGAAAAGATGATGGTTACAGGCCAAAAAGTTGGTCTCGCATCAGAAGAAAAGAGAGTAGGTGCGCCAAAGCATCGCTCTTGCATATGAGAAAAAGATGATGCTCTCGCAGCAGAGGAAGGCAAAAAGGGTTCTAGATGGCTTTTATCAGACATACAAGGCAAACCCTTCTAACAAGGAACTGGCCTCTGATGGAGAGCACGCCCCTTCACAGTGAGTGTCCTTCCACAGAACAACATGGAGTTCACAGTTGTGCAGGAGGACTTGGCCTCCAACAGACTTCATAAGCCTGACCTTACCATTGGTCACCACCCTTTGCCTACCCAAGTCATCGTCGTGCATGACTATCGCCGCGCGTGACTCAGCGCCATGTGTGATCATCGTCGCGCACGACTCAGTGCCGTGTGTGATCATTGTTACGTATGACTTAGTGTCATGCGTGATCATCGCCACACATGACTTAACACCGAGCGTGATCATCGCCGCGCATGACTCAGCGCCATGCACAATAATTGTCGTCCTCAACTCATTGCCGAGCATGACCACAGTCGGGCACGACTTGCCGCCGTCCATGAAAGGATCGCCGAGTGGGCATGAGGGCATAGTTACTGCCGCTCACTATGAGAGCCGTGTGTAACCTACCACTGTACGTGTTGGCCTGCAATTGTTCAGGCCCTGTGAATCTTCGTCTCCCCAGAGACTATTCAACTCCCTTCAGTTTCTGTGACCCTTCGGTTGCTTATGGCTCTTTGCACCCTCCCAATGACCGTTCGTCTTCCCCAGTGATTGCTCACTACCCTACGACCTCTTCTAACTGGGAAACCTTATACCCATCAAGGAACTCTGCCACTTAGTGGGACCTTTCCCCTACCTCCACACCATCGGAAAACCGTCAGAAGTCTGCGGAACTACACCCTCAATCCCTATTTTCTCGCTCGACCGGTATCTCAGAACCCTTGCCATAATAACTTAGCTAACAAGACACCAACAATAGTGACCCCCGCGAACACCTCTGTGTTTCCAGCCAGAACTCTCTTTCTTGCTACTCTCGCCCTACGTTCTTGCCAAAATCACCGTCAGGAAGTTTCCCTCTCTCACCGCTAAACCTCTAAATGTCTTACCTTTTGTAAAATAGTGAAAAGGAGTTTTACCCCCTTAAATAGACGGCGTTCCCTTGAAGTGCCCCAAACAATTGAAAATGCCAGTCAGGTCCTTAAAGGCCAAAAGGCGATGGGCTGGACAGGAAGCCCAAACACAGGTCACTGCTGCCCATGTAGCGCCGAACATCCAGTGTCAGCCGGATCAAGACTAGGTCGAGCTCAGGCCTTAGGCCCAAACCTAGCACCGCGCATGAAAGTCACTGGCCAACGTCGTGCATGACCGTCGTTTATGAGGGCTGCTCAGCGCCGTTTGTGCAATTGTCACCTTGCCTATTGTCGCGCATGTTGTCGTCGACCACACTAGCGTCGTGCGTGCCTAAGCATGGCTACCGCCATTTGTGTTCTACTGTTATCCCTAGTGGAATTACATATGTGCCCCGGTCTGTCATTCCCAGTGGAGTTGCCAAGCTGGTTCTCGCCCTCCGAGTGGTAATGACCAGGTAGCATATGGCTCGGGTTTCAAGGAGAACCCGAGACTTGAGACCGCTCTCTTAAAAACCTTGTTAAGAAACAATGGTAGGTACACCAACCAGTGAGAGAGGAATTTAATGTGAGGCGGGACACACCTCACCTGGGTTCGTGACTCACTCGGGCTAACTCACGTGGGCACCCTCTTAGATTACGACGGAAAGCCCCCTAGTCCTACAACTAGTTCAAAATTGACTCCATTGACATGTACTCTCCTGTTTTTGCAATCACACATACACGATTAATTTACAAGACAAGTGGGCCAAGGGACCTCACCTTATCTTTGGGCGAATTCACACATATGTGCACATTCAAAGGAGAAAGGGAAGAAGTGATGAGATGAAGATTGGGGTGATGGGAAGGAGAAGAAAGAAATAGAATAGAGAAAAGAGACATTTGACCGGGTGGCTAGCCTGACACAGTGGTTAGACTGGTATGGTGACTGACCTAGCGTGGTAGCAAGATAGGCACGGTAACTCAAACTGACACGGCTAGCGGTTTTGGGATGAACCATACCTGGGCTGTCGTAGACAATCAATGGTGTCGTTCTATTCTCTTTCCCGATGGAAGGGTGTGCCATTAGTGCCCTATGTAATAGGAACCCTAAAAAGGGACCTTGTGCCTAATCCTATGGGTTCCCTCCACAAACGGAAGATTTGGCTGAGAGCCACTGATATCTCCCTCCATGTGTGGCATAAAAATACTTCTAGACAGATTGGTGAGACCTATGAAATTCCATTGGAAGTCTTCTAAATTTCTCCCATTGGACACCATTCAGTTGCTCATTGAAGTCGTAGATTCCCTGCTCATACCTTCCAAGTCATGGCTTGCCATAAAGGCCACTTTTTTTGGGTTCATATTGCTTGGTATACTAGCTGACCCCAAAATAATTGGGATAAAGCTAGGACAAAGATGATGATAGCCTCGCATTCTACATGAAATACTCTTGGCAGCCATGGGCAGAACCATGGTGTAAGTTGAAGAGGGACTATGGTAAGGTCCATTTAGAACAGACAACAGAAGTCCATGAAGGGTGGACTGCTGTAATCCACAGACACCAAGGAGAGCTCTTGTAACTATCGAATGGTAAATCTTGGGGGTCCTCATGTTCGTACCACCTCAGTTTAGATTCTAGATGCGAATGCATCTCAACATTGATGCCCCCTAATCTCTTTTGTGTAGCGCTGACACATGCCCTAGTGAGCTCTCCCCCAACACCTCCACTTCAAGACTACCATCATCATGTGTGCTAAAAAGCCTGCTAGTTCATGTAGAGGGATGATCAACTTGCCATCCTGGACCTGTCGATCTTCCCTACAACCAACACATGAGACAACTGGCTCCCCCTAATCCCATCTGATAACCCACAATCGCCCCCCCTTCGCCCATCATGTGATATTCCACCACGTCTCCTCGATACAATCGAAGGTTGCAGTTTCATGGGATTGTGACACCTGTTCCCCCAACCTTGTCCTCTCATGTTTCCATTCGACCTATTTCTTTGGTTGTCACTTGTCAACTAACTCACCCTTCCCCACCTCTCTTGAGTAAAGAGTTGCGGGTGCTATTGTGGGAGGCACCCTCTAGCCATCTCCAATGTCATGTCAATCCCCTGTCACCGAACTCATCACCACCTCCCTCTCATCCACATGTACTCTCCCCTAGGGCTCTACTTTCCCACAATCAATGCAGGTTCTAACCCCCCTCCTTTCCTAAGTAAATCCACCACACCACCTCTCATCCCCCATCTTACCTCTACCATCTCTCATCTTGCATAACAGGATGTCCCCCACCTATTGGCCCCCATTCCGCTTACAGACCTGAAAAGATCAATCCCATGGGTGAATGCTTAAAAAATGGGTGAATGCTTAAAAACAAAACTTAATTACAATTTAGGAAATTGGAAATAAATCTCGAAATTAGGCGCAATGACCAAAATGTTCCTGAGATCTTTTCGGTTAATGTCGAAGCCGTCCCTGCATGCAGGTTGTTTTGCCATGGCCAGATCTTGGAAGCTTTTTCTGCAACTTGTGGTGATGGTTCAGATGATTCGTAAGCATATCTTCAATGTCCTTGCGACTCTGAGCGTTTTGATGCCCTTTAGTATTGCTGTGGTGGCCTTTTCCCACGGGGTGGAAGTCCAGCCAAATTTGTGAACTTTGTTTGCCAATGCAGTTTAACTCGCGATGTTCTAGCTCCTGGCTCTGCTTGCAAATGAGAGAGGAGATAGTCGCAGTCATTTTGCACTAAGTTTGGGCTGATTTTGTTCTGGTTTACGTTTTTGCCTAATTTGGGAGGTCACCGGAAAGAGGGATTTCGGCAACCGAGCAGATTTACTTATTCTATGACCTGGGGACTTGCATTCATCGGCCCTTGGATTAAATGCAAGAGTCATACCAGTCTGCAGCTCTTTGCGAGGCGGTTGCATTGAACTCGTCCCCACGTTGATTCGATGCTTGGATGTTGAGCTATGCTTCACTGGATTTGAGGCTTTATTTTAGGCACAACTTCGGCTCCCCGGTGTCTTGTGGACCCAGAGGACCAGGCTGTTGCCGGCTCTCTCCTTGTTCACTTGGGAGATGTAAGTATGTAAAAAATGACGTACAACACTCATGCGCACCTTAAAGTAATCTCAGGATTTAGCGGGGCAATTCCAGCCTTTGCTTGTAGGGATGTCTGATCGAGGAACGAAGAGGACCAGGTCACATTGCCCGCTGAATTACCCGACTCTGGTGAGCAAGTTGAGGTAATGGTGGTGAGCCATGACGGGGAAGACCCTAAAAACCCAATGGCTTGCTATGAGAATGTAGTAAACAACATTCTTGACAAACTCAAAGGGCTGGAAGACGTCTGTCCTATGGTGTCTTCCCATCAGGAGGTGAACTCTCCTCTTGAGCTGCCATGTGGAGAAGAGGAAAGACCTCAACTTTCCTTTCTTGTCTAGGCCTCGAGGCCTCCGAATACCCCTGTCTCTCTTGAGGACCAGCCCAACGTAGCTTCCCAAGCTACTCCATCGATGTTCACACAAGAGGACGTACACAGATGATCAATAAAAGCATCCAGGACTTACAGGCGTCAAAAACACAGGAAAGTGTTTCATACCATAAGCCTTATCCGCCTTTTATTGATCAAATCCCCTTCCCTATCAAATACTAAAAAAGGAGATTGTCGGTCTTTGATGGCACTGGTTCGCCTCAACAGTACATGGCCCACTGCATGTTCGCATGCCCTCTTTCTCTAACTTCTTTCTCCCGTCCCTCTCTCTCCCTTTCTAAACCCATAAAATCCTTCTCTTTCTCTCTCTCAAACTTCTTTCTTCTATCTTTCCTCCCAATCCACCTCTACTTGTCAATGGTAAAATTTAGATAATATATATCATCTTATATATTCATGGGGACCATGGGTTTGCATGATTAATACTGTAAAAATGTGAACTTCAGAGTAAAAGATCACACAGAAGGAAAGGGATAAATGCATAATTTTTTCCACTTTGTTTTTTCAATGCAGTGAGAGTTGAATTCCACGATTTTCCATTTTTCGATGCAATGAGTTGACTTCTAGGATTTTTTAATATTGTGCGATGTTGTGAATTTCAAATTTCAGGTATAATATTGTAAACTTTACAAAATAGAAAAATAAATATCAGAAATTTCCTAAGGGGACACAAAAATCGCTAGTGTTGAATCAAGCAAAGTGGGATAAAAGCCTACTTTTAGGTTTACTTGTTTTTTCTCTTCATCGATTTTTCAGATATTGTGCGATGTAGTGAAAGTTTCAGAGATTGTGCGATGTAGTGAGAGTAGAAGGAGAGTATGATGATTTAACAAAGAAGAGAATTGCCAGGTATAAAGTAAAATGGATAAAATGGAGTAGAGAGAATGAGGAAAGAGAGGAAATGAAGGAGACTTGAAAATATCAATGTCATACGTTTTATAATATTAGCGGTAGTTATGAGATGTTTATAAATGACATATCTTTTGGTGGAAAGGTATCTTTGTAATATTTTGCAAAAAAAGAGGGAGGTGACCCATTCCATAAAAATAGGGCAAGTCCTCTTAAGAAAGAGGGAGATAACGGTGTAGTTTTCTATTTTTAAGGATGGGGAGAAAATGACGTATCTTTTGGTGGAAAAGTATCTCTGTGATATCCATAGCTACTAATCTCCCGAAAAAAAGGATGGGGAAGAAATGACATATGTTTTGGTGGAAAGGTATCTTTATGATATTCATAACTACTAATTAAAAAAAAACAAAAAACAAAAACTAAGAGGGAGATGACAATATCATAAAAATAGTGCAGGTTCTCTTCTGGTTTAAGATATAGTAGATAGATAGATGGATAGATAAATAGATAAGGGAAAGGTTTATCGTGAGAGGAGTCTTTAAACAATCAAATTTGTGCCTCTCTCAAAAATTTTAGTAGAAGAGGCTGTTTTGATGCCCAAGTATCATCAAATTGATCATCTTGAAATTAGATATGAGAAAAAAATAGATTTCAAGTTTTGAAAATAATATATTTTGTAAAGCATTTTTGATAGTCAATTTTCAAGATTTTCATATATTTGTCCATCTACACTATTTTGAAGCTTTAAACAAAGATGAAAATATTATTTTAAAAATAAAATGACAATTGTCCGCTTGAAATGCGGCATTAGGGCCTAGCCGGCATCCAACGGGGCCTGATTGTAGTCGCTGATGCATATTTCTTCTTCCCTATTTTATTCTGACTGGTGAGGATGGAGATGAGCACAAGATTGGGTTTGCATACAATGGAAACAGAAAAAGGGAGGGCAAGCCCTGTATTCAGTCATGGAAGGAGGGAATTTGAAAGGGAGAGAGCAGGAGCAGGTGTCAATTCCTTGCAAAAATTCCATCTCAACTCCACCTCACAAAGACCATCTCCCTCTATACAAACATCGACCTCCACTCCATTTAATTCTTTCTTCCCTGATTCCACGTCGCTTGGCGGTGAGCTTTCTTTTTACTTTCTCTCCTTTCATTCTTTCGGATTCTTGACTACATTTTGATTGTAACTTTTTGTGTTTCCCTCTTTGTTTTTCTCATATCAGATGTTTCTTTTGTTAGGAACATCCTGTTTTATCAAAACTTGTGTGTGATGACCTGATTCATAGATGATGAACTTATGCGTGGTGAGGATATGATAGATTGGTGACAATGATGGTTGAGGAGGTTCCATTTCTGTTTTTTCTTTATGATGAACTTATGCGTGGTGAGGATATGATAGATTGGTGACAATGATGGTAGAGGAGGTTCCATGAAATGCCCCCAAACAGAAAAGAAACCTCGGAACCTGAACACTCTATGTATTCTTCTATGCTGGTTGTGTTCTCATTGTCCTCTTTTATGCCCATGGGGCCATGATACAAATTCAGGACCTGACTGCCGTTACCAATCACACTGATGTTGGAACCTAAATGCTTGTTTTTTTTTATAAAAATGATGTGTTTTCAGTTCTAACAGAATTGTGATGTCAATATAATCGGCATCTCTGCTCTATGCTCCTTTTGATCCGAGATGGGTCGTGTAGACTCTTCCAGGGATAATCTGTCCATGTTTGAGTAGTCACGAAATGAGATGTTAAGAGCGCATTCTGTACCAAGAACTTGTATTTTGACTTGAATTGTTTAATGATGAACTCATTGGTTATTTTTATGATGAATCCATTTGTTTGTGCTTGAATCCTTTTATGTAGGTGCCTGCTACCAGTTATCTCTAGTGCCGGGTTTGCTAGGACTTAGATGCATTTCAGTTGTTTTCTACTAATTAATTTTTATTGTATGAGGTGATTTTATGTGTTGTCTAGGGCTGGAGGCATTGATTGTTCTGGATCCCAATCAAATTTGACATTCATGGATAATTTATTGTTTTTGATAATTTTTAATTGGGGTGCTTTTATGTTTTTGACGAGAAAAGAGTGTTAAGTGCCATTTGTATTGTCAATCATATGTGCTTTTCTCATTCTAATTCTAAGTATAATTGGGCTCTTTTATGGGCTAGAATGTGAAGTTAATAGCATCGCTTTGAGAGTCAGTAACCATTGAATTGTGTGTCTTGTTATATTGATGATGACTAAGTTTCTTAAGAAGTGAGTCATCATGGTATGTTTTCATTGCCAATGTTTGATATCCATCCTAGATGCTGCAGTAGTGGTGGTACCTGGTAGGTGTAACATTGTTGGAAGCTATTAAGGTTTATCTTTGGCTTTTTAACTTGGATTTTTCTGTTATGGCCCTGCATAGCATAGATTAATGTGGTAGAGCTGGACTGTTAACCTTGTGCTTGAAAGAATTTAATAATTAGCTCCATGGAAATCAACTATTTTTTTTCTCTGAAGGACTCTATAGTAACTACTACCATTTAATCCACTTGTTATCCACAATTTTAAGGCACTAATGACAGCCTCAGCCCTCTATTATTCCTGCATGATTCCCATATAGATGGTATAGTGTGGTCTAGATGGACACTAAACGTGGTGTTTGAAGGAGCTGGATAATTAGCTCTATGGACATCAACTATTTAAAGGAAAAACAAATCTTAAAGGAAATTCCTAGTGCTCTTCAATTACCATATGTGTTTCTTAGTTGGTGGAGACCACCCTGTATTGTTTGCAATTCTATTTAATAGCAACCATTAATTCTTTACAAGGAAACGAACAAAAATTTGAATTACCCTCATGAGTTCCTCTCTTGATATATCTTCTTCGAATAAAAAAATAATAAATTTCTTTCTTTTCTTCCCAAAAATCCTCCCATCTCTCTCTCCCCCCTCCCTCTCTCTCTCCTAGATATCCAACTATATAAGTGATTTAAATTTCAACAATCAATTTCTCTTCTATACTCTTAAATAAAATCTGTCACATATCGGCTCTTATTAAATCTCTTTTAGTCACATTCCCCCTTTCTTTAACTCTTCTTCCATAAAGAGGAACTGAATAATAGTTTCCTTTTTTCTTTGCATACATGTTGCATTATCATCTCAGTTGCATGTGGATTGATTTATATCGTCAATCCCATATCTTGATACAATAGATAGGGTGGTAAAAAATAATTCACATAAAAGTGCTTAACATGAGCTTTTTGGAATCAATGTAATTGATGGTTTGATAACTTCAATCTAGGTTACATGGATTCTTTTGTTTGGGTACTTTAAGGGTGTCAGAGAAATATTAAGACCCATACCAGCATGGATTATTTGTTGGGTAGATTGCTCGCCTGGTGTGCATTAGTGGCATACAGTGCAGTTCCTATGGTGGCATTTGGATCAATGTTTAAAAAATCGTCGACCCAATTCAGAATCCGGCGATTCGGATCGGGTATCGTTCAGGCCATCCCTGATACACTAACAAAACAGGATCCTGCATTTTTCTACAGTGAATCATCATGATGATGTTATGATTCGGAAATGAATCGCTATTATGACAACATGGTTCGGACACCTCACATGTCCGTACTGTTCTGATGCCATCTCTAAAAGAGTTTTTTATACAAATGGACCCCGAGCATTTAGTGGCCTCCATCCGTAAACACGTGTACTGATAATGAGGGCTTTTTCCTTTTATAGAGCTTCACGCTTTTTAGATTTCCCAATGTGGGATAATTATCCCAAGTCTTCGTGGCACACAACAATCATCTCTCATCCATAAATAAAAATCAATAGCTTCGATGCCCTTCCTTACCCCCTTTGTCTGTCTCATCAACCGTCAGTACACTCCAGTCTCCAAACTCCCATCTCTCTTTCTCTCTTCAATATTCATCTTCCTCAGTACACCCATCTCTTTCTTCAATATTTAGATCTCTCTCTCATCAATACTCATCTCTCTCTACCTCTATTTTACATTGCAGTCAACACTCTTTTCCCCACCCTCTATCTACTCCTATCTTTCTCTCTCTTTAACAAGACTCACATAACCTTTTGGACCCCTTTCTCTCTATATAAAATTAGCATTCCCCTACATTACAAACTCCACCACCCAAAACCAAATCTCCCAAAAACCCAACCCAAACAAAAGCTGGAAAAACTGATAAAAATGGCCGTAACAGAAGCCCTGCCTTCAAAACCAGATACTCTAAAGAGATTACTCTCCGTCTCTTTGTAGTAATTTATAGGCAGATCGATCGATCTTTTTTTTTTTTTTACCTAGTTTATCCTCTCCCTCTCTCTCCCCCCGTTAGCATCCGTCTCCTTATCTCTCTCTCTCTCTCTCTCTCTCTTCGTAGCTATTTGGGCCACAAAGTGGCGATTTTGATAACTTAATTTTTTCGGATATACATATTTAATGTCATAACATTAAAATAAGGTGAGCATGAATAATGGACAAGCTTCGGGGATTTTGGATTATGAGCGCAACAAAACACTAACACTCAGGGAGTTAGGTATAGTCAGGTGCCCACTAATTTGGATGATTCGTTTCTAGATCGATTCAATGAATTGTCACGCGAATTCAATCGATGGCACCAGTGTGACCAAGATGAAGAACGACATCGTCTTTCATTTTGGTATTAGGTCATATTTTACGAATTGTATGCTTTATTGTAGTCCATGTATGACAATATACTACATCCATGATACTTTTATGCTTCTCCTTTTGTGTGATGTAAATTTAATGGTTAACAGTAGTTCATACAAAGAAAGAATATCTCAATATTCGCAAAAAAAAATGAAAGTTTTTAATGGAGTACCCCTATTTCTTATTGGATTCCTAAAAAATAACATTTATAATGATTTTAATATATTTTTTAATATTGGTTTTTGGATTTTTTCAAGCCGAATCCGATCGATTCGGTCGATTCCCGATCCGAATCGTCGATTCACCGATTCGGATGGGTTTTTGGGGTGCTCGATCCGGGGCACAGATCCGTTTTTTAAACCACTGATCTGGATTATATTTTTTCCAAACCTAATCTTGTCCAGTGTCTAATTTCCATTTAACATTTATGCTCAACCCTCGAATGACTTCTAGTGGACCTCCATTGCAATTAATCAAGAGTTAGACATGTACTGATGACTCACCCTACACACCCCACACGCCCCCCACAAAATATAAAAGAAAAGCTTTGAATTGTTTCAAATGGCAGAAGGTCGTTTTCAAATGGCGGAAGGTCGATGTCGCCAACGTCTTCCTCATCGCCACCGTCTTCCCCATTTCTCCTGGAATGAAATTTACACGTTATACCCAATAACCCATCTTCGCACCTCCCACCAGAAGAGACTTCCGCCTCTATCTCTGTCCATCTCTTTGTTCTATGCTCGAGTTGCATCTTCCCCCCCTCCTATTCTACTGGAGAAGAAGCATCAGGAGTCTTCCACCCCTACCGCGTTTTCTCAGATTTCCCCTTTTTTACCTTACTGTATTACCACAATCCCAGAAGAGACAGATAGACTAGTCAGGAAACTTTCAGCATCCTTAGTCGAGAGTTTTCACCTGGGGCGAGATGACTCAACAGGGATCGAGAAGTGGGCCAGAAACCTTTGGGGGGAGCCCTATCTTATCAGTAGACGGCTCTCTAATGGAGACTACTCTCCTTCCCCTCTTAGGAACAGGCTAACCACCCCTTACTCAAAGAACCTAACCCTTCCTTCAAAGGTGTTCCCTGCTCCTTGCGCCGTTGGTCTTCTAAAGAAAGTTCCTACAAGAAGCAAAGGGTATGGCTTACCCTTCATCATATCCCGTTGCATGCTTGGTTTCTAGAAACCTTTAAGAGACTGGCGGCATCCTATGGTAACCTAGTTTCCATCCATTGGATCTTGCTGGAGTCCTTGCCTTTGGGCTCCATTCGCCTCTTGATCAAGGTCCTGAACACCACAAAGATTCCGAGCACGCGTTGGCTGGATGTCAACGAACTCTTCTACCCTATTTCGATCTCATGGTCCTCTGCTTCGCCTCCCTCCCCCGATTTCCGTCACCAACCTATCGGGGATTCTCTTCTGGCTACCTCTTCTCAGCAGTGGGTGGTGGTGACAAAGAAGAAACACAAACGTTTGAGACCTCGTCGGAGACCCCCAGAAATGCTGCATCAACAAACTTGGCGCCCTCGCCGGTCGAATCCTACTCAGAAAACGGCTAGGAAATCCTCTTCGATCCTGGTAAGGGATTCACAGGAAGGCCAAACTCAGTTTGACTCGCTTACCTCTCAGGAATCGGTGATGGACTAGATGGTGTCTCCGAGTCCTTTGGAAGACACGAGTGTTGTCGCCGACTTGAATCGATGCTTGGGGAAAGAGGTAATCGTGGACAACATGCCTCAAAACTGTTCGGGGTTAGGCGATCGACCCGGCCCATCGTCCCCCCTTCCCCCTCTTTTGCTTCGCAAGTCTCTGGGTTGTCCCTTCTACCCGACCCATCCTACCCCATTCCCCTCATCTCCCCTTCTCACTTTGCCTCTCTCTCCTCTCTTGAGGCTACCACGTGCCCCACTCCCGCACCTACCCCCTCACATATGTTGCATGCCTTGGAACCCATGCGGCCGCCTCAGCTGACTGCCTCCTCTCGTGTGGCATCAGATAACTCTTCGCAGCAGAGGGAGCAACCCGAGGCCATCCCCTGTCCCTGCTTCAGGCTGCCTCCTCACCCTCTCTCCCCCAGGTGTCACCTTCCGACAACTCTGACCCCTCACCTACCCCATGTCCTTTCCCCCTTGGTGGCGAGCCTCAGCCCGACCCGCCATCCCTTGTTGTACCCCTCTCTCATTCCCCAAAGAAGGGCCCGCTACCCGATGTTATTGCAATGGTCCTCTGTCGCTTGATCCCAGCCAGCTGGCCATCATCCAGCCTTTGTTCGAGAAGGCCCCGTCGAATAGTATTGACGTACCTCCTACGGAGCGTTCATCAAGAGGCTCTGTTACTCCACCAATCTCTTCCCTTATATGTCCCTCCTCTCAACCACCTCACCCTGAATCTGGGTCTGTCTCCCTTCATACCTCCATCTCATCCATTGATTCTGGGGTGGTGCAGCACGTCGAATCTAGCCTTGTTTCGCCTCAATCTGCTACTTGGTGGGTTGGTCCTCATCTTCACTCTACCTTCCTCTCTCTTTCTTTCTATCTGCTAAACCTTGACTCCCTCTCTCCCGTGCGCTCCAGACCTTCCCCCGCACAGAAGATGGACAACGATCTCTTCCCAGTTGGCATCGTCACCGCCCAATCGCTGGACCCTTCCCCTCTTGATCCTGCTTCAGTCGCAGACATCCTGGCCCCCCACGTTTCCTTTACCCCTCACCTTGTTCATATCCAAAGAACCCAGATCATCCACTATGTGTGGCCCCCAAACTCCCCTTACCCTCTGTCCTCCTACACCTCCATCCAGACTTACCAATTCCTGACTTATATTCCTGCCTTCTCCTTCCTACTGATAATGCCTTCCCCTATCTCGGCTAACCTTACTACTCCTAATGTTCAGGACCTGGAAAACACTCCGGTTGATAACTCTCCACTATACCCCATTCCGAATAGTTCCTCTGGTCAACCTCTCCATCCTTTCGCTCACGACATTGACCCTGTGCTGACCTTCTCTCCTCCCGCTCATACTAGCTCTAGCTCCCCTCCTCTTCCAACCCTACCCTCTGACCTTTACCCGTCGGCCCAGCCCTTCAACTCTTCCTCTAAAAATTTTGTTGAACCTTGGTCCCAGGGTGCCGAGGATGTAGAAGAAAATTTAGAAGACAGGTCTGACCGAGAGGAAGATAGGATGAGAACAATGTACATGATAATGGGTTTTGAGTACAATGGACCTGAAGGACCAGCACAGGTTCATCACGGCTGACGCAGAAAGCAGAATGTAGGTGAGAATCAAAGGACAAAGTGAGTTAAGCAACTTCTTTTCTTCCTTTTCCTTCCCAAGGAAAGTAACTGATTTCAGCCCTTCCCCATCCATTCTTGGTCGCCCGAGGAGGTCCCCCAAACTGTCATCCTCCCTTGCTATCACCTATCACAAATGAAACGACTAATTTGGAATATCAGAGGCCTTGGTCAGGACTCTAAGAAAGACGCCGTCAAAGCCTTAACCCTGAAACTCTCCCCAACTATTCTTGCCCTTCTAGACCCTGACCTAAAGCTTGTTCGTCTGGTCTGGGGCAGGAGACCTTGCCAATGGGTCTCTCTGCCGTCTATTGGAGCCTCAGGAGGAATATGGGTGATTTGGCATCCATCAGACCTTTCTCTCATCTAACATTTCGTTGGGAATTTTCTATGACTCTCCTCCTTTCTAATAATTCAGATGGAATCCCCTGGAAATTTTCGCCTGTCTATGGCTTAAACTCAAACACCATCAGACAAAGATTGTGGGCTGAGTTGGATCACATTGCCTCCCTTCCACATCCCATTTGGTGTGTTGGGGGAGATTTTAATGTGGTCCGCTGGTCCCACGAGAGGAACTCCTCGTCTTCAATCACCCAAGAAATGAGGGATTTCTTAGATTTTATTAACCGTAATCAGTTGATAGATATCCCTCTTCAAGGCTGCAAATACACATGGTCCAACCACAACTTAATAGGTTCTTGATTTCAGCAAATTGGGAGGAACATTTCCCTAGATCGCTATCTTTGGCCCTACCTAAACCTACTTCGAACCACTGTCCCATCCTTCTCGACACGAATCCCGTAAATAGGGGCACCCGACCTTTCAGATTCGAACTGCATTGGCTCCTAGAGAAGGACCTCCCAGCCCTTGTTAAATCTTGTTGGATTTCCTTCGATTCTCAGGTCTAGGGGAGAGCGGGATTTATCCTCCAAAGGAAAATTCAGCTTCTCAAAGGAGCTCTCAAATCTTGGAGCAAAACCATTCCTGAGAACTTCGCGCAAATATAGTCCTCTTTACTGGAAACCATCAACAACCTTGATGATATTGAAGAGATCAGACCCTTAGACGTCTCAGAACAGGATCTTAGGTCTAAGACTAAGATGGAGTATCTCGCCACCCTAAAAAAAGAAGAAATCTTTTGGTTCCAGAGATCCAAAGTTTCGTGGTTGAAAGCAAGGGATCATAACACTGACTTTTTTCATCAGATAGCCAACTGTCATCGCAGATACAACGCTATCATGACAATAAAAGTCAACCATACTTACCTTTCCCAAGCTGGTGATATTCAACAAGCCATCCTACAGTTATTTCAGAACTTATACTCAGCTCCCCCTGAACCCAGACTCAGATTCTCGACCTTAGACTTCCTTTCAGTCAATGAAGGCCAAGCAGCTTGGCTAGAGCGACCTTGTTCTGAACCTGAGATTCTTAAAGCGGTCAAAGCTCTAGCAAGTGACAAGGCCCTTGGGCCTGATGGCTTCTCGATTGCCCCCTTCAAGGAGTATTGGGACGTAGTCAGCCATGACTTCGTCAAATTTTTTGAGGATTTCTTCCATAGGGGCATTTTAAATACAGCCATGAATGCCACTTTCCTAGCCTTGGTGCCCAAAAAAGAAGGAGTTTAGGAAATTAAAGACTTTCGGCGTATCAGTCCCCTCAACTCTTCCTACAAGATCCTGGCAATGGTTTTAGCGTTTAGACGGCAACATGTTTTGCCTTCCATCATCTCTAACTCACAATCTGCCTTTATCAAAGGTAGACAAATTCTGGATGGGGCCCTTGTGGCCCACGAATGTGTCCATTCGAGACACATTTCCAAACAACTAGGTCTCATCTTCAAAATTGACTAGGAGAAGGCATATGATCATGTGGATTGGTCAGTCTTTGATGCGACTATGGCCAGAATGGGTTTTAGGGAGAGATGGAGGAAATGGATGAGGGGTTGCTATTCGAACCCTCACTTCTCCGTCTTCATCAATGGAACCCCTCTAGGCTACTTCCCCTCTTCTAGGGATCTCAGACAAGGAGACCTCCTTTCCCCCTTCCTTTTTGACATAGCTGCTGAAGTCTTTAGCCATTCCATTGCTCGAGTCTACCAAGCAGGCCTTATTATAGGTTTCAAAACTAGTAGACAAGGGCCCACTATCACTCACCTACAGTACGCGGACGACACTTTAGTCTTCCTGGAAGCTACTGCTGCTGAGGCAAAAAATCTAAAAACTTTTTTCAGCTGTTTCCAATTAGCTATTGGGTTCAAGATTAATGTGGAAAATCTTGTATGCTGGGGGTGGCTTTGTCACTTGGTGAGATTAGGGATCTCATTTCAGATTGGGAATGTAAAGTCCAAAACCTGGGAGGCTGCAGAGTTTGGAAACCTTCCTTTAGAAGGAGCCTAAACGAAGTCGAGACGGCAGATTTCCAGCGACTATTGAACTCCCTGCACTCTCTCTTCTTCATTTCTCAAGGAAGAGATGATATCATTTGGACCTTAACTCCCTCGGGCAAATTCTCTGTGGCTTCACTCTACAAAAACTTTTCCTCCTTCCCCTCCCCATCCGAACACTTCTCTAGAATTTGGTCCACTATTGCACCACCCAAAGTACAGGCCTTCAACTGGCTCGCCTTCTCACAAAAAGCTCTCTCAGTTGATCAAGTACAAAGAAGAGGGGTGCCCATTCTGAATAAGTGTGTTTTGTGTGAATGTGAGGAGGAAACAAACTCCCATTTGTTCCTGCTTTGTGCCTTCTCTTCAGACTTATGGGGCTGGGTACAACTTTTTGGCTTACAATGGGTTACCCCACCCTCGGTAAAAGGCCTCCTTACCATCAATTTTGAATCAAGCTGGCCAAAGGCAGGTAGAATCCTGTGGAAAGCGACCTTAGCTGCTACCATTTGGCTAGTATGGATGGAAAGAAACTCCAGATTTTTTCGAGGGACTAAGCTTTCAATTCCTGCCATTTTTCAAAAGGTAACCTCCCTGGTGACCTTTTGGGCATCCAACATGAAGTTCTTAGCTGGAATTCCAAGATCCTTCTTCCTTTCCCAATGGGGAAATATCCTTCATCACCAACCAGCAGGGGCAGCTAGACCAAGTCTCTGGTTACCACCGAAGGATGGGTGCTCCTTGAGGAACCCTGGCCCAGCAGGGTCAGGAGGGGTTTTAAGAGACTTTGAAGGCAATATTCTCATCACCTTCTCCGATTACCTCGGCATCAAGGACTCTCACGATGCGGAAGCCTTAGCCCTCCTCCTTGCTCTAAAAAAATTCAACTCCTCCTAAGGCTCTAGCTTGATAGTGGAAGGTGATGCCAAGAATGTCATCTCATGGGCTAGTAGGACATGTGATCCTCCATGGTACTTGATCCAAGTTTTTAACGAGGTTCAATAAATTTGCAGGGCTATGTACTTCTCATGGCAGCATACCTAGCGGATGTCCAACGACTTCGCGGATTGGTTGGCGAAGGAGGGTGCTAGAAGACAGGGTGAGGCAGTTTAAACTGGGTCCACCTTCTTTCTTGCTTTGGACCAGTAAAGCCCCTTTTTAATTTTTTGGGCCCTTTTATTTTTCCTTGTCATTGTACATCCGAAGGTGGGGTGGGGGGGGGGGGGGGGGGGGAGCAATTTTATAAAGCCCTATCCTAGCCTCTTTTTGTAAACCGCACTTATGGGGGAAATCCTATTACTGTACATGGGTTTTCGATCTTCGTTTTATCGGGTCGTCTAGAGGATTTTCCTGGAGAGAGAATATACTGTAATTCCCTTTCTCAGCAATACAAAATGTTAACATTATCAAAAAAAATAAATTTGTGGTGTGTAGGTGGTGACGTCAATGTCATAAGTTGGTATTTTGAATATAATAATGGTGGCTTACATCTAGCTGATAGGCTTCTCTTCCCATGTGTCTAAGCATAACCTCATACACCTCTAACTCAATAGTGCCTCTTCCACTTGGTCAAATTACCTCGTCAAGCACACCTTAATGAAGCTCGATCCACTTATGTTCAGCCTGGATTGGGAGGCCGCTTTCCAAAGCGTTCACACTAGAACCTTGCGCAAAACTTTATCAGACAATGCCGCAGTCATCCTAGACTCTGAACCGGTCTTCAATGGACCTTGATCTTTTCGGTTTAGAAACGATGTGGCTGGAGGACAAATGTTTTCATCAATTGATCCCCCAATGGTGGTTGTCTTTTGCGGTTGAAGATGTGCTGATTTTTGGCTTTCTAGAAAACTACAGTGGCTGAAAGAAAGACCATGAATACTTTGGTGAAGTCGATATAAAGAATGAAGCTTTGATGCTTAACATTGAGGATATAGATCTGTTGGTTTCATCATGAAACCAAAGTTCAAGAGTCGTTAGAGAGGACCAAGAGAACCATTGCCAAGCCAATATACAAAATACTAAGCAAGAAATACTTTATTGGCAACGAAGATTGAGATGCAAATTGTAGAAGCAGATACAACTCCTCTCAATCAAAGACGGGCAGAATTTATGATGACCTTTAGTAGTTATTTCTGAAAGATTTTCTCGGTAGAAGAGGTGGAGCCAATCTCCAGTTTCCGAAGAATCACTAGCAGTGATGAAGCATGGCTAGAGTGGCCATTTTTGGAGTTTGAAGTACTTAAAGCTATCACAAAGCTTGGCCAAGACAAAGCCCTGGCTTAAGGTATTCCCAATTGCCACTTTTGGGAGTCTTTGGGGCCTGATGTGATGGGGATCTTTACCCCTCTTCATCCTGATGTGATGGAGATGTTTGCCAAATTACACCAAAGAGTTATCATTTACAACGGCCCTAAACGCCAAGCTTGAAGTTGCTTGAGAAATTTAAACTTCAGACTATAAGCTTATTGAATGATTCCTACAAAAGTCTTAGCCAAGGTTGTTGCATCCGGGCTTCGCCTTCTTAACGAGGTTGTTTCTCCACCCCAAGGTACTTTTGGACAAGGTATGCAAATCTTGGATGCAGCCATCATTGCTAACAAGTGAACTGATAAAAGGCATAAGTCTGGAAGCCACCTACATTGATCTATTAATTGGGCCTTGAAAAGGCAGACGACCATGTTAACTGGGATATGTGGGACCTAGTTATGACAAATATGTTGTTTGATTATGACTGGGGAACATGGATGACTAGTTCCATATCAAGTGTTCATTTCTCATTCCTCATAAATGGATGTCCCCATGAATGTATCCCATCTGTTAGGGGCTTGAGTCAAGGTGACCAAGTGTCATTTTTCCTTCTCAATCATAACCAATGTGTTCAAGAGAGGTGAAGAAGTACAAAAATGTCTCTTAAAAGGAGAGCAATATTGGGCCAAATGTCTAATAGCCTTCGAGTTATATGTTCTCAGTGGGAGTTGTACCCTAGTCCCTATCTCTCCAACGGCTTTAGGGAAGTGGGTTGGTTTCCTCTATTTAATGGCCTAAGGGTGGTTTTGGTATTTTGATGTTTTCTATCTAAGGTTAGGGTTTGTTGGGAATTGTGGTTAATGGGTTTGGGTTAAGGTTCTGTCTCTGTGGAGGTTTCTTTCTCAAACCCCATGGAGATAGTGTCGAGGCTTCAAATATGTTCTACACGTCGAGCGCTTTCCAATGCAGTGTATTTTGTGGGCATTTTCTTGCTGAAATGTGGTTTATTTTTAGAAAGAATATGAGATTTTTTAGCATCATGCAATCTTCAAGTTTCATGATCTATGATCGGTTTTTCGGTGATTTCTCACCATTTGGGAGGAGATTTTCGATGAAATGAATCGGGATTCCACAACTGTTCTTTTCATAAATATCAAGCCACGATCAACCCAGAGATGGGAGGTGATTTTGGGGCCTATCTATGTCTAGCTTTTGGCTTGGACACCTTCAATGACCAATAACTCATCGGGTTTGGGGAGTTTTGGGGTGACTCTTGCTGCAAATCATTGCAGGATCGAGCTCTACAATTCTAGGGCAGCAGAATAAAGAAGAAGACATGTATGGAAAGTGGCACGTTGCTGATATTTTGATGTTCATCCATAAAAGACTCAAAATCCCTTCAAAGCTTGAAGTCTTTTATTCAAATTTGTTGCAAAACAATTGTTACGTGACCCTCTACAATTTGGTGGTGTCCAATCATTTGTTTGATAGTAAGTGCCTGTATGGGTATGGGTTAAACCAAGTTTTCCAAGGACAAATATAGATATTTTGGGCATTTTTATGTCAAGAAAATTGCCCTTTTTGCATCATAACGGGACAAAAAGGTGATAATTCAGCCATGTAAGGCCCATACTTTAAATAATCCATCCATGGTTCAAGGCATCTATATAAAATCCTGGTGGGGACAATGGTTGGAAGCTATTTGCATTGTTTGGACTGTTTACAACAGTTAGAAAACCATTGAAATGGGCCATTTTGCTGTATTTCCTATCTAAAAACAATAGTTGCATGAAATTAACTTTTCAATAGTTTGCTATGACACATTACCTTTAGTAAATGTGGTCAAATGGCGTCAGATTAATGTTAAATTTTAAAGTTATGGGTTTTTAGCCTCGTGCTACTATTTTCAAAAGTCTCGGGCCCGTCAGGTTCCAATTTCTGGTTGTTCTTTTGTAACTTTGCTATCTTTTGTGTGCTTCATAGGCGATGTACTATAGTCTGAGAATAGTTCTCCCTATTTCTCATCATCGAGCATCCTTTTGAGCTGATTTTTAGGGGATATCTTAGGGGTATCTTGGATTAGATTTGAGTCATGCTTTTGTCATGCTCTATTACTGACGATCTGATAATAGATCTGGGTCATAACTGACTTCATAACTCATGGCTTTTATTTGTTGGGCCTTCCATCATCCAAAATGATCCCTTGAATTTAGGCCCAATACGTTTCTGTTTGGGGCCCCCTCTACCATCTTTGGTATGTCCGGCTTTTTCTGATGCATACTATCATATTGCTATCAGACTGGACTACCATTAGTTTGTTTGCAATCTGTGGGTTGCCTTAGACTGGGAAACATCATCTACCATACTTCTCAAGGATTTTGGGTACAATGTGGCCTGGATACCCGTCCTCTGGTTTCAAACTCGCATTTTGCTACAGGTTTGCCATGTGTGGCCTACCAGGTGCTATATGGTGTAACAATAGGCTCGAACAAATGTGTGCAAGATTCATTTGATAGGAATAAGTTTCAAAGTGGAGGCTTGGAGAGTGGGCGAAACGAATGAAATAAAGGATATAGGACAATTTTTTGGAACAAATGTATTGGTCTTCACTAATGTGTAGGTAAACCCAATAAAGCTGAATGGCATTGGTTATAGGAAGGTTCCAAAGAAGGTCGGCATCATGGAAAAGCTTATTCTTATTCCTGGAAGGTTGTCTTACGCACATTAAAGCCACCCTTTAAAGCATTCCCATTTTCTACATGTCCTTGATTCATAAGCCTATGAGCATAATAAGAAAAACATGAATGACTAAAAAAACATGAATGACTGATGTGTTAGTTCCTCTGGAGCACGCCTAGAGACCTACATGAATTCCATTTGCTGAACTGGTAAAGGCTTGCTAACTCAAGGAGCCATTTGGTCAGGGGATCAGGAGGTAAAGAGTGTATCAAGCTAGGGAAATGGTGGTGGTTCACAGTGCACCTTGACCACATTTGGCTTATCCATCATCCAACCATAGTTATGCAACGGAACCTTCATGAAGGTTTCCTAGAAGACCATCTACGTCTCAGACATCAGGCTCATGGAAGGGTATCAATTTTCTTCGCCATTCCTCTACTCATACCATGTTCATTTCATTGCCAAGTCAGGTGAAGAAACCAGATTTTTGAGAGCTCGTAGCTTAACCAACGGACTTGGAGGTCCACTTTCTATGTAACCCGTGTTGCACATGGTGTGGAACAGTTTTTGTAGGGTGCTGGGGGGCGCTCTGCGGGCATGGGAGGGGGCATAACAAGTTTGAGCTCCTCTCTTTTGTCATAATTGGGATGATGAAGAGGTGAATTTGGAGGCTCTAAGAAGCCACTTCATCCCCTTTAGAGGCGGCTGAGATTATTTGGTGCCCCACCTCAGCAGGTGCCTTCTCTGTATCCTCCTCCTAAAGAGTCCTCACTTCACAGCACTGGCTCGTGAACCATTAATTGTCCGAAGAGTCTGGTCCATCCCTGCCTTGTCAAAGTTGCACGCATTAAATTGGCTTGCTGAATCCAACAATCCTTTGACCGTCTGACGCAATAAAAATAGAGGCATCCTGCTTTCAAACTGCTATATCATGTGCATACATGGAGAAACGGTCAACCACCTCTACTACGTTTCCAGTTTGCCTTACAGGTATGGTCCTTTCTTGGTATTTCCGAGTGGCAATAGGTCACCGCTGTGCCTTTAGAGGGCCTTTTCCAAAGTCGGCTATTGCCACAAGAAAAACAAACCCCTCTCCCCTAAACACAAACACACATAAAAAAAAACAAAGTAAAAAAAGCAAAGAAAAGGAGAAAATTCCTTTCTGGCCTGGGTGTTGCTAGCATGGCATTTCACTTTCCTAGGCATAATTTGCTCTTTACTGGTAGTGCATTCTGTCTTCTATTTGGTGGTCTTATTCAGGATGGAGAGGGGGAAAATCTGTAAGTTTTTCCCAAGGCCTTTGTGCATTTGTGATTGGGTTTGCAGAAGCAAAGTGCTGCTCAGAGGTTTAATGTTTAAACATTTCAGTTAGGCTTCCATTATTGAAAAGGATTGTCTTAATGTCACTAGCCAATCGTGGAGACAAAAAGAAATTCCTAGTGGTTCAAGATGGGCGGTGACCCTTTTACCTTTATGAACAACGCTTGCATTTGTTTTCCATTTTGGAATTTTGTTATAGATAAAAAAATCCAATTGAATCATTTTGTCATTTTCATAGTTTGGTCTCATTGATGCTGATGGGGGTGCTTCCATATAGCAGCAGTTTTAGGTCATGTAAATTATTTAGCATATGATAGATGTAATCCTAAAATTCCTGAGTCTATTCAGCTCTTGAGAGTGGCTAATTTGGAATTTGAGATGCGTTAGCCATGTCATACTAGATATTCGTTTTGATTGGTGCATGTATGGCTAGGTTTCTATAGTCAGAATATTGACAAAATGAAGTTTTGTCACGATGATATGTCTCGGTATTCCAGTGCTTCTCTAACACAATCTATGCTTCTCAGTGTTTGATGCATCAGATTTCTCATGTTATTTTTTTTTCGTTATGCTTAGGTCAGAAATTTCAAAGTCTTGAGTACAACACAGACATAAAACTTCTCTTGCTTTGCACTTTCCTTGCCCTTTCTAGGATGTTTATTATTCCTGCAATTTGCATTTATTTCTCTTTTGAATGAATGCCCATTATTCTCTAAAACTTTGTGTTTCTTGTAGTTACTATAGAATAAGTTTCTTTTACTTCTATAAGTGTTTTTCATTTTTCTTTTGAGGGATCAGTATGGACTGAGGCTAAAACTGGATAAGTTATTAATAACATCTTAATATGTAGTCTCTACATTATTCATTGCAGGGTTACATACTGGAAGCAGGAGACCTAGAAGTCTAGTTGCCTTATGTCTTGGAGTTCTTGGCAAACATTTGGAGGATATCATTGTTGATCTATGTGAGGTTTCTTCGATCTTTCCACCAGACATCAAGGTGAGTACTTGACTATCGAAGCCATTTGAATATCCAAGCTTAGATTTTCAAGTTGCACGTCCTTAGCTTTCATTCTTCCCATTTTAAGAGGATTCTATTGTGTGAGGTCATCATTCCTTGATAAGTGATATGTCCAATCATTTTCTTTTGTAAATAATTTATGCCTGTGCATTCTTTTTACTTTTCTTTGGTGCATGAAAATAGGAGAGAAATGATACAAATGATGATAATTCTATGTATTTCCCTAGAATCTATATTTAATAATTTAAAAATCCTTCTTGTCTCTATAAATCTTTCATTGTGTAAAATAATAGATCATATTTTTGTTGTTCAGGGTCTATTATATGTGTGATGGAAAGAGTTTAAGCTGGAAAAAATTGCATTTGTTTTTTTTGATTGACCAGATCAAGTCCTGTCACCCCATTGGCTGTTGACAGCATGGGGTCTGCATCCTGCATTTTAAAACACTGCACAAGAGTTGAGAGGAATTGCTGCTCCCATAGAAGATACTTGACCTGTCCACTTGATGTGCTTTGTGCATCATCATTCTTCTTTGGGTTGAGGAGAACTCACCCTCGACTTGGAACCTTCATCTTCATCTATCCCTAGCCCAAGATACTCAGACAAATCAGTAATGTTGAAGATATCCGAAGTCTCCATATTGAAGGCAAAACGACCTTGTATGCGTTGCTGCCCATCTTCAAACCGTAAACAACCCTATCGTGTGGTAATTCAACTTGTTGTATTTGCCTGTGGGATACCTTTCATCTGCTCAACCAACTCGTCAACAGTAGCATGACCCTTCATTATAAAAAAGAAGAAGCAGTAGCATGTCCCTTCCATTAGTCTAGATAGGAACAAAGTCAAGCTAATGGATTCAGTTCTTCCTATATACCACCTCGAGCGAAATCTTACCAGTTGACTTGCTATGAGCACTGTTATAGGCAAACTTGGCTTGAGGCAATGCTAGATCCCACTGTTTCTTCTTTTTCCTCACAATACTTCGGAGAAGATTTCCAAGATTTGCCAGTTCAGTCTGCCCATTTGTCTGTGCATGATAGGCACTACTGAACGACAATCGAGTATCCAATTTCTTCTACAAAATTCCCCCAAAATGGCTGGGAAACTTAGTATCCTCATATGAAGTTATCATTTTCAGAACATTATGCAAACTCACTATCTTTCTGAAGTATAAATTTGCAACATGTGTGGCATCCAAGGTCTTCTTGCAAGCCATAAAATGAGTCACAAATATAGAATCCATACCTTGTTGAGAACCGTGGAAGTCCTAGCATGAAATCCATGCCAACATTTTCCTAAGATGCATTGGGAATCGGAAGTGGAGAATAAAGCCCTAGCCCGCTGCCCTTTGTGTGAGAGTGATATATTTTATTGTTGCTCCTAAATGAGCTGATACGTACGACATTTTCTTGACAAACTGCATAATATCCCTCTTCAATTTTGGCAACTAATACTTGACTCCAATGCTATGGCTTCATCTTAACTAAAATGTCCGCCAATACCTCCTTCATGAAGTTCTATTGCAAGGGTCTCTCTAGGGGAACTTGCAACTATAATCCTTTAAAGAGAGATTTGTCTTAGAATAAGAAAATCCCACTAACTCTATCATGGCACCAAACGAATATCTCCTTGAAGTTAACACAGTAATAGCATCCGGCATGGTAGCCGACTAGGCCGATTTTCTACTCAAGGTGTCTGCCACTCTGTTTTGATTCCCTGCCTTATGCTGGATGACGAAAGTAAACTCCTGCATATAGGCTACCCACGGAGCATGTTATTGATTTAGTTTATGTTGCCCACTAATATATTTCAGCGCTTCATGATCTAAGAACAAACGAAGCTCCCTTTGGATCACATATTGGTACCAATGTCTTGAGGCTTGAATAATAGCATAAAACTCCACATCATATGTGGAATATCGGTGCTGGGTGTCATTGAAGAAGGCAATAGGACTCCCCTTTGAACTTAACATTGCACCAACTGAAAACTCTTCTTGGCCTTATCATTTGATGCAAACACCCCCTTCTTAAGCATTCTGTGATAATTTCTATGATTGAACTGAAGCCCCTGACGAACCTCTTGTATAAAGTAGCCAATCCATGAAAACTGCGAACATCAAGCACTGTAGTAGGCTAATCCTTGATGGCTGCTACCTTTTTCTGTTCAACTTTAATGCCCTTAACCGAGACAACATAACCAAGAAATATTAAGTTGTTTGTCATTAACTCGCACTTTTTAAGATTCGCCTACATCTGCTTTTCCCGTAACAAGTCAAATGCCAATCGCAAGTGCTCCGTATGCACTTGCTCACTTATGCTGTATACTAGAATATCATCAAAGTAGACCACCGCAAATTTACCGATTAGAGGTTTGAAGACCTTTAATCACCGTCATAAAAATACTAGAAGCGTTGGAGAGGCCAAGTGGCATCACCAACCACTTGTAAAGGCTCTCTCATGTTTTGAACACTGTCTTCCATGCATCTCCTGGACAAGTACGGTTCTGATGGTATCCACTTCTCAAATCTTCATTCGAAAGCATAGTAACACCAGCTAGCATATCCGAGATATTTTTGAGATGCGGAATTGAGGCGGTACTTGAGTGTTATCTTGTTAATAGACTTACTGTCCACATGCATGTGCCAAGTCCCATCCTCTTGAGGTGTCAATGAGGCTGGGATGGTGCATGGACTCATGCTTTCTCGAATGAACCCCTTCTATTGAAGCTTTTTGACTTGTCTACAATTTTTCATGCTCCTTTAATCTCATTCTGTATGCAGCCTTGTTCAGTAGGCTAGACCTTGTTCAAGGTCTATGTGATATTGGATGTCCCTCATAGGTTGTAATCCCTAAGGAAGCTCATTGGGGATGACATCACAAAAATCTCTCATAAATGGCTGCAACCCTTCTACTTAGACCACTGCATAAAACATCTTGGACTCCTCCAATCCATCCACATCCTCAACCAAGCCATCTTGTACGGCTTTGGGTGGTTTTCCATCTTCAATTTCAACTTTCACCATCTCCTAAGACATATTTTTTTCACAATGCCCCCTGCCAATCATGATTACAAACCTTCCCATAGGTGGTGCATCATGTGTGAAAGATAGTAGTGCGCAACCAATTTGCCTCCTCTACTTCTTGGGGTAGAATCATACTACCCTGGATCACCAAAGCTTCCCCATGATCTCTAAATGTCACTTCGAGCTCTTCTTTCTCTAGTGGCTCATCATAAACTAGGTCTCTCACAATTAATTGCTTGGTGTCCTCTTCAAGAAATTCCTCAGCATGGTTTACAAATGTTCTGTTTGGGCCTTGAGAGGAGACGTGGCTGATTCCCCAATACTTAAAAGCACTTAAATAATGTTGGTTTTTGGGCTATTTAGGCTACTAGAACTGCCCCCAACACTTGCAATATCCTAATGTTTGGATGAACTAACAGGCTGTGAGGTTTGTCGAGCTACCAAATTCCCACTCTTTTCTCTACATTCGCTTATGCTGGCAGTTGTACTGCCTAGGCCGCAGCCCACTTTAGCTGCATGGTTGTAAGCTTCATCTAAAGTCCAGTAACATTATATGACCACCACATCTTGTATAGGTGTTCTTTGCCCCTCCTACTTAATGAGCTAGGGACTGTTCCTCTTTTTCAACAATGTCACATCGAGCCATCAACTGATGAAATTCATTGTTGTACTCTTCTATACTCTTTTCTCCTTGACGAAGGTTATTCATCTTATGATAAAGGGATTGTAGATGATTTTCATGTAGGTATTTTTCCTTTAATTTCTTTTTCATCATCTCCTTGGCATTAATTTTTGGCTTTGCCATTCTTTCCCTTCTAGACCTAAGTTTTTTCCTACCATGCCAAGGCACCCTTCTTCAATTTTATAGTAACAATTTGTACTTTTTTATTTTTGAGAACTTCCTTGTAATCAAGAACCCTTCTTACAGTATTTAACCAATCTATAAACCCCTTGGGTTGAGGATTACTGTCAAAATCAGGAATATCAACCTTCATGTCGAAAACCGTAGATTGGTGCCTCCCTGTTGTCTAGGCCTTCCATTGCTGTCTGTATCACTTGACTTCACGCCAGGAGCGGGATGGTGAAAGAGATTAAATTTGGCTTCTTCGTGGGCAAATAAATCCCATCTTGCCCATGAGTGATGTCCGCACACTTCTGTGTAAGCTGCTGGACTTGCCTTTTGAGGTCTTCAATCGCCTCTTCTCTGGGGTCATGGGCAATATCTAGGAGAGCTCCCTTTCCTTAGTGCCTTCTCGCGGCTATGGGTTCACCGAAATCACAAGCCTAGATAATCAATATTATATAGCAGAAATCAACAAGTTATAGGCAAAATTTGGCAAACCTTGGGTTGAGATCAGTAAACTTTTGGATGAAATTAGCAAAACATGGCCCAAAATCAACAAAACACCCTAGACTTGGTTATAGTTCTCTGGTCTTGTTGTTGAAGAAACTTGGGCTCCCACACGAAATTGATGTGGGAAACTTTTTAGAGAACACCAATATCAGCAAATTTCAGGCCAAGCACAAGCATCAAAATAGGAGCCTAGGGTTTCTTATTAAAGCACAATTAGAGCTCCCAAAAGCCCAAGCTTTCTGTCTTTTTCATTCTGAAAAGTCACGTGAATGGCTGTCCATAGCCCCACACACCTCTTAAATATTATTACTTAATGATCAGACATTAAATGTCCATAGAATAAATGAAATAACCCAAAAGTCCTAAACTTAAGTGACTTTTAAAATAAATGACCCTGCAAATAAAATGAAAATCCCCAACTGGTCCAGAAAATAAAAGCCATTAAAATAATTTGAAAATCATCCTAAGCAATTCTTGCCCTTATTGTTCTTCGTAGTAGCCCTCCTAGGGTTTACATCCCTCAAATTATACACAAGAGTTAGGAGGAATCTGCTGCTCCCATGGAAGATACATGCCACCCTGTCCACTTGATGCACTTTGTGCATCATCACATATAATGATATGTCACCTTCTTATCATGCTTTCTATCATCTTTTGCCTACCGTTAGCATTCCATCCCATGTAACAAAGGCTCTATCACAACCTCAATTGAAGGCTGTAATGTGGGAGGTACGGCAAGTTCTTGAAAAGAGCAATACTTGGGAGATCCGTAAGCTTCATAAAGGAAAGGTGTTAGGATGCAAATGGGTGTTTACAGTGAAAAACGAGGCGGATGACATGATTGACGGATACAATGCTAGGTTGGTTGCAAAAGGTTTTACTCATGGTATAGATTACAAAGAGCTTTTTGCCCCTGTGGCAAAGTTAAATACTGTTTAGAATCATGCACTTATTGGCTGCAAAAAAATCTTGGTCCTTGCATCAGCTAGATGTGAAAAATGCCTTTTTATGTAGGGATCTTCATGAGGAAGAGTGTATGCCCATGCCTTTAGGTTTTCAACTTCAATTGGAGATAGGAAGGGTGTGCAGATTGAAAAAGGCAATATGTGGACTTAAACTATCATTGAGAGCTTGGTTTTGACAAATACAATTAAGCCTTAGTAAAAATTGTATTTAGAAGGAGTCAAGTTGATCATACACTATTTGTGAGGAGAATAATGTTGGGATTATAACACTCATATTGTAAATAATATTTTAGTGACGGGATAGCTTGGCACTCATCAAAAAACTTAAATGTTACCTAAGTGTTTGAAATAAAAGATTCGGGTCCACTGAGATATTTTCTGGATATTGAAATGTTAAGATCAACGAAGGGAATAACTATTTCCCGGAGGAAGTATGTGCTAAATCTGTTACAACAAACTGGAATGTTGGGTGCCAAATTAATGGATACACCTATGCGAACCAATCATAGACTTCATGAACAGATGGGAGAGTTACTGAAGGATTCTTGTCAATAGCAAAGGTTACTGGGCGTTACATGTCTCACAATTATGCAGCCAGATATATCTTATGCGGTTTATGTAGTTAGTATTCATGCATGCCCCTCAAAAACCTTATTTAGATGTCAACTATATCCTAAAGTATCTAAAGTCATCTACTAGTAGAGGGTTGTTGTTTATTACTCATGGTCATATGGGTGTTGCAATCTACACTGAGGCTGATTGGGCTGGTTCACAGATTGATAAAAGGCCAATTACAGGCTATTGTACCTTGTTGATAGGAATTTTGGTTTCATGGAAGAGTAAAAAAACTAAATGTGGCCAAACCAAGTGTTGAAGTTGAATATAGAGCTATAGCACATGGAACATGTGAAGTCATGCGGGTGGAAACTATCTTGGCTGATTCGGGAGTTAAAGTTCAGTTACCTGTGACCCTTTATTTTGACAATGAAGCAGTTATTCACATTGTTAAGAACCTTGTTTTTCATGATAGAACAAAGCATATTGAGGTATATTATTTTTTCACAAGGGAAAAACTTGCAGCCAGAATTATTTGTACTCATGTGAAAAATCAAGAGATCATTTGGAAGATATCTTCAACAAAATAGTTGTCTGTGACGGACTGCAAAATAGTGTTCTCAAGCTGGGCATAATTGATGTCTGTGCTCCATATTGAGGGGAAGTGTCGAAAGTACAGCAGTAAGGTAGGGACTTAAATAGAATAATTGATTCTATATGTCATGTATTCAATGTACAATTGTAAGTTAGGGACATAAATGGAATAATTGATTCAATAGGGTTATGTGTGATTTATAAAGTCACACCAAGATACTGTGTGTAATCTTTAATAATATAAACATATGGTGGATTCCAAAAAAATGGGTCATGTCATTCTCCTCTCTCTCTCTCTCACACACACCTCTGTTTCTTTCTTCCCTTCATTCCCCTTCCACCATCAAATACTTGTTGATAAGTGTAGATTTAATATTTTATATTTTTCAACTAGAGCTTTATAGCCTCATAGGGGTTTTGTTCACGAGCCAATTTGCAGGTTGGGAAGCACCCAGCTGTATAAATTTGCTAGTGTGAATGAAAGCACCATATTTGTGACTCGTTGGGCCTAGTCACTTTTTTATGTGGTAGAAATACAAAAGCCAGGTATGGTGTATGTTGCCAATTATTCTCTTATTTTTTCTGTGTAGATCTGGGCAATATGAAAGCAAAATGAAGCATGATGGCAAAGCCAATATGTAGTACTTTTTCAGGGAGATCAACAAGGTAATACCTTTAATGCTGATGAAAGAGTGTAAGTTTCTGTTGAGAAGCCAGAAAAGAAGCCAACATGTGCCTTGATTACTTGCCAGTCATTTTATGAAAACTTAAAGCTGGCCACACTGCTCCACCAGGAAGTTAAAGATGCCTATGGCATACAGACAGTTGAGCAGTAGCCCTAATTTCATCTCACTTGTGGGTAGTGGACTATCACTACGAGGCATTTATCTTTAGGTCATGACTAATTTGGACTTTTTGTGAAAAAGAAGTCGCGCTTTCTTTAATAAATATATTACATGTAGAGGCCCTCAAACTTTTATAGTAAGGTTGGCACATGAGTGGGAATTTAGTTTGAGCAGAAACACCATGTTTTTGTGTGTCAGATTGCCCTTAAACCAACATATGAGGAACAAGTAACGTGACAACGTACTCAAGATTCTGTGAAAGAAATGGAGAGATGACGTTACTCTCCAAAAAAATAGAAATGGACAGTTGAAGTTTATCCCTCATACATACAAGTTTACACCCACCCAACAGAAATAAGAAAAAGAAAGAAAAGAGGGAAAAATAGAATATTCTTCCCAATGATTTTCTGTATCTGTTGAAGATCTAGGCTATGTATGCTTCATGAGGTTCTTGCTTTGTGGGGTTTTGTTTGTCCCTGCCGTGCAATCATTGCGTATATTTGTGGGGTTTTGTTTGTCCCTGCAGTGCAATCATTGCGTATATATGGTTCCTTTATTTTCGAGAAACACTTCTGATTGTCTTGCAACTGTGGTTTATTCCTTCGATGAGTACCTTGCAGTAGGAGTTATGGCCTTGTATTTGCTCCTTTAATGAGACTTGTAACTGTGTTTTAACTGTTTGAATAGTTACTTTATGGGAGTTTTGTTGGTCACTGCAGTGCAATTATGACATATATGATTACTTTATTTTCGAGAAGCACTTTTGATTGTCTTGTACCTGTGTTTTGTTCCGTTGATGAGTATGGGCTTGTGTTTGGAGTCATAGCCTTGCGTTTTGTTCGTTTGATGAGTCATGTAACTGTGTTTTTATTGTTTGCTGGAGTCTCTTTCTATCTTGCTACTCGCTATGATTCTGGTTTATAAAATGATATATTTTTGTTTCTTGTAAACAAGTAAACATCTGGAATGTGCTTCTGGTCTTGTAAATTTATTTGTGGCTTAAAAATCACAACCTCATCTTGTTTGATGTCTCATGAACTGCAGATGGCAATATTGAGCATCTCAAGGAGAAGGAAGTTACTAGATGATTACAGCATCATTGCCCTAGCAGACACCTCATGGGAGCTATTGGATATTTCGGGGTCTGCTGTCAGCAATGTTGGCTTGGAAAGGGTCCCAGGCATCTGTCCCAATCTGAAAGCTCTTGATATAAGGTTTGGAACAGGAAACCAGATCTCAGAATAATGAGACCTTTATTTATTTTTATTTTGATAAATAAAATAATTTTTATAGATAACAGATAAAAACATGAAGAAAGAATAATGTTTACTGACAAAAAAATAAATGCAAAAATGAATTGCAAAGAGAAAATAAGCTTAGTGCTTAATCATGTAAGGAAATATTTTTTGGCCCAAATGGACTCATCAGAGTACAACACAGTCTGACTCTAAAATGGGATCAAACCTGTTGGCTGGGATTTTGTCTCCATTACTAAGTTCCTCAGATCCACAACTGAGGAGGATGCTCTAAAGACCAACCCTTCTGTTGTTTTAGCCACCCAAAGTCTTGGATCACATGATCAATGTGCTTTCTGGGTGCCCGGAAAAGGGGGAAACTGTAGGTATTCAATGTAACACTTCTAGACTAACCACCAGGAGGAGGATAGACCTACACACATGATCTATGAAAATAATTACTTGCCTCTTCCATCAAAGCACCCTAACTACTTGGCTAACCAGTGTAAGGGAACATGTTATCCCAAGTAATATAGAGTTACTGCTAGAAATCAGCAAACTGAGCAAAAGAGAAGGGGCTAAAATCAGTTATAAAAACCCAAAATCAAATTAGAAATAAAACCCTAAACCAACAGCAAACCAGCTAAACCAACCCCACCCCTGGCCCCGGCTCCCGCCCCCCCTCCCAAAAAAAATCCTAAACTAGAAAAATCAACAATAAAAGAGAAATGCCCTAAATTAAAAACACAAAATATTAATAGAGGTGAGAGAGAGAGAGAGCTTGGCAAGCGGCTCTTTTGGGGATTCATATTCCACCTTTTTTTGAGGAGGTGTGCTCTCATTTTTGGCCCCAAAATAAGGAGACGCTTCTCTCAGCAAGATGTATCTCTGCTGCATTTTTGTGAGCCAAACGTCTGAGATCGCTAATCATCTTGGAGAGGCATCTCCTGGTGCCCAAACAGACCCTTAGTTTCTTTAGTAAGGAGGTTTCTAAAGCACTCCAGAGCGATGAGAAATAAGTAGGGAAAGAGCGTGTTGTCTTGTCCTGTTCCATTCTTGCCTTTGGAAGCTCCAAATGAGTCATTGATGATAACAGAAAATCCAGGGGAGGTGAAACACATTCGTATGCAATTGTTAAAGGTTTCTCCAAAGAAAGACATCAGTTTAGTTAATTGAAGGATTTTCAATTAACTTAGTCCTTTTGAAGATCTATCTTAAAACAAAACGCATTCTCTAGTTGTTCATTGCACAGGCTGTGAACAATTTCATGGCCAACAATAGCTTGCTTGAATATGCCTCTGTTTTGGCAAAGGCTTCTTGTATTGATTGATGATCAATCTAGCTTTTGCGCTGATATTACTAATTAGCAATGATTTTGAAAATCTTCTAATGCAGATTACAAAGGTCTATCGGTTTAGAAGCAATCACAGAAATTGCACCTATTTTCTTTAGAATGAAGGTGATAAATGTTGATCTAAGAGATGTCATGATGGAGTTAAGATGGAGAGAGCTATGATGGATTGATGGTTAGCCATATTTCATCACTCCTTATATGCCACGGTTTGTGGAAAAATTGGGTTGGGAACTATTTGAGTGGGGAGATTTATTTGTGCTGAGGTTCATGAGGGTAGAGGCAATCTCCTCATTGCTGACTTACCTCCCTAATTACAATTTTCTATTTAATTATTTTGGTGTCACTAGGTGTGGGAGGTGTGAAGGAAATTGGCTGAATGGTGCCGGGCAATTCCTCGAAAAACAAAAAAAGTTAATTTCATTGATGATCTCTTGTTTTTGTGAAGTGATGGATCCATCTGAATCGTTTAAGTTTGGATATGGTTGTACTAGACTTGGGGGCCATGGTTCTGTAAAGGAAAGAACTTGGTGCAAGAATCGCCTTGCCAGTTTGGCTCTGAGGCTAGAATCCCAAAATGAAAGAGGAAATGAAGGTTGAGGATGCAAAGGGCTAGAATTCCATGAGATGGTGAGGCAAGTGTCGTGCTCCAAGGGATATGTCGGCTTCGACTTGCTTCAATGTTGGAAGACCGGCCACATATGAAAAGAAAACCGAGTTCAAACCCACAATTTAATGATGACTAGGATGTCATAAAAATGGACAAAAGATGAAAAGAAAATTAGTAGGATTTATATTTCAATCATTATCATCAATTTCTTCATAATCATTGGCTTCATTCCTGTCTCCTCCATCCGATTCCAAATCATCATTAGAATCGTCATCTTCTTCAACATAATGGTCCTCCTCAGTTTCTTGTGAATCGGCCTCCTCTTCGTCACCTCTCTTTCCTCCTCCTTTGTGTACTAGTAGTGGTGGTCATTAGCCCTCCTATGGGTGGAAGCTGGTCCTAAACTTCCTCGACCATATCCCAGGTCAACCCTCACGAAGGATCTTCAACCAACCACTCTTTTGGCATAATCCAAGTCTTTGGATGAAATGGGATCTCTCTTTGGGATCTTAAAAATGCTCATCTATAGCATCATATTATGCTTGACAAATACTAAATTATTGAGCCTCTTTTTCTCAAGCTGGTTCTTGCTTTTGTGTGGAACTGTAGTAAAATATATGAGCCACAATTCAGACTTATAAAACTAAGATAATACCCTAATAATATGAATCACTAAATCTATGATAGTCTTAAATTTTTACCATATCAAAGGAACTCCAAATTTAATATCTAAATTCATATGAAACTATGCAAAATTAATAAATACTAAGGAAATTACCTACATTTGATTTAGTCCTTGGTCTCACCACCATTTCCTTCACAAATGATTTCAAAGTACACTTATACAAAAGTAACTCGTTAGCATATATCTTATCTTGGATATCATTGTGTAGATCTAGCCTCTCAAGACATTCATTAACGGCAAAGCCTTCCATAATTGCATCCTTTTTCTCAATTCCTAAGTTTGTGCAGAAGAACTTCACGTTCAAAACCTCAAATAGTACAATTTCAGGTAATGACTGATGAAGCTGCCTAAGAAAAAGGGTCGATTGGCTAAATATGCCACTCCTGCCCTTCGAAGTTGGGTGCTGTATGGCTATCAAGACATATGGCCGACACAATTTCTGGGCTGATGAAGCTGCCTATCCCATTTTGTAATCTATTATCTCCCATATTGAGCAATACGTACTCTCATCATTGACCAAAGCCTTTGCTACCTCCATCTAGTGCATCATATTTAGAGCCCATAATGGGCTTCACGTCACCATTAACCTATTTTTAAAATTCACTGAGGGTAGAAAGACTTTAACCTAGTAGACTACCCACTTGACAAACTCTTAAACACACTGTCACATGCCCTTTCCCCTTTAGCACATCTAGGCCACTTACATCTAGATAACTCTTCTAAAGTTAACATCAAACTCAATAGCTTTCTCTTCTGCAATATTCTTTGTAAACTTAGAAAAGAAGTGGCAAATCCGGTTACCTCAGCCCTTGCTATATCGCTCTTCTAAGCGATCTTGTGCATCATGCTGAAGGCAATGGTGTGACTATATATGAACATTGTCACGACTGTAGCCTTAGGAAGTGTACTTGATACCCTAGGCAGTTCACTAATAGCCTTAAGCATGGGTCTATGCACTTTGCTAAACATGGAGTTCAAAAGTTACAAGGCCGCTTTTAGTCCAATAAATTAGGAATAACCATATTTTCTGTAGCATTATCAATTACCACTTGAATACCATTCTCTTCCCCAACCTCATTGAACTTGTCAATTAAAGTAAAAAGGAATGGTGCATCCTGTACATTATCAAATGCATCAATAAACTTTAGAATTCGTGTCCTTAAAGGACAATTCACCTTTATGTTCATTACACTTCTGTTCACATCACTCCATGTACCTGTCATAATCATGATCCTGTGATCCTGTATTGGATGCTCGCATCCTTGTGGGTTTGGGGCACTCCTTTGTGAATTGTACCTCCTTATGTTATCGTTTGAAAAAACAGCTTGCTCAGTGCCTAGGAGGCTGTCTCGCCTAGGCTTGGGCAGGCCTTCCCGAGCGGAAGTTCTTAGGCGTTCGCCCTAGCAAGCTAGGTGGGTGCTTAGGAACATTCATAAAAACGACATTTTTTTTTTGCATGTTTGGGGCCATTTTGCGCCTAGAATCTGGGCAGCCCAGTTGAATCCAAAAAGGATTCTACAGTTATATATTGTATAAAATATAAGAATTAGGTATTTGGGGCACATCAGAATTCAAAGTATAGTACAAATTAGCACACACTCCATAAGTAACCATAAGTCGGTCCATAATCCATATCCAATTAAAACTTAAAATTTACCATTCATAGTTCAATCAAAGTTCAAAGTTTAATAATTATTCAACATTCATCATTCATCATCAGAAAAATTAGGGTCAGCTGCATTGGTATCATATTCATCGGAATTGTCATCCTCGTCGACATATTGGTCGTCCTCATCTGTCTCTTCTGAATCTGCCTTTTCTTCCTCCACGCTCGTTCTCTGTGCAGAAGATCTAGTGGCCCTAGGAAGGTCAGCTGATGTCCCTGAAGCATCTATAACCATGTCCCATGTCAATCCTTCATATCCCTCGACTCATCATCATCAACTAACCGCTCCATAGCGTTGTCCATATTTTTTGATCTAATGGGGTCTCTCTTATCAAACATGTCCTTCAAGAATCGATTACACTTGACATAGACTACGTCATTAAACCTCTTTGATTCAAGCTTGTTCCTTCTCTTTGTATGAATCTAACAAAATCAAATGAAACTAATTAAAGTCTATGGTTCATGTATTATTAATACAATTATACAAATTACCTTTACGACCTTACCCCTTCAAAAGCACTCCAATTGCGCTGACAACCGGAAGAGGAAGTGGTTAGGTTTAAGATCTGAATGATCAACTTTTGTAAATTTGGAGAACTACACCCATGTTGGCTCCACCAATTGGCTGCAAAGATATAGAATAAAATCATAAATAAATAATAGAATTATAAAAGAAACTTGATTACGTGAACTTGATGAGCTTAAAAATATTATTACTTCTTGGATCAATTTTGGCCCTTAACCTCATTGCCATTGGACTCCCAAAAGACTTTAATGAGCACTTGTAATTTATCATCTCATCAGCGCATATAATATCTTGGATATTAGGATCAAGGACTAACACATCTACAGACTTATTAAATCCAATCATAATTGTATCATTTGTGTGTATATCTTTGTCAGCATAAAACAAAGCTGGGTTCAAATAATAACCAGCTGCATGCAATGGCCGATGTAGCTGCGTATCTCACTTCTCATCAATAATCTCCCAAACAAGGTTATAACAGTTCTCATCATCATCAAAATTTTGAGCTCTCTTTCTTGCATTTCTCCATGGCCTCATATATATAGCCCATATAAGGCTTGTCACTATCAACCATGCGAAGGACTTTGACAAGAGGAAAAAATACCTTAAGAGCGGTTCTTCACCTCTCGCCAAAAAGCCTTAGAAAGGATAATATTTGTCACCTTTTTCCCAACTTGATCCTTGGACCACTTGCATGCTTTCCAGTCATCCGAGGTAAACATTTTCCTTAACTGCACTCTCCTCGAATGTATGTTATCTAGGCATAAGTACCGGGTCGCAAATCTTGTGACCCCAGGCTTCACAATCTCTTTCTTCCTTGTAAATCTACGCATCATGCTGAGGGTGGGATGGTGGCCATAAATAAAATTTGTAATTGACTTTGCCTTCTTCACTGCACCTGATATCTCGGTTAAACCGCCAAGAGCCTCAAGCTTGAGGTCTATATAATGTGCTGCACATATTGTCTAAAAGATTTTAGGATAAGCTATGCGCAACAAATTAGCTGCAACAACATTAGGAGCAACATTGTCTTGACAACCTGTACAACATGATGCTCCCCAACCTCCTTCATTCCCTTCTCTAAAACTTGGAATATGTAATGAGCATCATGGTTATGATCAGTGGCATCAATAGACCTCAAAAAAACAGTCCCTAAAGGACAATTCATAAGCAAATTCTTCTCTTCTTATCACTCCAAGCATCAGTCATATTAGATACCTCATATTGAGCCCATGCATCTTTCTTAACTTCTACAGCTTCCTTCGTGACACTCACCGCCTTTTTCAAAAGCGGCTCTGAAAGCTAGGGTTGGGGGTTTCATCCCAGGCCCAAATTGGCCAATTGTCTCTACCGAGGCATAGAAGTTGCTTAAGCGAGCGGTATTGAAAGCAATGCTCGCCTCATAAAATCATGTAGCAAGATAATAAGTAGCTCTCTCTCACTCTTCCTTCGTCATTCTATTTTCAATGGTGGTTTACTTCTTTGTTTTCTCTCCTGCAACCTCAAGGTCAGACCAAGGCTAAAAACTATCCATAGGGCCCATAACCCGAGGCTTCTTACTCCCAGAACCAGAACCATAAAAAATTACGACTCCCTTTCCCTTTCCACTAAATGATTGTTCGACTTCTACCTCTTGACATTCCTCCCCAATCCCATCCTCATCACTATAATCATCATCATCATAATTGACCCAAGCCCCAGACCTAATCTCTGCTATGGAGGCAAATCTCTCATCTTTTTTTATTTTTACCATATTAAAAAAATTGGTTATTTCTTCTTTAACAACATCAGCAGTCTTTTTACATGGGGCAACATCCCCCCTGATACTAGCAAGATGTTTCTTGAACCAGTTTATGCCCCGTTTGTATCCTTCTCAAAAAAATTGCATCTTATACAATTTTTATCATTAGGATTTAGGTTGTAGCCATATTCCCAACCCGGATCGCCACTCCTATGAGATCTCGAAGAAGACATCTCAAAATAATGCAATTTATACAAGCAATAAAAAACAAATCACCTACTTTGAGTTTGATTGCTCAATCTTCAAACTTCCACCTCAAAGATGCTTCTAAGGACTCAAAATCTTCTAAAAAACCCCCCAATAGATTTATAAAACATCAAAAATTAAGTTTAATATCAATGGGTGATGTTTTGATCAATTTCTCATAACTTTGAGGAACCCTTCGATCTCAAAGAAATCACGAAAAACTAGTTTTTTGGGGGCTTTCTCTCTCTTAAATGGGCTCCAATAAGTTTTAGGTTTCAAATGGACCTAAAACCCATAAAAAAAAATGGACAAAAAATACCCCCACCGAAAGCAATTTCCGCCTCTGGGTGGGGCGCTGGACCTGAGCTCCGCCCACGTCTGGGGCCTAGGCGGCCGCCTTGGCGGTTTCCTGGGCTTGTAGGCGGGCGCCCAAGGACCATCGCTTTTTTTGGGCACCTAGGCTTGGGTGATGTGCCCAGGCTCCCAGATCCGCCTAGGCGCTGGGTGGTTCGCTTTTTGGAAAACTGAGCCGTACCATATCTTAATATGACTTTTTTGGAGATGCGATTTTTTTTGGATTTTGTTGGATATTTCTATGTTTTGGGAATGCGAAATTTTGAAATATATTATTGCAATAAATTTTAAGGTCCAAATGAAGTTCTTACAAAGATCTTTGGGGTAATTCTGAGCTTGTTAGACAATCGAAAAATTGAGCATAAGACATCGAAAATATTGAATAATTAGAGATCTCTTTCTTTTCATTTGCATGCCATTTTTTTTACAGCATCATTTTGTATTGGTATTTGGTCTCATTGGACACTTGGAGTCCATAAGCATGATTGTTTGAAATATGGACTACTGAGTATGCTGCATGGACACTAAAGGACTAGTGCATCATGTACTTGTTTTGTTTCTTCTTCTTTTTTCCACTTTTTTAATTATTTAAGCAAAAGTTTTAGTGATTTGAAAGTGTCAACATTCACACACAAATTTGCATAAAAAAGGTGGTTAGAATAGAGATAAATGTATAAATACGCATAGGCATATATGTGCATTTAGAAAGCACATATATGCATATATGTGCATGTTTCAAACCTCTGGGCACCTGAGGTTCTGGGTAGCTCGCTTGGGTGCTGGGCACTCGAGACAACCCCGCCCCCCCCCCTGCGGGGCGCCTAGGGACCGCCCAATGTTTTTCTAAACCTTGCTTATGAAGCAATGGCTTCTTAAGCTTATAAGGATTGGGCCCTTCAACCCTGGTCCAAAATTGCTTCCAATATTGTATAAAAGCTACTTAAGTGAGATGCATTAAGGGCAATACTTGCCTGATAAACAACCGATGAATGTAGTGAACTTCTGTCTTGAACCTATTTTTGATCGTAACTTGCTTTTTCTATTTCTCAACTGCATCGTTGGGATTGGGGGCCAAAGGCATCCATTGGCTCCTTCATACAAGGCTTCTTCATCTACAGGCCTCTCATTGAACTTTGAGAGGAACCCACTTTTATTTCCCCTCCGTCATCATCATCATCACTCCCATTGTCACCATAGATATTCACCCCTTCCCTCAACTCTACGATACTCTCCTCTTTTTCTTCCTTCTTCCCTTTTTCAGCATCCATATTCTCAAGAATCTCCTTCCTAACTTCTCTTAGGACCTCCTTACATGGGGCAACATCCCCCTTAGTACTAATGAAGTGTTATTTAAATTAATTACAACAAAAATTGCAATGGATTTTGTTGTCATTTTGTCCCAAGCAAAAACCATATTTCCATCTTGAATCTCCACTCCAATTAGAACCTGTTGTAGACTTTTGGAGAAATTAAGAAATATCAAATGCAGAGATAAAAACGAACCTTGTGCGATCTTCGATCTGCAATGTTTTGGATGAGTATGAACCTTTAAATCACCTTAAAATAACCCTTATTACTTTTTTGTGTTCCACAATGCTTCATATAAAAGAGACAAAGTTTGAGATGATTCAAACTTGGAAAAATTCTTTGATAAAAAAAAATCCAAAATTTATGGTTGTTTTTCTAAATTTTTTGGGTTTCAATGCCGCTAAAATTATTTTAAGGTAATATTCAAAAGAAAAAAATTACTTAAGGGAGGTTGGAAACACACCTAAGCCTCTTTTCTTCCCTTATTAAGGAGGAATTTTTGTGGAAATGCTTGACATTTTCTACCGTTGGGCAAGGGCAAAACCTAGGCGGACGCCCTGGTCTAAGCATTGGGAGCCCGCTTAGGCGACGTCCAATCTGCTTGGGGCGGCGCCAAGGCCTCCCAGGGGCACCCCACCTTGATAGATTGGCTGTTTTCTCTTTCCTTGGTTGATTGCTTCAAGAGATTTACGTTGGGGGTTTGAGATTCAGTTAAGGAAAATAAGTAAAGTTCTTAGAAGTGATGGGGGATACAAGTACACCCTTAACTGTTTGGTAAGTCCAATGCGGATCAAGGGATAGGTTCCGCAAGAAACGATATCCTATGCTCAGCATCAAAATGGTATCGCAAAAGGAAGGAATTTTTCCCTAATTTACAAGGGAGTTCCATGATGGCAGAAACACATCGTATTGACCTTTTGTTTGGGAGATGCTTTGTTGATTGTTATGTACATTTTTACTAGAATTCCTTCAAAACCTGTGCCTAAAACCTCTTATGAGTTGTGGACCAGTAGAAAACTTGGTCTATCACATCCCATATGACTAGTAATCTAGATTAAAGGTCCATGGAATGTCCTTTCATATGATATGTTACTTCAAAGGTATATCCTAATCTATGATTTTGAAATGGGTGGAATCTCATGATGTCAACTTCATTTTGTCGAAGTACTTAAGCACTGAGAGGTCGGTGGGATCTTAAATAGGGAATGGTGAAGCGATTCCTCTACTAAAGGGCTATAGTGTGAGTATTCCAATAGTCGTCAAGAATAGCGGGAATGAACCACCATTCATTCTCAAGCATCAAAGGAGTGCAAGTGACAGAGTTCCCCATAGACATTTTGAGATTGAAGGGGAATGCCTGACATGTATCTCCATTAATGAGGATGAATCAGGTCTTTATCAGGAAAGCACTGCAATTCTTTGTTGTAGCCAATTGGATTGCCACAATGTCCCAAGAGATTAGTTCCATGGCTATGGTCGCTCTAGGATATTTTTTTACGCTTGGAGTGGGAGCGCTTTTCCGGTATAATAAGAAGCAGACGTGTTTGCTATTGACTTCCTTAGGGGCGAAGGACGTTGCTTATTGTGCAGCATTTGCAGGAGGGCTGATGGCCTAGGAGGTTCTTGCAATGTTAGGGGTCGGATCAAGTGCTAGAGAGCCTGTTGCCGTGTGTTGTAACAACTCGACAACACTAGCTTCTATAAAGAATCCAAAGTATCACAATAAGTGAAAGCACTTGGAGATAAAAAATTATCTTGTGTGAAATGTTATTGAGAAGAAAGAGGTTTTCTTGACATAAATTCCCCTGCGTAGGGTGGTAATAGACTCTCTGTTGTGCGTCAACACGCTCCAATTAGCATCCCACTTGATGCATTGCTTGCGACAAGACACACGAATGTGACTTAATTGAGACATGTTTGGTGAAATCTGATATAGTATCTTGTATTATATATCGTTTACATCATGTAGTTCGACTCATAGTGTGACATGAGTCACACGTGCCGTTATTACTCATATTGAGGTGCATACGATATTCCCTGCCTCTTGTTATACCGTCGATAATTGCCCGTCACCAAGTGACCTTGAGTGCCTTCATAGATCTGGTGACTAGGTTAAGAATTGGAGACTTGATTGTGCTACTTTAGCATGTCTTCCCTATTTGTTATTTGGGGTTCTCACCCCATAGGTAGGACCTCACCACGGTGACCATTCACCACCTAGTGGCTATTCACCATGGTGGAACAAAACTCCCATATAATTGGGCCCTACAGTGGTCAATTGACCTCGATATTTAGTAAGGAGTCGCTGAGATCAAAATTAGGGGATTTGGAGGCATGAGTGAACTTGTTTTCTTTGGAGTGTTAAATGCCCCGTCTCGGTAAAATTTCGAAGCGCAACGGTTCCGACTAGTACAACTCCAGGATACAATTGAACAAATATAATATTTTTGAGTCTCTGAGTTGCACACTCAAGTCCCGTACAATATATATATATATATATATATATATATATATATATATAAATAAGGTTAGCCCACTAGCTAACAACTATAGTGTTAGCTCAACGACCCTTATTGAATCTGGGCCGATCTGACGATCACAACCTCATTCTATAATATAATTTTAATATTTTTCTACAAATCCAAATCACATAAAATTTGAGGTGTCCATTCTTTTCTGCAAGGTGCACATAATAAAAATATTAAAAAATAATTAGCAAAATATAAATTGATCAAAATACCCTTGAAAGTTTTTGGGGATATTGGTCAATTTATTTTTTGCGAATTGTTTTTTTGATGTTTTTATTTGATTCTTCTATTTTTAAAGAATAGACACTCATAATTTCAAGTGATTTGGATTCGTAGAAAAAAAATTAAAATTCAAGTAAAAAATGTAATTGGATTGTCCTAGATTCAATATGGGCCGTCGGGCTTACGCTGTAGTTTTATAATGACCCTTTTCTTTGTAATTCCAACATATTCTTAGGTCTTTCTCTTTGTTTTTGGATTTTTTATATTTAAAATTTTTATTTTTCTTACGGAATTATTTGACTTTATGTTTATGATCTTTTTTATGATCTCTAATCAGTAATTTCACCCGTAAGACATCGATTGGGCATGAAATGCCGGAATAAATTTACTTTGATCGGATCAATGGATGATACAAGAAATGATCCAATTAAATGTGTATTGATCAATGGATGATATAAGAAAGGTCTTGAACATTCCCGCACAAAATAGAGTACCAAATATGTGTATTTTTTCCTTATCTCTCTTGATTTTCTCTAATCGCCATTCTCTCTTTAAATATCAAAAGTTACATACTCAATGGAGATGGAACATTAGAGAGAGAGAAATTCCGTCAAGCCCAATGCCATAGTCTGTCTCTCCTATCCGTTCTTCTCTGCATCTTGTGCTTGTTGTATATTTCCAACAAGAGAGGTAAACGAGACAATGTCCAGAAACAAAAGAGAGTTTTTCTCATATTGTTGAGAGAGAGGGAGAGAGTAAAATAGCCCCTTTCTTAATGCCCCCATAATTAAAGAATTATAAAAAGCTTTCACCCCACTTGGGTAAGGGAGAGAAAAAGATGAGTAATAAAATAACAAATATTAAAGAGGAAATGCCACATCAAAAGAAGGTAGTGAGCATGCTCTTCTTTAATAGATGGAAGACCATTAAAGCTATTAAACCACATGAGAATAAAGACAAAGAAGTAATGTATTACATAAAGTAGAGGGGAAAACATGGCCCACATGATAAGAGGTTAAAAGGGGGGAGCTCCATTTAACAAAGGTACGAAATCACAGTGAAAGAAAAGCATGAGTGCACCAAGTGAGAGAGAAAAAGATTTATGGTCCATAAATTATCATCAGAACCTTTTCCCGACTATTTGGGGTTGGCTATACGAATCTTGGTTTGCCATTATGTTCTATCAAGGATCATACCCTTAATGAGGCCATAAGTCCCCATATCTTTTCTCACTACTTCCAACCATGCCCTTTTAGACCTATCCCTTGTCGTGTTTTAGCCTTCCACTTGAACCGACTTGCACCTCCTAACAGGTGTTGTGCTGGGTCTATGCTGTACATGGCTAGCCCACAAAGTCTACTCTCTCTTTCATCTTATCGCCTGTTGGAGTCACACGTAAGTTCTCCCTAATCGTCATCATCATAGCCTTTTCCTAATTAATTGGGGTCAGCTGCACGAATCATGTCCGCGAGTCTGCTCTATTAAAGGCCATACACTCAGTGAGGCCATAAATCCCAATATCTTTTTGGATTACTTCCAACCACGTTATTTTCGGACTACCTCTTGCCCTTTTTAGTCCTTCCACATGAGCTAGCTCACACCTCCTAACAGGTATTGTACTTGGTTAGTGCCACACTAGCCAGCCCATTTAGGTTCTCTCTAATGTATTTATCTTGAATTCTATCTCTTCTTGTCTTGCCAATTATCCATCTCAACATCCTCATCTCAGCTACATTCATCCTATGGATATGTTGTTTCTTGACCGCCAAACATTTTGTCCCATAAAGCAAAGCTGGTATCACAACTGTTCTATAGAACTATGCGGTGATCACATAAAACTCCGGTTACATATCTCCACTTTGCCCACCTAATTCTAATTTTATGTGCGGCATCTTCCTCTGAAAAAGGAATTCTATAAGATTAGGATAGTTATTTTCTGGATAGCATATTTTGAGAGAATCTTGTTTGAATTGAAAATATGAATCTAGATCTTGGATTTGGATGGATTTCTAGGTTGAAAAGATAACTATCCAGTGTAGGGAATCTTGAAAGGGGGCTTCTCTATATTAGAGAATTTAGAAAGAGAGGAGATTCTTTTTTATAGAGATCACTTACCAGCCAAAGTGGTACACCCGTCTCTAGGTCCCTCTTTCTACCGCCCCATCAAACCATCTTTTTCCCACTTTTCTCTATAGGGAAAAAGAAATTTAACCATACAATTTTGCAAGAACTCTCGGGCCATCTCCATTGAGGGCCGTGACTTGCTTTGTGAGGTAACCCTGTTGGTTATTGTAATCAAGGAGGTTGACCGGAGGTTGCGAGCATCAAACTCTCGACCCTTAAAAAGGAGTAGCCACAAGAGCAAAAAGTAAGAGGAGGTCCACAAAAGGGCGATTGGACTTCCAAAGGTATGTAATTTTATCTGATTCTCATTTTTTTTTAAATCTTTTTGTGTTTCTGCTGCGTTGGGACTTGCCCACAGTTTCCAACCAACATGGGGTAATAATACAAGTGGTAAGGCCTTAAAAGGCCGCAAGACCCAAAAGACAAGCCAACCAGCTCATTCCTCCTACAAACTCAAAAAGTATTTTATGCTAGGTTGCAGATTTTGTTTGCCTGCGAAAGATTAATGGCGGCAAAATCACATCCCATGTTCCAAGGGGGAATCTGTCTCCTTCTGGTAAACCAATCTAACATCTTCTCTGTGATTCCTAGATTTCTTGGTGCATATATTGTTGAAGGAAGCCACAATAGTCCAATTTCCCATAGATGGGTGCCAAAAACCTTCTCTTTGGCACCCATCCTAAATCTTGATGACCTTTAGTTATGCATTTGCCATCTCAATATAACATGTTAATCATTTCCAGTCCCTCCTAGAAGTGAGGCTGGAGTTGTAAACAAAATGGTGCAAAAGAAGACTGGTCTGGGAACAATATCTCATGTATTTGTTAAATGGTTGTATGTTGATTTTGCTTTTGGAAATTACCATGAACTATTATTATTCTTTGATTTTCTAATGCCAAATTTATTACAATTGGATTACAGCTTTCAGTTTATTAGGGCAGAGTTCCAGAGTCACCTTTGACTTGGGTTGTTGTTACTTTAGTTTTTTCTTTTTCATTTGTGCAGTCAATGTGACAAAATAACTGCAGATGCTGTTTCACACCTTCTGTTCCAGTGCCATAGATTGGAGATATTGCGTTGTGGGTATGTACTCTTCAAAAATTCTTTGTTATGTTACTATTATCGTTGCTCCAGGTTTCAATTCATGAGTAGCAAAATCCTTTAAGGTCCGATATGAAACTGTTGGTAACTGTCAAGTATGGAAGGCTGTTATGGGCCTTGACAAATGACAATTCTTGAATCCAGTTTCTGAGATTGAAATATCACATATTTATCTGCAAACATATTCACAGACATCTTGGTGGTGCTGATTGTTTCACTTTCTTTCATTTTCTTAATTTCTAATGGTAGGTTGTAGCTCATTCAATTAACTTAGTAAACCTTACTGTGAGAATTGCAGAGGCAGTCACAGAAGTGATTTTACAGCATGGAGATGCTTGAAGTTTTTAAAGCCAAGTTTGGAGGTTGTAGAGGAGGAATCATGGGAAGAACTGGATAGCAGTGTTCTAGCCAAAGGTGCCCAGTCTCTACGCTGGTTGATATGGGTATGAGCTTATCATTTCTTTCACATTAGATTCCATTTTTCATATCAGTCATCTGCAAGCATAGAAGATAATCGTTCATTCCCCCTCATTAATCATTAGTTACCTATTCTGATCTCATGGCAGATTGCCATATTATGACTGCTTGTTTATCCTAAGAAATTAAATAATATGTCAGATTTTTATGATTAATTGTATTTCCAATGGAATATGTAAATTCCGGTAACCATGAAGGCACCTGATCGTGATTCCATCAAGCTTAACTTTGACGGTTGCTCCTTAGGCAACCTGGGTCCAGCGGGAATAAGCGGTCTGTTCAGGAACCATGAAGGCACTATCCTTGCCTCCTTCTCTAAACCTATTGGTGACTTTGACTTCCACTCGGATGAGGCCCAGGCCCTCCTAAAAGGCCTCAAACTCTTCGATCGCAATTGGTCTTCAACCTTTGTAATCGAAGGTGACTCAAAGAATGTAATTTGCTGGGCCTTTGGCACTGCTGCGTACCCTTGGTCCCTAGCGCTCAATTTTGAAGAAATCTCTTGCCAATGTTTGGGTCTCATTGTGTCATGGCGACATGTTTGGTGTGAATGCAACTCTCAGGCAGACTCCTTCGCTAAACAAGGAGCTACAAATTTAGGGGACTAAGTGATTTTTTGTAGCATTGGTCCTTCCGTGCTGCGAGTGGATCACCCCTCTTCTCTCTACCCGTCTGGTCTTTATACACCGTCCCTTTAGGGGAGCCTTATTTTTTGTTGTATATAGCTCCTAATCTCTTGGGTTGCAATTTTGTACTTTTTTCGTTCTTCAATACAGAGTAAACATTTAAAAGAAAAATATGTAAGTTCTATAGGACAATTGTGAGACCAGCTTTGCTCAATGGAGCGGAATGTTGGGCGGTCAAAAACAATATACCCATAGAATGAGCGTAGTAGGGATGAAGATGTTGAGATGGATGAGTGGGAAGACAAGAAGGTATTGAATTCGAAATATATACATTGAGAAAATTTAGGTGTGACACCAATAATCGATAAGATGAGATAGAGTAGACTTAAGTTGTTTGGTCATGTGTGGTGCAGATCCAGTACAACACCTATTAGGAAGTTGAAGTTAGTTAAAGTGGAAGGCTCAAAAAGGGCAAGGGATAGGCCTAAAAGGATATGGTTAGAAGTAATGAGAAAAAATATTGGGATTTATAGCCCCACAGAGGGTATGACACTTAATAGAGTAGAATGGTGTATCAGGATTCGTGTAGCCCCGACCCCAATTGGTTGGAAAAAGACTTTGACGACGATGATGATGATGATGGTCGTCATGTATTTAGGAAGGAGGTAGATTTGGCCATTGCCTTTTCAATGATCCACCCAATGATCTGCTCATTGTTATTTTAATTTGTCATCCAAAAAGATGGGTAAAAATACCGATAATCTAGATCTCCTGCGATCACCATTATAATGTTCGATAGATTATTTAAACCTGTAGTTGACTAAGAATAAAGCTTGGAATTTTTCTCTGAGGTACCATGGCACAAGTGCTTTCAAAATCTAATTAAAGGCCTTGGATTGATGTGATGTGTAATGTGGTAGTTTTAAATGCAAGGGCCACTTCAACAATTCTTAAATCATGCTATTTGTGGTATTCAACTGGGTAGTTTGATCTATAGTTGCTAGTGTTTAGGTGGTTTTTGTACTCCTCTAAACATTATTTGTAAGGGACTGCTTCATTATTAAATTTTGTCAAATTGAATTTTTCAGTTTGTAACTGACCAAATGTCAATTTGGTCAATTATCTGTTTGCTCTATCATCGTCATCATCATCATCATTATCCAAGCCTTATCCCAACTATTTAGAGTCAGCTATTATGAAAAGGTGTAGCAAAGTTTTATGTTGGCTGCCTTACCTAACACAACCACTTTCCTTTATCTGGGCTTAGGACTGGAATGACCAGCTTGGGACCTCTTTTATCCTTTAATTTTAAAATTGGAATGACAAATAGTTTTTATGTGGTTTGATAGTGGTGGTGGTGATAGTGATGGTGTGATGGCAGCTGTATAGTGTGGCAGTGATGATGGTGGAGATGCAATGGTGGTGGTGGTTGTGTTGGGGTGTGTAGTAGTGGTGGTGGTGGTGGTGTCCCCTGGTAAGCATTGGAGTGGTGGTAGTGGAGTGACAGTGGTGTTGGTGGTGGCGGTAGATGGATGGTGGTGGAGTGATGGTGGTGTTGTGGTTATGGTGGTGGCAGGTAGGCAGTGGTAGTGGAGGTATAATGATGGGGTGGTAGTGTGGTGGTGGCAATGGTGATGTTGGTGGTGGGCGGAGAGCTTATGATGATGGGTTGGTAGTGTGGTGCTGGCAAAGGTGATGGTGGTGGTGAGAGTGACAAAGTGAGGGAGAGAGAGAGAGAACCAAGTTGAATTTTGTTGCAAAACAAAAGTTGGTTTTGCAAAAAATTCAATGTGGGGTTTAATTGCAATTGGTAATCAATTCAAATTCGCAAATCATACATTCTTTGAGGCCAAATTGTTGGGAGAAATTTTCAAATAGGCCCAAATTGCAATTTGTCTACGAAATAAGATGGTGCCCAATTGTGTTTCATGTACATGTTGTAGATATGTCATGAGAGATGAGTTTCTGTAACAAAAAGTCATCATATTATGGCATTGCAAATGCTACATGTGCAAATACGATGTGCATGTTTCCCAATGTTATCGGAACTTGCTCGTACAATGCATATGTTACGAATTGAGATCCTTGAAGTTTTGGGCTCTCAATCCCACCTTTTGGGGATGTCCATACTGCCTTTTGGGATCTCAATCTCAACTTTATAGGGGATCTTGCTCTTGAGCTTAAAATAGAATTTTTTTATTTATAGCCAGTAAGCAATGCATAGATATTAAAAGCATAATTGCAATGCTAGTTGGCTATAAATAAAACAAATAATCACTTCGGAGATTGGGTTCCCTAATAATGGGGATCGAGATTCCAAAATTTAAAAATTGAGATCCCATTAAGATTCCTTTCCCAGAGCACCGGAGCAATATTCCGGAGCAAGATCACGACTTGGGTTGGAAGATCCCAACAACTATGGCTTGGAGTAGCCACAATTGCCCATGAGAAAATGTTCGCATTATGCCGATGCCTTAAGTGGTTAGTGTCTAACATGACTCATGGTTCTGACAAATAGCCTATCTCTAAAATAGCATATGCCCAATATGGCTCATGTCTTTCATAGATCACTAACATTTTATGAACTGTTCTATCTTGTGACTATCATGATTGCATCCATGGCACACTCTACAAGGCCTATGGGAAACAGCTTATGAGTGTACATGGAAAACTCTCGTCCATATACTGTGACACTGACCTAAATGAGATATCAAGTCAATGATTTGATGCTACCTAAAGGCAACATCACGTCAGCGACTTAACGCTTCATCAAGTCAGCTCCTGCCAGTATCCAAAGGTAGCTAGGTTAAAAAAAGGAAAATAGGGGAGAGATAAAATAGGAAAGTCCGTTGTTTATCTTATTTCTTAATTTTTTTTAGTATATTTGGAGGGAGATAAAAAAAGTTCATTGTAAAAAAGTTAATGAGTTAATAAATTTTGATATCGTGTAGATTCTCTTATAGACTTTAAGATAGGGTATATTATCTCAACCATTCTTTTTATTTTTATTTTTATTTATTTTTTCCTACATCACCCTCTATTTAAAGAAGAGAGAGAGTGTCATGGGAGAAGTAGAGGCTATAGAGAGAATCAGAAAGAGAAGATGGAGAAGAGACAACCAGCTGAAAACCTGCGTAACAATTGTACGTCCATTATCTTCTACAGCAATAATATAAGTATCCTTCATAATTATTGGAACGTATTTACAGTTAGCCATTGTAAAAAAAATCAATCACTCCAATGGCCGGATGTTACAAATTGAGACAAAGTCAAAGCCCATTATAGTATAATCCCTAAACCCTCTATAGCATGAACCCTGGATATGTGGGTTATGCAGAGGCGACGCCCTCTGCAAATCCAGGAAACATGGTGCTTGTAAATCATGTTAATAGAAATCCCTTAACAACTGGTACCAATCTCTCTTAAAACTCAAACCAACAACCTCAGGCGCACAACGCCAGGTACTCATTGTAAACCCGCCTGTCATAAACCCGAATTTGCTTGCCTATCGAATTTCAGGCCATCACCAAGACAATCAATGGAGGAAATAGGGCAATGAACCCACCCTTCTCCAAGCAACTGATCAATCTAAGGCCTATATTAATCCTCCCCAAATAGTAAATATGAACAGTTCAGCCTCAATCTCTCATTTCCAACCTGATTAGGAAATCACGATTTCTCATTTGGGTATTTGAATAGCACCCATGGCGTCTGATCAAACATAACAAGGGGTTCACTCTTTGAGTCTTTTTTCCCAATAACCATCGCATGGCATTCGAATGGCCGTGGATTATCTCATAGAATGAAACAGGGGACTGTGGACTCTGTTTCATCAAATTTACAGGGGGTTCCGATGGGTTAAAAATATTTAAAGGCGACTCAAGAGCTTCTTGATGAGGTTGATAGTGTAGGGAAGGGCATTAAGACTTAAAAGGAAGAGTTGGGGAGATTGACAGGGTAGAGAGAAACACGCGAAGTGGACTTACAAGGAGCAGTTGGGGAGATTCACGGGGTTGGGAGAAACACGCGAAGTGAAGAGAGAGAAGGGATTTAGAAGAAAAAAAAAAAAAAAATTTTTTTTTTTTTTAAAATAAAATTTGAGCTATGAAAGATAGGAGGAAAGTGGGTAAAGTTCATCTAAGTGGTTAAAAGATAGGTGCAGTTGGCATACGGATCCATCCGTATCTAAGTGGTTAAAAGATAGGGTGCAGGTGGCATACGGATCCATCCGTATTTGTAGAGGTAAGGTGCGCTTTCTAATTTTATCATGGTATATAATTTTGATGTAAAATGTTTTTAGGATTATCTCAAAATTTATTTTTATATTTAATTATAAAATTTTAAATTTTAAAAATAGTTAAAATCAAGTGGATCTATAAACAAATGAGAATCTTAAAAGTGGACGGTGTAGATAATATGATATAAAATGCACTATTTTTTAGATTGAAAATCTTTTTATTTTTCATAGTCATACATCTCGATGTCGAGATGATCAATCAAACAATTTTTCAACATTAAAACTACATTTTCCGATGGATTTTTGAAGTGCATCCGAAGCTCTACATTATAAAGTTGCATCCTTATATAAACTCTTTCCTAAAAGATCGGATCTCTATGTTTCGAAATACATTTTGAAATCTTTATTAGATAAATGAAAATTAAAAATAGTCTACAAAAATATTTTCTCAAAAAAAAATATGCATCTTACAAGGGAATTTATTTGTAAAATTCCCTTTCTTGTTTTTACTTTGGCTCGTTTCCATGTCAAGCGGATTCACTGTGGTTAAAAAGTAATTAATGGCCAAGCATTCACACTAGTAAAGTAAAGGATCATCGCAAAACCATATCAAAAAGAAAAATTTTGGTACAAAGAAAAATCGTCTAATCAAACATTTAGACCTCGGCAATTATAGATCTGGAAAAAAAAAATTAAGCCTTAAATATATGTATTGTAACATACTATTTGGGTCAATCCTTTTTCACATGTTCAAATCTATACCTTTTTGGAACTTCAAGAGTTTGAAAAATCAGGGGCAAAAATAAATTTTAGTTCCAATCCAACGCAGAAACAACATTTTTTTGGCAAAGTTTGGAGTTACAGCTTTAGATAAAACTTTTTCATCGTGCTAACCAACAATATCGGGAAGAAATATACTAGTCAACAAATCTCAATTACAAAAGAAACAATCAATTTCAAAAGATAACAAACCTCCAACGACCATCTCAAACTCATATAAGATATTAAAATTTTTAGTTTTGAAAAATACCGTATAGTATTTCAAAATAATATACATTCTAGGGGAATGATTGTTGGGTTTATGTGGTCATTAAAGATCTTATGAGAGCTTGTAAAAGTATTTTATATAGTGAAACATAAACTTAGTGGGAGTGTGGTCTTCATGTGGACCATACTATGTAAATGCTATTTGTCGATATTCAGACTAGGCTCGATGTTTTAGACCAGCTGAGTTTGGACAAACCAAAGTATCTGGGTATAGAGATATCACTGAGAAAGGTTTGCTTGGTTAGCCCTTGATGAGGTTGGAGTCTGCCTAGATGAGAGCCGAGAGAATGTGTGACCTTTGTATGATGAATAGCTTTAGAGATAAGGCTAAAACCTTATCATTATATTATCACACGACATGTACATAGATAGACGTATTGAGATTTATCATTGAGGGTGAAGCATGTACAAGTACGAGAGATTACCCTTATGCACCATTGAGTCGTAATTGCATCATGGTCTGAGGAACCATGGTTTTATCTCTAGGGAAGAACTTGAAATCTATAGACTGGGATTGCGTCCCCTAGTCTATTGGCTAACTTTGGTTGTCCAATCATGAGCCCTTGCAGTGGACTGTGGATCATGAAAACTGCTGGATCCGATTGAGAAAAGTAGGTTAATCGTGGTCCGCAGTTGAAAGTGGAGTGCTCATGTGCATTGATAAATTCTTAGATCGGATCTGATTCCCATTAAAATTAATTAATTTTATATTATATAATTTTTGAAATGTTTATTTGAATTTTTGTGAATTTTTTGATATTTTATTTTTGTCATTTGAATTTATAAATTAAAAAAAATCATTTTCCAATGTTTTTAATAAGGGAAAGTATATAATGAGACCATTTACCTTTGGTACAAGATGGGCACAATAAATCTGACCACTGCATGTGAATTTGGGTGGCTGCATTATTTCATTGACCAACTCAAAGTTCAAAAGAGTTTTTCTTGAACTTTGTGACATCCAAGCTATCAGATTTTACATCAGTTGTCTGTAGGTAATTGTGGTCTCTTTATTCCAAAGGTAAATGGTCTCATTGTATATAATCCCTTTAAATAAACTATGAGATTTAAAATTTTAAAATACAAATTTTATATTTTCTAAATTTATGTGGGGCCCTCCATAAAATATGGGGACCCATTTACACATGTGCTAATTGGGTTGGGTACATGAGAGGCCACCACGCGATGGCACACCCCACACATAGGGATTACTTGATCACCAAATAAGGTGATAGTTGTCTCATGTAAGTTGGCTTTCTAATTTTAGATGAAGTCAACATAATTAAATCAAATATTTGAAATATTTAGTAAGTTTTGTTTATGAAGATTGCTTGATTCAATAAATAAGAAATTGATATATATTAAAATAGAAAGTAAGAGACATATTTTCCTTATTTAAAGATTTCACGAGAATATGTTTAGAAAAGAAAAGATAATATTTTAACACCTTCATTTGAATCTTGATAGTGGATCAAAAGTATGGATGACTTACATCTCTCACCCTACAAGTCTCCTTAGATCGACGGTCAAGATTTAATCCTACTAATTATGACAAACTCAAAAGCATATAAAATATATAAATAGAGGTTCTCTCACTGCATAAATCTCTACACTTCTTTTATCCTCTCTCTAAGAATTATCAATCTGTCCAAGATCTATCTAAAAAGGGTACACCCCAACCTAGAGCATCATCTCTCTCTCTAAGTTTTTTAAGGGGCATGCCCCAACATAGCTGATCTCTCTTGGGTTTGAAAAGGAGCATGACCCTCTTTCTTGGATCGATTGTTTGCAGGTAGCAAAGGGGAGAATCCCCTAGCTAGTAGATCTCTCCCTCTCTCTCTCTCTCTCTTTGATGTTTATCTTTTATTTCTCTAAAGATCAATCCAAGGGGCTTGAGCAACGCTAAGACATTGAGGCCTTCGGTAGTTAATTCTAGATCGAGATCCATATGCTATTAAGAAGGTGTTGCCACAAGTAAGAGAAGCAAGAGATTGATCATTGATCCCGAGCACCATTAGAAGGAGGTGACTCAGCATGGGGTGTACTAAGCCCAATTGAGGTAATCGTCGACAATTTTACTTCTTCAAATTTTATTTTTTGTTGGGCTCTTTTATTCCCATAAAGCAATGAATCAATGTTTTGATTTAAGAAATTGTATTCAATAGTGGTAGCAAGTGAGAACTGTATCTTTCTTTTTTTATTTATTCATTGATTTCAAGAGTTATTTGTTTGTAAATGGACATTGTGAGTGGTCTTGCCGATGTAAGAATAAGAAAAATTTTATTTTCTATACACCGTGCTTGATTACATAGTCCAACTTTCAATTATTGGCATGTTCAATCATCGAAAAGACAGTCTGCAGAATGAGGTATTTTGTGTTGTTTTGAAGCAATGATATGAAGAGGATAATAAGGTATTTATTTGATACATACTTCAATGATATTATGTATTTTTGAGAGGAGGACCTCCAATTTCAATGGGAGATCCTGGGGGAATTGAGAGTTATGGACTCATCAATTAATGGTGTTAGTTCTGACCATATAAAATTCAGGAACTGTCCATTGAGTTCCGTGAAACACCAACCATATGACTTTATTTTTAGTTAAAATTTGACTGTAACTCATCAAATTGAGTCTACTTTCAAACAAAAATAGTTTCATGAAGCTCCTTGTGGTTTGAAAGATATAGTAATTTTATTCAAATGTGTGCAAGTGTTATTTTCTGTAATGAAAATCGTTTTAATGATTTAGAAGTCAAGATTTTATTTCTATTATTAACAGAATATTTTAAGGCTCACACCAAGTTTTTAAACTGTCATTTTGAGTCTAATTTCTAATATAAATTATTTGATAGAGACATATCCATTGGAAATAAAAAATAGAAATTTTGGATTGGAGAGAGGTCATCTTGAATTTTTTATAGTTTGGTGTATTTTCATTGAGATGTAAATATTTAAATTTATTAAGCCTACTTAACATAGTGATATGAGGCCTGCAAAGATATATTTGTTATTATTATGTGTCTACTTTTAAACAAAATAGGTTTGAAAGGGAAACTCCATGAAGGTGAAGAGGAAAGGCAATTTTACTAAATAGTGTTCATTCTGGAATTCTGCAGTATGATATATTTTATGATGTGAATGTCATTTATTTATTTATTTGAAAAAAATATTACTTGGGATTTATACCATGATGTTATGCTTTGGTTTGAGTCTAGTTTTCAACAACAAAACATTTCAGGAAGAAATCATTTATGTATCAAGATAAACAATTATTTTATTGAGAGGTGCACAACTTGATTTTCTACTATGAAAATTGTATTGTGATGTGAATGTCATTAAATCGAAGACCCACTAAATGGTGTGATTTAGGGATGGAGCAGAGCACTATTTTGTAATGCATGTAAAAACATCTTGGTTTCTTCACAATGAAGGGATATGTAGAGAGACTAGGTGACAGCACAAACTTTAAAACTCAGTGGGAGAATTAAATTTGTGAGATATGATGAAGAAGAGTATTTCTTTATATATGTATAGGAGAATCCAAAAGCCGAAGAGGTGGATGCTTCATCAACGTGTAAAAGATGATGACCAAGTGTTTTTTCATCAGTTGTGTGCTCTTTCAAGTTCATAAAAGTTCGTCAGTACGTAAAAGCAAAGAATCAAGAAAGTCTAAGTATCACACTACATGGTTTTGAGGTATGAAATCTATTTCACATTACATGGTAAGGTCATATGGGGAAAGATGATTAAATAACATTTTATTTTTTGCTTTATATACTTCTTTGATTATATTTTGGCTATTTTTTTATGAATATGTATGAAGTGTATGACATTAGGAAATAACTAAGAAGTTTGAAAGAGCCAGTTTTTTTTAATACCTTGTCTTTCAGTACCTACTTGTGCTTTTAAGAACTACATAAGGTAGTGATACACATAGAGATGTGGTTTGATCAAGGACTATAAGCTTAAGTATGAAAGACGAGAGATGAGTGTGACTCATTCAAATATGTAAGCACAAAGAGAGTGTTCCGATGGAATCCGGTCTTAATGACCATCCCCCCAATAATGTCTAATAATATGATGTGTTGCATGTGATGATGATCTCATGATAAAATCTTCATATTTGCCAATAAGAAGTGTTTTGTCAGGTTTTGATAATCATTCTTTAGTCATGCTTTATTTTGGATAAAATTATAAGATGGACTTTATGATTTGTTTTACGGCTATAAACATGACTTAGTAAGTAATTGAAGGTGAATGCTGTCAAAATGATTTATGAAGACTAAGCATATATTTAAAATTAATTTGGATCATTTGTGAAAAACCTAAGTTTTATTGTGAAAATATACCATGTCAAGAGTTTTAATATATATAAAAAAAAAAACATTGGGCCTTGAAAGTATTTATGTACATATGAAAAGGTATCATTAATCTATGCACTATTTTGAAATACCTGCATGTCTTAACTCATGTTTTTATAGTATCGATTATGTGACCTGGTTTTGAGTTTTTTAGAATTCTCGATTACCTAAAATTATGAACCGTAGGGTATATCATAGGATGACCATCTTGCTAGGTCTCTTTGATATGTGCTGTGTGGATTAGATAACTTGGTTTGTATGGGTATACTACCAAGAAGACTAGTTTGTTATTCAATAAGGTTTTTCATACTGTGAAACCAAAGGAGCATTGAGTTACTATTTGGTATGAGACTTGCGATACTAACTCATGACATAAGCATGAGAATGTTGAGATAACATTTCTTATGTGTTATGTTTGAAGTGGGAGATGTTAACAATCCTATGATTATCTTTAGCTACTTGGATATTCAAATATACAAGTATCCTATTATGAAAGATCCAGATGAACTCAATATTCCAATGAGAGAGCCTGCTTGTGTTTGATGGTTCAGCTGGAACAATATACTATTGTTCACCTATGGAACCAGGATGCATGACGCTAGTTGTATAGCCGCAGAAGAGAGCAGCTTAATTGAAGAATTGCTTTAAGCTCCCGAAGATACGACCCCATGCGATGAGGGTATGTGATGATCTTCTGCGACAACAAGTCTGTGATTCGCAATGAGACATGAAAGATGGACTATGACCACGTTTGAGATGAGATTCTAGCAGCAAAGAGATATGGGCGTTGCTTCCATAAATGCTTTGTGAAAGGATTGATGGAAAAAATCATGATTAATATAATAAGAGAGAATAAGTGAAACATGCTTGAGAGATAGATTGTAATTAAGGGGATGAGAAAGTGAGAAAGAGATATTCTAAGGTCTTCAAAGCCCAAGCGGGAGATGTTGGGTTTATGTGCCCATTAAAGGCCTTACGAGAGTTTGTAAAAACATTTTATATAGTGGAACGTAAACTCAGTGGGAGTATGTTCTTGTGTGAACCATAATAGGCAAATGCTATTTGCTGATACTCAGACTAGGCTCGACGTACTAGGCCAGGCGAGTTTGAAAAACCCAAGGTACCTAGGCATAGGGATGTAATTGAAAAGAGTTTAGTGAGTTAGCCTTTGGTAATGTCGGAATATGTATGGATGAGAGCTAAGGGATAGTATGAACCTTGTATATGATGAATAACCTCTAGAGATAGGGCTAAAACCTCATCGTTATATCTTCACATGATATATACATAGATAGTTGTATTGAGATTCACCATTGAGAGTGAAGGGTGTACATGTGCGAGAGATGACCCCTATGCACAATTGAGTCGTGGTTGCATCATGGTCTAATGGACCATGATTTTGTCTTTAGGGGAGAAACTAAAATCCATAGGCTGAGATTGCATCCTTTAGTCTATTGGCTGACTTTGATGGTCCAATCATAAGCTTCTGCAATGGACTGTAGATTATGGGAACTGCTGGGTCAATTTAAGAAATCTAGGTTGATCGTGATACGCAGTTGAAGGTGGAGTGCTTTTTTGCATTGATAAATTCTTAGGCCTGGACAGATCCGATTCCCATCAAAATTAATTAATTTTAATTAATTTAGGTTATATGATTTCTAGAATGTTTATTTAAATTTTTGTGAATCTCTTGATATTTCATTTTTTTTCATCTGAATTTATGAATTAAGACAGTAATTTTCCAATGTTTTAAATATACATATGAGATTTAAAATTGTAAAATTCAAATTTTGTATTTTCTATAATTATGTGGGACCCTCTATAAAATATGGGATCCCATTTTACACATGTGGTAATTGAGTGGGGCCCATGAGAGGCCACCAAGGGGTGGCACACCCCACAAGTAAGGATTACTTGATCACCAAATAAGGTGATAATTATCTCATGCAAGTTGGCTTTTTAATTTTGGGTGACGTTAGCCTAATAAAATGAAATATTTGAAATATTTGAAATATTTAGTAAGTCTCATGAATCAAGATTGTTTGATTCAAGAAATAAAAAATGGATATAAATAGAAAGTAAGAAATATATTTTCATTATTTAAAAATTTGACGGGAATAGGTTTAAGAAAGGGAAGATAAGGTTCTAGCACCTTTTTTTGAATCTTGATGGTAACTTTCATTTGAATTTTGATGGTGGATCAAAGGAATGGATGTCTCACATCTCTCACCCTACAAGTCTCATGAGATCGACAAACAAGATTTGATCATGCTAATTATGGCAAATCCTAAGGCATATAAAATCTATAAATAGAGGTTCTCCCACCTCATAAATCTCTACACATCTTTATCTAAAAATTGTCTCTCTCCAAGATTTTTCTAAAGGAGGCACGCCTCAACTTAGAGCATCATCTCGCTCTCTCTAAGTCTTTTAAGGGTTGCACCTCAACCTAGTTGATCTCTCTTGGGTTTGAAAAGGGGCGTAGCCTTAACTTCTTGATTCTATTGTTTGTGAGTAGCAAAGGGGAGGATCCTCTAGTTAGTAGATATCTCCCTCTCTCTTTGATTTCTATATCTCATCTCTCTAAAGGTTAAGCCAAAGGGGCTTGAGCAAGACTAAAATCAAGATCCATATGCCATTGAGAGAATTTTACTACAAGTAAAAGAATCAAGAGACCAATCATTGATCCCGAGCACCATTGGAAAGAGGAGAATATGTGTGGGGTACGGTTGAAGTTATCTCTAGCAATTTTACTTCTTTAAATTTTATTTTGTATTAGGCTCTTTTATTCCCAATTTTGTGTTGGGCTCTTTTATTCCCTTAAAGTAATGAGTCAAGGTTTTGACTCAAGAAATTGTATTCAATAGATATAGTAAGTGAGAATCGTATTTCTCTTCTTTTGTTTATTTGTTTGAAGAGTTATTTATTTGTAATTGGACATTGTGAGGGGTTTTATTGGTGTAAGAATAAAAAAAAAGAAAAATTTTAATTTATATATACCGTGCTTGATCACATAGTCCAACTTTCAATGATATCATGCAACGTTTGTATAGCATTATAATGCAACAGGCTTCAAAAACAATGCTAGTTCCATTTGTTTGATCCCAAAGTTTAAATACATACTATTTTCATTCCATTGAACAATAACAAACAAATAAAATTTGAAAATGCATCATAGAAAGTGTTATTTTAGCCCAATCAACATAAGCTGTCCATTTTGTTAAGGTGCCTAGATCTAGGCCATGGAATGATTTTTCTCTTTTCAAAATTTTTAGACAGCTTTGTTATCATTAGATAAACAATGTTGAAAAAGATAAAAAATAGTTTTGAGTTCGTAAAGGCGTAGATCTTAAAGTTCATAAAATGGATGGTCTAGATTCAACGTTGGAGGGGACTCATTTTAACTATATCTATTATACAAATTGAATTTTTTTTTTTTTTAAATTGACTATTAGGATGAAGAGAAGGCATGTACAATTTTTGGTGTAATACAAATGCTACAAACATGGTTGTCTAGAAGTGTGGTTGCATTATATTACTATACAACTGTTGCATGAAATTATTCCCCGAAACTATCAACCTCAACGCCATTTTTTTTGCAACCGTACCTAAAGTAAAAATAGTAATTTTTTTAGATCAAAATATCATTCATTTTAACCCGTGATTCCAAAATGTGATGTCAATATGTGTTGGTCTGGCACAAAAATGTGTTAGACCGGCGCAAGCCGAACCGGCACTACTTGAGTACAGGGCCGACCCAACCCAAAAACAACTTTCTTAGAGAGGGTGAAAAGCGTGGCTTAAAAAGAAAATGATTTAGTCCTAGAAAAACTTACTTTTTGACATTGACGGGTGGGTGAAAATGAAATCAGGAGTGTGATTTACGATCTATTGGAGGGCCATGCCTAGAAAAGAAAGGTTAAAGAGACATTTATAATTTTCCTTTTTTTTTTCGACTGTATTTTGTTGTGTAGCTTCACTAAATTCCATAATGCCGTGTCCTCCTAAAATTTGACCCTAAGAGTTAAAGATGATCGAGCCTCTGTGCGTGTCGTGTGGATTGGGTATTTGACCAGGAACTCGTGGAGTGAATGCAAGCACGCCAGCATAATCCCTCCACCCCAGCCACACTGCATCCCTATCAATGGATTTTTTATGTACGTGGAGCAAGCTTACCCACTCGTTAAAACTTTTCTTTATACCACAAGTATAGAGATTTTATATATGCCACCTCTCTCTCAACCGAATGAATGGCTAAGATAGCCCCATCAAAATATCACGCCTAAAAACTATTTTATTTTTAGTTTATTCTTACAAATCATATCATATCTACACCAAAGTTTGGACATGCCATACTCTCATAGAGTCACTTAAAAATACTTTTGAAAAGATAAACGAATCAAAGTACCCAAAAAATTTCAGGGGTAATTTGGTCTTTTTTATTTTTTTATAAATATTTTTTAAATATTTTTTGTAGACGCCCCCCATTGAGATGTTGACCCACCAAATTTCAGGTTCATATGAAAATTTTGAAAGTCCAATTTTCATGCCCACATCTTCTCTTTTTCTTTCTTTTTTTTTTTAAAAAAAAATTAAAATAAAAATTTCATGTTGGGGGTAATATAGAAAGAAAAAAGAAATTCAAAAAACAAAAATAACACCTCATCATAATGCAGCCAAAATATGGACCATGGGATAACATCAAATTTTTTCTGCGATGTATTTTGGGTCATTATGATCGGGTTCTACTTTTTTTAATATTTCTTTTCTCATTTTTCCCCATTCAAAGCCTTAAACTTTTCAACCACCCACCAAAAAAACGGGTGTATTTAGACAATTCGAACTTCTAACTTCCAAACTACCCGAGCACATTAATTATCTTGTATTTTGGTTGGTTAAAAAATTTGAGCTTAGAATCAATCACTAAAACATATGTTTCGGGCAATTCAAAAGTCTTAATTTTAGAACAGTTCAAATACATCAATTTTTTGTATTTAGAGCAGTAGACTTTCATTCTAAATAAGTGAAAATAACTCAAAAAATAAAAAAATGTTATCATAAATATATCTTAATTTTAGCTTAATTGGAAAAAAAAAACTCAAACTTTCGTAAACTTTGTTTACACTATTTTTTCTTATTTTCGGTTTTTTTTTGTTTTTACCAAAATAACATTCACGGTAGTCGTATTACCCTGAAGAACATTACGGTACTTTAAGTACCGTAATATTTAGCGCATTTTATACGGTACTTTACGTATCGTAACAGTTGCATTTTATATGTTATTTTAACTACCGTAATGTTTGATGCATTTTATACGGCACTTTTAATACCATAATATCTCCACTTTTATAGATCGTTTGGATACTTGGAAATATATTGCTTGCGTAATACATTACCAAATGAATTGTTACCATTTGGGTAGTATTTAGATGCAACCAGGTAAATACATTGCTACTATTTGGCTATGTCTGGAAGAGATATGGGAAATTCATTATCAATATTTTACGAGCAATTACTTATAAACTATCATTTCTTTTTTTTTGTCACAAAATTCTACTGAAATACGGAATTAAAGTCATCATCACATCATTCCAAAAAGACTTTTTAATAATAACATCATCACTACTCTGAATAGATTTTTTAATAATAACTTGTACCATTCTAAAGTCATCATCACATCATTTCCTACTTATTTTGCATGTTTTTGGCACTTACATGGAATCACATTTCCTACTTATTTTGCATGTCTTTGGCACTTACATGGAATCACATGTTTTCTAACATGATTAAACTTTGGTTTCAACATGATAAGTCATTGGAATAATATGATTGGAGTAACATGTTTTTATTGTGATAAGCCTTATTTTTATTTATTTTTTATATAAATATTTCAAATCTCTTTATATAATTTCAAATAAGCAATAAATTTTGATACCAAATTCAAAAAATTTATGGTACAAGTTAAAAATTAAGAAGAAGTTTAATTAGTAAATGTTGGTAATTGTAGTAAAAAAATTTGAGGCATTGGCGGAGAGTAAAGAGGTATTCAATTGAGCTTTTACTAATCTCTTATGATGATTATATTATGTGAAATTTTTTATTACCATTGTGTTATGTAATTTCTCATTTGATTACCAATTATTATTCTTATTATTTTTGTTTTTATATGAGAGCTGATGGCTAGGACCCAAATTGTTACAAAGGTAGGTAGAAATGGATATGCACCGTAGAGTGTAGAATGACAGGAGAATGGATGTGCAGGTGAGAAAGAGAATGGAGGGAGATAGATGATTTTTTTGTGTGTAGAATGACAAGAGAATGGATGTATAGGTGAGAAAGAGAATGGCGGGAGATAGATGATTTTTTTGTAAGTGGTGGGTAAGGAGAGAAAGAGAATGGCAGGAGATAGATGATTTTTTTTTGGTAAAAGATGAGCATAGTTAGATTACCTGTTAAGTGGAGTTAAGAGAAAAAGTAGATGTACATAGATGTACATAGGAGAGAGGGAGTATTTTGGGGAAATCTTATATAATTTAAACAGTTATAGGTGGAGTTAAGAGAGAAAGTAGATGTACATAAGAGAGCTTATAGGTGGAGTTAAAGAAAGAAAGTAGATGTACATAGGAGAGAGGGAGCATTTTGGGGAAATTTTATATAATTTAAGCACTTATCGGTTATAAGTGGAGTTGAGAGAGAAAGTAGAAATGGATATGCTCAAGAAGGAAGGAAAATGAGAGGAGAATGGATGTGCATAGGAGAGCAAATGGCAAGAGATAGTGGATTTATTTTAGGCAAGTGACGTGCTTAAATTACCCACACGTAATGGATTTCACAGCCATTTTGCTCGTAATAGATTTCACATATTCCCTTAAAGAGTGTGAACTCTTTACACAGCTTTTTACAATGGCGAACTCTCACACTCTGATGCATTTGGTGAATTGAGTTCGCAGAATTTGATGAGCCAAAAGTATTTTCAGAATTACATGACCTGCTAGAACTACCACCCTCTTTGTTCCTCTTCAGAATGCTTGCTGCTACTCTCAAGCTTCTCAACCAACCTTTCTTTCGCTTCAAACCCTCTATAGAAATGCGAGACTCAACAAGATCTCGTCGCATGAAATGTTGCACAAATGGAAAGCGCCCAATGTCTCTCTAAAATTCGTTGATGGTGACCAAACGATCAGAGCCTACTCTTCTCAGCCTGCTTAAAACTCGATTGTCACTTGGGTTATTGATGACGAATTCAATGCCATTATCCAAGTTTCTTATTCTGCAAACCATATTTTCTCTATCATCATCAACTGAATTTATCTCTTCCAAACCCCTACTCATGAGTGAAGATCTACTCAACGAGAAATTGATTTCAAAATTGGAGCTCATTAGATCTGCCCCACTGTTCTCTTTTAACCTTTCAACGCTTGGTAGTTTGAGTACAGTAATTAGAGATATTACGGTAATAAACGTGTCATATAAAATGCGTTAAACATTACGGTAGTTAAAGTACTATATAAAATGTAAACATTACAGTACTTAAAGTACCGTATAAAATGCGCTAAACATTACGGTACTTGAAGTACCGTATAAAATGGGCTAAACATTACGGTACTTAAAATACCGTTATATTTTTCACGATAATACGACTACCATGAAGGTCATTTTGATAATAAAAAAAAACCAAAAAAAAAAAGAAAAAAGAAGTGTAGACGAGATTTACGAAAGTTGGGAGTTTTTTTCCAATTAAACTATAATTAAATTATATTTCTGATAATTTTCCAAAAATAAATTAGACCTCGATAATGTTTAAAGAGGTAGACCGGTTCATTCTACCACTAACCCACTGGATCTGATTCCACTTGCCCGACTCAGTGCGGTGAATGAGCAAGCTGGCAAAACTTTCAGCATCATGCAAGTGAGAAAGCTTCACCTTCACTAGGGTTTGCATACACCAAGTTCCTCTCCCATAAAAATTCCGCCTCTCCTAAAGCACTCAACTTCCCCCCATCAAACTTCACATTCTCTAGGGTTTAGCATCTTCCAAGGCCTAGGACAAAAACCACATCCATTGAAAGGCCTCAGTGAGAGTAGAGCGAACATTTAAATAATGTCTAGAACGGCGGTTTCAATATTGGAAATTTTTGTTTTTAAAATATGTTTTCATCTTTAATTATAAAATTTAAAGCTTAAAAAAGAATATAGATCGAGCAGATCTATGAAAACTTGAAAATTGACGGTCCAAAAATGCATTACAAGACGAGCTATTTTCAAAACTTGAAATCCATTTTTTTCTCATGTCTATGTATCTGATGTCGAGATAATCAATTTGAGTATATTTGGTCATCAAAACAATATCTTCTAGTGAAATATTTGATGTGCGCTCTAATTTCATTGTTTAGAGCCTCAACTCTATATAAACTTTTTTCACATTTATATATATATATATATATATATATATATATATATATATATATATATATATATATATATATATATATCGAAAATACTACGCAACGCCGATAAGTGAAAATGAACAGTGATTTCGCCTATCCCCATCACCGTCCAAAATTCATCACGCGATCACGATTATCCGGTAATGTTTTCTTTTTAAGTTTTTTTTCTGCTAATCATAATGAACTGAAATTTGGAGCGTATATTTATCAAATATAGGGGAATCTTTGAAAATTTTAAAAAAAATATTTTACAAGAAAAAACTTAGACCAAAATACCCCCAAAGCGTTTATTGGGTATTTTGGTCAATTTTGTTTTCGTGGATAATGTTTTTTATATTTTTATTAGAAGAGCCTCAGTAAGATGTACATACCCTCCAAATTTCAGGTCATTGCGATCTGTATAAAAAAAATAAAAAATAAAACACTACCAGACAATCGTGACCGAGTGATAAAATTTGGACGGTGATGAGAGTAGGTGAAATCGCTCTTCATTTTTGCCTATAGGCGTTGAAAAGGCTTTTCCATATATATATATATATATATATATATATATATATATATATATATATATATATATATATATATATATATAGAGGGCAATGATTTCATGCGACGGTTGTATAATAGTATAATGCAACGACATTGCTAGAAAACCATGTTTGTGGTATTTGTATGACCCAAAATTTTGCACACACATTCTCTTTATCTCAATAATCAATCTAAAAAAAAAAAAGTTCAATTTGAATCCAAGATTTGGTAAAAAAGAATCCCCTCCAACAACGAATCTAGACCATTCATTTGGTGAATTTTAAGATCTTAGCCTTACTAATTGAAAATCATTTTTATCTTTTTTAATATCATTCATCTAATCATAATAAAGCCATCTAAAAGATTTGGTAAAGAAAAAAATCCTTCTAAGGCCTATATCTAAGTATCTCACCAAAATGGATGGCCTATATTAATTGGGCTAAAAAAATATTTTCTAGGTTATGTATTCAAATTCTTCTTTTTTGTGATTGTTCATTAGAAAGAAAATAGTGTATATTTCAAAATTTAGATCAAACAGATAGCCCTAACATGATTTTTGAAGGTTGTTGCAACTGTAGCATGAAAATCATTGCCTATATATATATATATATATATATATATATATATATAAAGAGAGAGAGAGAGAGAGAGAGCAATGATCCAATGCAACAGTTATATCATAGTACAATGCGATGACACTTTTCGAAAAGCATGTTTGTGGTATTTGTATGACCTCAAATTTTGCACACACAGTCTCTTTATCTCAATAATCAATCCCCTTAAAAAACAAACTTCAATTTGAATCCTAGATATGATCAAAATGAGTCCCTTCTAAAAACTAATCTAGACCATTCATTTTGTGACTTTCAAGATCTTAGCATTTATAAACTCAAAATCACTTTTTTGTTTTTTAATATTGTTCATCTAATGATAATAAAGCCATCCAAAAAATTTGGAAATGAAAAAATCCTTCTAAAGTCTAGATCTAAATATCTCACCAAAATGAACAGCTTATGTTAATTGGGTTAAAAAAAATACTTTATAGGTTGTGTTGTTATTTTTTTGTGATTGTTCATTAGAATGAAAAGAGAGTATATTTCAAAATTTGGATCAAACAAATAGTCATAAGATAGTTTTTTAATGTTGTTGCATTGTATTACAATACAATATATATATATATAGTACTACAAAACACCTATAGGCGAAAATGAACAGTGATTTCGCCTACCCTCATCAATAGCCAAACTTCATCGCACGGTCACAGTTGTCCGGTAATGTTTTAATTATTTTTTTTCCCTTATCGAAATGATCTGAAATTTGGAGCGTGTGTACATCTTAGTGAGGCGCACCTAATAAAAATATGAAAAAAATAATTCACAAAGTATAAATTGATCAAAATACCCCTATAACTTTTTGGGGGTATTTTGATCAATTTATATTTTACGAATTAGTTTTTTCATATTTTTATTAGGTACACCTCACTAAGATGTACACATGCTCCAATTTCAAGTAATTTAGATTTGTAGAGAAAAAAAATAAAAATAAAAATACTACAAGACAACTGTGACTGTGTAAAATTTGGATGTTGATGAGGGTAAACAAAATTACTCTTCATTTTCGTCAATAGGCGTTGGGAAGAGTTTTCCTACGAGCTAGATCCACATGACTACATATGCTGTCCACAAATTGTAAAGCATCCATCTTTAAGAAGGATGCAAGTAGGTGCTCCATCTAAAATAATGAAAATTAATGGTCCAAATATTTTCTAACTACAATTATTATTTTTAGTTTTTAAAATTTACTTATTTTTTCATATTCATCTCCTGTCCTTAAAACTTTAGTCTAAAAATCCATCTCAAAAATGAATAGTATATAAGGTAAACCTTACAACAGCTATCGAGCTATAATGAATAGTATATAGGTAGAATGTGAACCGTCAGATCTTCATCATACGGTTCAGAATACATATTACTATTTTACTTTTAAGATTTTTTTATATAAATCTGATTAAAATGAAATTTTGGGTATATATACCTAACATTATTGCGCACCATATAAAAATATTTAAAAAAATTATTTTCAATAATTCAAATGACCAAAATGCCCCTGTTACTTTTCAGGGGTATTTCCATCATTTTATATTCTTAGAAATATTTTTTATATATTTTTTATTTGTGGACCTTATTTTTTGGTGCACATGTCCGAAATTTATTATGATCTGATTAATAAAAAAATAATTAAAATTAAAATAGTGATATGCATTCTGAACCGTATGATGAAAATCTTACGATTCCCATTTCACCTATAACAGTATTCATTATAGCTGGCCAGCTATTGTTATCTTTTTTCATATATATATATATATATATATATATATATATATATATATATGTATATATATATATATATGAAAACACTACGCAACACCTATAGGCGAAAATGAATAGTGATTTCGCCTACTCCAATCACCGTTCAAAGTTCATCGCGCGGTCACGATTGTCAGGTAGTGTTTCATTTTTCATTTGTTTTCTAAAAATTAGAATAGCTTGAAATTTGGAGTGTGTATTTATAAAAAATAGGGGAATCTTCGAAAATTATATAAAAAAATACTTTACATAAAAATAATTAACCAAAATACCCTCGAAAGGTTTCGAGGGTATTTTGGTCAATTTAGTTTTTTTCAATAATTTGTTTTATATTTTTATTAGATGCGCATCAATAATATGTACATACTCGCCAAATTTCAGGTCATTCCGATTTCTAAAAAAAAATAAAAAATAAAATACTACCGGACAATCGTGACCGCGCGATGAAATTTGGACGGTGATGAGGGTAGGCAAAATCACTATTTATTTTCATCAAGAGAGCCACTCACCGTTTGATCTTAGATCCGACGTCACAAAGTATTTTATTTTTAAGTTTTTTTATACAAATTTTATGAATATGAAATTAGGTATGTGTCAACTTCTCAAATGGGGTGCACTTATAAAAAGTATTAAAAATAAATTTTAGATAAAATATAATGACCAAAATACCCCTTAAAAATTTCAGGGGTTATTGGGTCATTTTATTTTATTAAAAATATTTTTTTTATATCTTTCGCTAGTGCGAGTTTAATAGAGGATTGAAGGCTCAAAATTTGGTGTCAAAATAGTGTAAGAACGTGACATTGTGATTGGGGCAATCTTAGCCCTCCATTCATAATGGAGGGTTGGATAAGGGGAAGGATATAAGTTTTATATTGTAGGGGAAGCATAGAAAGCTTGCCCCATATATATATATATATATATATATATATATATACATATATATATATATAAGTTACTACAAAATGCTACAAAACGCCTATAGGCGAAAATGAAAAGTGATTTCGCTTACCCTCATCACTATCCAAACTTCAACATACGGTCATAGGTTTCCCGTAGTACTTCAATTTTCATATTTTTTTTTACTAATCGGAATAATCTGAAATTTGAAACGTATATACACATTATTAAATCGAACCTAATAAAAATATGAAAAAACTAATTCGTAAAATATAAATTGACTAAAATAACATCGAAGCTCCAAATTTCAAGTAATTTGGATTTGTAGAAAAAAAATGAAAATTGAAATACTACCAGGCAATTGTGACCGTGCAATGAAGTTTTGACGATGATGAGGGTAGGTGAAATCACTGTTCATTTTTGCCTATAGGCGTTGCATGGTGTTTTCCTACATATATATAGGCAAAAATGAACAGTGATTTTGCCTATGCTCATCACCGTCCAAAGTTCATCGCACTATCACAGCTGTTTGGTAGTGTTTCATTTTTTATTTTTTTATAAATCGAAATGATTTGAATTTTGGAGTTTGTATTCATCAAAAATAGGAGAATCTAATAAAAATATCAAAAGAATAACACGAAAAATATAAATTGAAAAAATACCCCTGAAAATTTATGGGGGTATTTTGTTCAATTTATATTTTAAATAATATTTTTCATATTTTTATTAAATGCGCCTCACTAAGATATATACACGCTCTAAATTTCAGATCATTCCAATTTATAAAACAAAAAAATGAAACATTATTGGACAATCGTAGTCGTGCAATGAACTTTGAACACCGATGAGCGAGACGAAATCACTGTTCATTTTCGCATATATATATATATATATATATATGAGATAAGATTCTATGCTTCCTCTACAGCATAGAAGTTCTATCCTCCCCCTACTATCTAACCGTCCAATTTTGATCAAAAGAGCCACTCACCGTTTGATCCTATATCCGACGACTCAAGATATTTTTTTTTTTTAATACAGATTGTATGAATATGAAATTTGGTATGTGCCATCTTCTCATTGGGTTGCACCTATAAAAAATACTAAAAATAAATTTTCAATAAAAAATAGTGATCAAAATACCCCTTGAAGCTTTCAGGGGTATTTGGTTATTTTATTTTATTGAAGATATTTTTTTATATTTTTTGCTAGTGCGAGTTTAATAGAGTATTGAACGCTCAAAATTTGGTGTGAAAATAGTTTATAGGAAAAAATCAAAAATAAAATAGTATAGAGACGTGACATTGTGGTTGGGACAATCTTAGCCCTCCAGTCAAAATGGAGGGTTGGATAAGGGGAATATAAGTTTTATGTTGTAGAGTTTTATGTTATAGAGAAAGCATAGAAAGCTTGCCCATATATATATATATATTACAAAAAAGCTTATAGGCAAAAATGAACAGTGATTTTACCTACCCTCATCACCATCCAAACTTCATCGGACGGTCACAGTTGTCCAGTACTAATCGAAATAAATTGAAATTTAGAACATGTGTACATCTTAATAAAACACACCTAATAAAAATATGAAAAAAATAATTCGAAAAATATAAATTGACCAAGATAACCCCATAGTACTAAATTTCATGTAATTTGGATTTGTAGAGAAAAAATGAAAATTGAAATACTACCGGATAATTGTGACCGTACGATGAAATTTGGAAGATAATGGTGGTAAACAAAATCACTGTTTATTTTCGCCTATAAGCGTTGAGTGGTATTTTTCAATATATATATATATATATATAAGCAAAAATGAACAGTGATTTTGCCTATGCTCATCTGCTCATCACCGTCCAAAGTTCATGGCATTATCACGGTTGTCTGGTAGTGTATCATTTTTAATTTTTTTTTTACAAATCGAAATGATTTGAAATTTGGAGCTTGTGTTCATCAAAAAAACAAGAATCTAAAAAAAATATAAATAAAATAATTTGAAAAATATAAATTGACAAAATACCCCTGAAATTTATAAGGGTATTTTGATCAATTTATATTTTACCAAATATTTTTCATATTTTTATTAGATGCGCCTCACTAATGCTCCAATATTCAGATCATTCCAATTTATAGAAAAAATGAAAAATGAAACACTATCGGACATTCGTGACCGTGCGATGAACTTTAGACAGTGATGAGCATAGGCAAAATCACTATTCATTTTTGCCTATAGGCGTTGGGAAGACTTATATATATATATATATATATATATATATATATATATATATATATATATATATATATGAGAAAGGTTTCTATGCTTTCCATACAACATAGAAGTTCTATCCTCCCCCTACTATCCAGCCGTCCAATTTTGATCAAGAGAGCCACTCACCGTTTGATCTTAGATCCGATGTCTCAAGGTATTTTATTTTTAGTTTTTTTAATACAAATTGTATGTATATGAAATTTGATATGTGCTAACTTCTCATTGAGGCGCACTTATAAAAATATTAAAACTAATTTTTTGATAAAAAATAATGACCAAAATACCCCTTTGAACTTTCAGGGGTATTTGGCCATTTTATTTTATTTAAATTATTTTTTTATATTTATTATTTTTTTATGAAATCTTGCCTATATATATATATATATATATAAAACAGATTTTACAAAACGCTTATAGGCAAAAATGAACAGTGATTTTGTCTACCTTATCATCATCCAAACTTCATCGTACAGTCACAGTTGTCCAGTAGTGTTTCAATTTGCATATTTTTTTTACTAATCGAAATAATCTGAAATTTGGAACGTGTGTACATCTTAATAAAACGTGCTTAATAAAAATATTAAAAAAATAATTCGTAAAATATAAATTGACCAAAATAACCCCAAAGCTGCAAATTTTAAATAATTTGGATTTGTAAAAAAAAAAAAGAAAATTGAAATACTGCCGGATAATTGTGACCGTGCGCTGAAGTTTGGATGATGATGAGGGCAAACGAAATCACTTTTCATTGTCTCCTATAAGCGTTGCGTGGTGTTTTCTTATATATATGTAGACAAAAATGAACAATGATTTTACCTATTCTCATCATCGTGTAAAGTTCTTCACACTATCACAGTTGTCGGACAGTGTTTCATTTTTTATTTTTTTTTATAAATCAAAATAATTTGAAATTTGGAGCTTGTATTCATAAAAAATAAAAAAATCTAAAAAAAATATATAAAAAAAATAAATCAAAAAATATTAATTTGACAAAATACCCTTGAAAATTTATGGGGGTATTTTGGTTAATTTATATTTTACGAAATATCTTTCATATTTTTATTAGATGCACTTCAATAAGATATACACATGTTCCAAATTTCATATCATTCCAAGTTACAGAAAAAAAATGAAAAATGACACAATATTGAACAATCGTGACCATACGATAAACTTTGGACGGTTATTATGAGCATAGGCGAAGTCATTGTTCATTTTCCCCTATAAGCGTTAGGAAGATATATATATATATATATATATATGTGTGTGTGTGGGAAATGTTTTTATGCTTCCCCTAAAACATAGAAGTTCTATCCTCCCCCTATTATCCAACCGTCCAATTTTGATCAAGAGAGCCACTCACCGTTTGAGCTTAGATCCAATGTCTCAAGGTATTTTATTTTTCATTTTTTTAATACAAATTGTATGAATATGAAATTTGGTATGTGCCATCTTCTCATTGGAGGGCACCTATAAAAAGTACTAAATATAATTTTTGGAATAAAAAATAATGATCAAAATACCCCTTGAAAATTTCAAGGGTATTTGGTCATTTTATTTTATTGAAAATATTTTTTTTTATATTTTTTGTTAGTACGATTTTAATAGAGGAATGGACGTCCAAAATTTGGTGTCAAAATAGTTTATAAAAAGACTTTTAAAAATAAAACAGTGTACAGACGTGACATTGTAATTGAGGCAATCTTAGCCCTCCATTCAGAATGGATGGCTGGATAAAAGGAAGGATAGAACTTCTATGCTGTAGGAGAAGCATAGAAAGCATGCCCCACATACACACACACACACACACATATATATATATATATATATATTTCTGCTCTATTATTTACTCGTAGAGTATTATTACTAAAACTACCAAAAAGCTGCTCTATTCGATAGTGTTCTAAACAAATTTGCCATTTTATCTTAGTGTTCTTTCCTTGAGTCAACCAGAAATAGTCCCTGCACCTTATGGCTTTCCAGGATCGCGATGGTTTTTGGGTCACAACGACTTTAGGTATGTTAACCAGATAAATGTACAAATTAGTTCAGTTTTCTACTGAATAAACTCGGCTCTGATACCATAAATAGCGGAAGCATAAACATAAATAAGAAAGAGTAACATTCATAAGAATATTCATAAAGAAGAAATAGCAACATTCATAAGAGTAACATTCATATATAATAACCATGAACAAAAGTATAAAACCATAACAGAGATAGGCACTTACATGAAAGCTCGAAGTAGAGGTAAGTGGCAGAAAACAAAAAAAAAGCTCAAAATAGGGGTGAGAGGCAGAAAACAAACTTGAAGTACTCCTAGTAAGTACTCAGGCTTACAACAATCACTCAAAAATTATAATCACTCAAATTTACAACAATCACTCAGAATACTAAAACCCTAGCTATGATATTCAGAAGGAAATCCCGAGGTGTCTTCCTTCTGAGGCATGATCCTCCTTTTATAAAATAGAATGCATGTATTAGTGTATACATACACATTATATATGCACTTATCTACGCGTAAAGGTACATGTGCGTGCGCTTATTAATGTATATATACATCGATAATTGCATATAACTGATAGCAAGCAACTGTATACATATACGTAAAAAGATATGCATATACATATCGTAAATATACACACATCAGTCCATACACACCACGCATGTATAATATACATATTTGTGAGTGTCAGTGTTAGTGTTAGTGTTTGTGTGAGTGTGAGTGTGAGTTGTGAGTGTGTCTAGGTGAGGGTGAGTGTGAGTGTGACTGGGAGTGGGAGTGTGAGTGTGAGTGTGAGTGTGTGAGTGTATGTGAGAGTGTGTGAGTGTGAGTGTGTGAGTGTATGTGAGAGTGTGAGTATGCCAACGAGTGTGAGTGTGTGTGTGTGAATGTGTGAGTGTGTCAGTCTGTGTGAGTGTGATTGTGTGAGTGAGTGTTAGTGTGAGTGTGAGTGTTAGTGTGAGTGTGTGTGCGTGTATGAGTGTGAGTGTGAGTATGAGTGTGTGTGTGAGAGAGTGTGGGTGGGAGTATGATTGTGCATGAGCGTGAGTGTGTGTGTAGTATATAAATCAATGTACATTTACACTAATAACTGTATAAACTGATAAATAGTGTATATATCGTCATATATATCAATGTAAATAGAAATGAATATACTAATGCACTATATGTATACAGTTATGCACTGTACACATACACACATATCAGTATATACACAACATATATATACAGACATCACACACACATAATAATTATATATACAGCAGATAACTAATGTATTGTATGGTTATATGCATCAGAAAATATAAATACACTGAAAACAATGGTATATATTGCTATACATCAATACGTACACAAATTGAGCTAATAAATGTATATATCTCGATAATAAGTATATACATGATCTTATACATTAGTGTATATATAAACCCTTTATATATATGCATATTCGTGTATGTATATACATTTCAATATACATATACACTACTAACTGTATAAACTGATAATAAGTATCTATATGGACATACACGTCAGTGTATATAGAAATTTATATATGCATTATCAATGCATAAGGGTGCATGTGCAAGCGCATATCAGTGTGAGTGTGAGTGTGAATGTATATGTATGTGTGCGAGTGTGAGTGTGAGTGCAAGTGTAAGTGCGTGTATATGTTTGTAGTATATAAATCAGTGTATATATACATTAATAAATGTATAAACTGATAATAAGTGTATATATAGTCATGTACATCAATGTATATAGAAATGCATATAATAATGCACTGAAAATATACAGTTGTACACTTTATACATACACAAATCCGTACACATACATCGTATATATACAGACATCACACACACACATATCAATGAATTTTTACACACTAGTAACTGTATATATAGTTGATAACAATTTATTGTATGGTTATATGCATCAGTATATATATAAACTCTGAAAACACTGATATACGTTGCTATACATCAATACATACACAAATTGAGCTAATAACTGCATATATCACTGATAATAGGTATATACTTAGTCTTATACAGTAATGTATATACAAACCCATTCTTATACATTAGTGAGTGTGAGTGTGAGTGTATGTGTGGTGTGTGTGTGTGTTAAGAAAACGTTACTTAATAAAATTGCAAACCGCAACTAAAGCTCCAAAAAATTCACTCCATATTTACATGAAAGAAGCAAGAGTTTGTGTGTTAAGAAAAAGTTACTTAATAAAATTGCAAACCACAACTAAAGCTCCAGAAAATTCACTCCGTAAAAGAAGAAAGAACAGTACTATACATGAGAAGAAAGAACCATTAAGCAAATCAAGCTTGCAAGATCAAGATCTCAAATATCAAATAACGTAAAGAAATCCACCTTGATGTTAAGTTGCTTTCTTGCTTGTTGATTTAAAAGAAAACTCGATGAAGATGAAGCTCATCAATATTAATAAAAACAAGTACAAATAAGAAAAAAATTTAAATGGTCTATCACAATTGGGTATTTAGCATAGCCAATTCATCAAGAGAAGATACCCATTTTTATGCCTAATTTTATACAGAGTAATAATGAATTTTTCCTAGGCTTATCAGATTAGAGGTGATAGTATATATATATATGTGAGTGTGAGTGTGAGTGTGAGTGTGAGTGTGTGTGAGTTTGAGTGTGAGTGTGAGTGTGAGTGCGAGTGCGAGTGCGAGTGCGAGTGCGAGTGCGAGTGTGAGTATGTGTGTGTGAGTGCGTGTGTATATGTGAGTGTGCGTGTGAGTGTGAGTGCGTGTGAGTGTGAGTGCGTGTGCGTGTGAATGCGTGTGCGTAAATGTGAGTGTGAGTGCGTGTGTGTAGTATATAAATCAGTGTACATATACGTTAATAAATGTATAAACTGATAATAAATTTATATATGATCATATACATCAATATATATATAAATGTATATATTAATGCACTGTATATAAACAATTATGCACTTTACACATACACACAAATCCGCACATACACATCGTATATATACAAACGTCACACACACACATGCACATATCAATGTATTTTTACACATTAGTAACTGTATATATATTGAATAACTAATGTATTGTATGGCTATATGCATCAGTATACATACGCAAATTGAGCTAATAACGGTATATATCGTTGATAATAAGTATATACATGGTCATATACCTTAGTGTGAGTGTGAGTATGTGTGTGTGTTTGGTATGCATATGTGTGTGTGTTAAGAAAAAGTTACATAATAAAATTGCAAACCACAAGTAAACCATCAGAAAATTCACACCATATTTGCATGAAAGAAGTAAGAGCAGTAATACTGTACTAGAAAAGAAAGAACCATTAAGCAAATCAAGCTAGCAAGATGAAGATATCAAATATCGAATAACGTAAGGAGATCCGCCTTAATGATAAGTTGCACCAAGCTTGTTAATTTACAAGAAAACTCGATGAAGATGAAGCTCATCAATAATAATAAAAACAAGTACAAATAAGATAAAAAATTAACAAGAATTATCACAATTGCGTATTTAGCATACCCAATTCATCAAGAGAAAAAACCCATTCTTATGCTTAATTCTATACAAAGTAATATGGAATTTCGCCGAGGCATATCAGATTAGAGGTGAGTTTGAGTGTGAGTGTGAGTGTGAGCGTGAGCGTGAATATGAGTGTGAGTGTGAGCGTGAGCATGAGTGTGTGTGTGAGTGCGAGGAGTGTGAGTGTGAGTGCGAGTGCAAGTGCGAGTGTGTGTGTGTAGGTATGAGTGTGAGTGTGAGTGTGAGTGTGAGTGTGAGTATGAGAGCGTGTGTGTGTGTAATATATAAATCAACGTACGTATACGTTAATAAAGGTATAAACTAATAATAAGTGTATAGATGGTCATATACATCAATGTATATAGAAATGTATATACTAATGCATTCTATATATACAGTTATGCACTTTATACATACACAGAAATCCGTATATACACATCGTATATATATAGACATCACACACACACACATATCAATGTATTTTTACACCCTAGAAATTGTATATATAGCAATTAAGTAATGTATTATATAGTTATATACATCAGTACATATATATATATACTTTGAAAACAATGGTACGTTTTGCTATACATCAATACATATACAAATTGAGCTAACAACTGTATATATCACTGATAATAAGTATACACATGGTCTAATACATTAGTGTAAATATTAACCCTTTATACATATGCATATGAGTGTATGTATATACATTTCAATATACACATACACTAATAACTGTATAAACTGATAATAAGTATCTATATGGTCATACATATCAGTGTATATAAAAATGTATATATGCACTATCAATGCGTAAGGGTGCATGTATGTACGATATCAGTGTGAGTGTGAGTGTGTGTGTACGTATATGTGAGTGTGAGTGTAAGTGTGAGTGTAAGTGTGAGTGTGAGTGTGTGTGTGAGTATGAATGCATGTGTGTGTGTGTATGTGTATAGTATATAAATCAGTGTACATTATACATTAATAAATGTATAAACTGATAATAAGTGTATACATCAATATATATAGAAATGTATATAGTAATGCACTGAAAATTTACCGTTATGCACTTTACACATACACACAAATACGTGTATACACATCGTATATATACAGACATCACACACACACATATCAATGTATTTTTACACACTAGTAACTGTATATATAGCGAATAACTAATGCGCTGTATGGTTATATGCATCAGTATATATATATACCCTGAAAACAATGGTATGTACTGCTATATATCGATACATACACAAATTGAGCTAATAACTGTATATATAACTGATGATAGGTATATACATGGTCTTATACAGAAGCGTATATACAAACCCATTCTTATACATTAGTGGGAGTGTGAGTGTGAGTCTGTGTGTGTGTGCAGGCTGTGTATCTTAAGAAAAAGTAAATAAAATTGCAAACCACAAGTAAAGCTCCAAAAAATTCACTCCATAGTTGAATGAAAGAAGCAAGAGATTGTGTGCGTTAAGAAAACATTACTTAATAAAATTGCAAACCACAAGTAAAGCTCTATAAAATTCATTCCGTATTTGCATGAAAGACGAAAGAGCAATACCATACTAGAGAAGAAAGAACCATTAAGGAAATCAAGGGTGCAAGATCAAGATCAAGATCTTAAATATCGAATAACGGAAAGAGATCCGCCTCGATGATATGTTGCTTTCATGCTTCTTAATTTACAAGAAAACTTGATCAAGATGAAGCTCATCAATATTAATAAAAACAAGTACAAATAAGAAAAAAAATTTACATGGACTATCACAATTGGGAAAGAAGAAATTGTATATATCACTGATAATAGATATATATACATGGTCTTATACAGTAGTGTATATACAAAACCATACTTATATATTTGTGCGAGTGCGAGTGCGAGTGTGAGTGTGTATATCAGTGTATATATACATTGATAATTATATATATATGATAGCAAGCAATTGTATACATAAACGCATAAACATATAAGTATATACATATCGTATATACACACACATCAATCCATACACAACACGCATATGTGTAGCATATATCTATGAGTGCGAGTGTAAGTTGTGAGTATGAGTGTGTGTGTGTGAGTGTGTGTTAGTGTGTATGAATGTGTGTGTGTGTAACTGTGAAAGTGTGTGTGCGAGTGTGAGTGTGTATGTGTGAGCGTGTGTGAGTGTGTGTGAGTGTGAGTGTGAGTGTGGTGTGAGTGTGAGTGTGAGTATGAGTGTGAACGTGTGTGTGTGTGTGTGAGTTTGTGAGTGTGCGTGTGAATGTGAGTGAGTGTGAGTGAGAGTGTGAGTGTGAGTGTGAGTTGTGTGTGTGAGTGTGAGTGTGAGTTGTGAGTGTGTGTGTGTGTGTGAGTGTGAGTTGTGAGTGTGAGTGTGAGTGTGTGTGTGTGTGCACGTGAGTGTGTGTGAATGTGTGAGTGCAAGGGTGTGTATGACTCTGATAGTGAATGTGATCGTGACTGTGACTGTGTGAGAGTGTGAGTGTGTGTAAGTGTGCGTGTGAGTGTGAGTGTGAGTGTGAGTGTGAGTGTGAGTGTGAGTGTGAGTGTGAGTGTGAGTGAGTGTGTCTGCGCGTGTGAGTGTGTGTGTGTGTAAGTGTGAGTGTGAGTGTGAATGTGAGTGTGTGTGTGTGTGCGTGTGTTAAGAAAAAGTTACTTAATGAAATTGGAAACAAGTAAAGCTCCCTAAAATTCACTCCATATTTGCATAAAAGAAGCAAAAGTGTGTGTGTTAAGAAAAGTTACATAATAAAATTGCAAACCACAAGTAAAGCTCCAGAAAATTCACTTCTTATTTGCATGAAAGAAGAAGTACTATATTAAAGAAGAAAGAACCATTAAGCAAATCAAGTTTTCAAGATCAAGATCGCAAAAACAGGCATAAACATATTAGTATTTACATATCGTATATATACACACATCAGTCCATACACAACATGCATATATGTGTAATATATATATCTGTGAGTGTGAGTGAGTGTGAGTGTGAATGTGAGTGTGAGTGTGAGTGTGAGTGTGAGTGAGTGTGAGTGTGAGTGTCAGTGTCAGTGTCAGTGTCAGTGTCAGTGTCAGTGTCAGTGTCAGTGTCAGTGTCAGTGTCAGTGTCAGTGTCAGTGTCGATGTGAGTATGAGTGTGAGTGTGAGTGTGAGTGTGAGTGTGAGTGTGAGTGTGTCAGTGTGAGTGTCAGTGTTAGTGTCAGTGTGAGTGTGAGTGTGAGTGTGAGTGTGAGTGTCAATGTATGTATTAGTGTATACATACACAATATATATGAACTTATCAACGTGTAAGGGTACATGTGCGTGTGTATATCAGTGTATATATACATTGATAACTATATATAATTGATAGCAAACAAATATATACATAAACGTATAAACATAAATGTATATACATATCGTATATATACACACATCAGTCCATACACAACACACATATGTGTGGCATATATCTGTGAGTGTGAGTGTAAGTTGTGAGTGTGAGTCTGTGTGAGTGTGTGTTAGTGTGTATGAGTGTGTAAGTGTGAAAGTGTGTGTGTGTGAGTGCGAGTGAGTGTAAGTGTGTGAGCGTGTGTGAGTGTGTGTGAGTGTGAATGTGAGTGTGAGTGTGAGCGAGTGTGAGCGTGAGTGAGTGTGAGCGAGTGAGTGTGTGAGTTTGTGAGTGTACGTGTGAATGTGAGTGTATGTGTGTGAGTGTGAGTTGTGAGTGTGAGTGTGTGTGTGTGTGTGAATGTGTGAGTGTGCGAGTTTGTGTGACTCTGACTGTGACCGTGACTGTGACAGTGTGTGAGTGAGTGTGAGTGTGTGTGAGTGTGAGCGTGAGTGTGTGTGTGTAAGTGTGTGTGTGCGCGTGTGAGTGTGTGTGAGTGTGAGAGTGAGTGTGGGTGTGTGTGTGTGCGTGTGTTAAGAAAAAGTTACTTAATGAAATTGGAAACAACAAGTAAAGCTCCAAAAAATTCACTCCATATTTGCATAAAAGAAGCAAGAGTGTGTGTGTCAAGAAAAGTTACATAATAAACTTGCAAACCACAAGTAAAGCTCCAGAAAATTCACTTCTTATTTGCATGAAAGAAGAAGTATTATATTAAAGAAGAAAGAACCATTAAGCAAATCAAGTTTTCAAGATCAAGATCGCAAAAATATGCATAAACATATTCGTATATACATATCGTATATATACACACATCAGTCCATACACAACATGCATATATGTGTAATATATATATCTGTGAGTGTGAGTGTGAGTGAGTGTGAGTGTGAGTGAGTGTGAGTGTGAGTGTGAGTGTGAGTGTGAGTGTGAGTGTGAGTGTGAGTGTGAGTGTGAGTGTGAGTGTGAGTGTGAGTGTCAGTGTGAGTGTGAGTGCGAGTGAGTGTGAGTGAGTGTCAGTGTCAGTGTGAGTGTGAGTGTGTGTGTGTGTGTGTATGTGAGTGAGTGTGTGTGAGAGTGTGTGCGTGTGTATGTGAGTGAGTGTGTGAGTATAAGTGTAAGGGAGAGTGTGAGTGTGAGTGTGTGTGTAGCATATAAATCAGTATACATATACGTTAATAATAGTATAAACTGAAAAGTAATGTATATATCGTCATATATGTCAATGTATACAAAAATGTATATATTGATGCATTGTATATATACAGTTATGCACTTTGTACATACACATACACACATATCAGTATATTCACATCGTATATATACAGACATCACACATACATATCAATGTATTTTTTACAAACTAATAACTGTATATAAAGCAAATAGCTAATGTTTTGTTTGGTTATATGCATCAATATAAATATATGTACATTGAACATAATGGTATATATTGTTATAAATCAATACGTAGACAAATTGAGCTCAATACTGTATATATCACTGATAATAAGTACATACATGGGTCTTATACATTAGTGTATATATCAACCTTTTATAGATATGCATATGAGTGTGCGTATATATATTTCAGTGTACATATACACTAATAACTGTATAAGCTGATAATAAGTGTCTATAAGGTCATTTATATCAGTGTATATAGAAATGTATATATGCACTGTCAATACGTAAGGGTGCATGTGTGTGCGCATATCAGTGTGTACATGACTGATAGCAAATTTATACATACACGCATAAACATATCGAAAATAATCGTTTTTATTTTGAAAATCAGATGAAAAAATTGGATAAAAAATACGGATTGGTAAAAATACTTCATATAAAGATATCGCTAATATATCGGATTAGGCTAAAAAAATCAGAGTAAAAAAATCGGATAAATTTATCATATTAGAAATTTTGAAATTCTAAAAAATAAAAATTTTGTCAAAGCCATCAATTACTAATTCATCTATAAAAACTTTACTAAACTAATATAATTATATCAATTAATTTAGATGTCTTGTGACTCTCATCCAATATTAAATACATAATTAATTAATATATACCAAAAAAAGTACCATATAAATCTACCAATTAAATACTTTAAGAAACATCACACTTATTACATACAAAAACAAATAAATATACTATAAATTAATTTATTAAATACTTAAACATAACTCCTACTTAGCAGGTACCAAAAAATAAACACACGATTTTTGTTTTGTCACGACAGTTATTTAATTATGGTATGGTGTCTATGGTCACTCCATAACTATGGTTAAAGTTTTATAAATTTCTTTAGTTGGAAGAAGTTCATATAAATTTGGGATTTACATCTATGTTTACTGTGTAAAGAGAAGAAGAAGAACGACGAAGGAAAGGAAGAGAAGAAAATATGGCTAGGCTCATAGCCATTAGAGTTTATAGCAAGAAGAAAGAAGAAGAAAATAGTTTTCACAAACCCTAATAAAAGGGGTCGCCCTAAGTGATTTTTAGAGAGAGAAAAGAAAGAACCCTAATGGAAGAGGCCTTAACTGATTTTTAAAGAGAGAAAAGGAAGATCGGATGCTGATTTAGGAAGATGAAAAGCTGATTTGGGATAGTTTGAAAAGGGTTTTTCTCTCTGATTTGGGATAGTTTGAAGAGGGCTTTTCATTTTCTTGAGGAAACAGAGCTGAAGGATTAAGTTTGGGAAACTAATCCTATATGTACAATTGCTTGCTCCTGTAAGTTTACAGTTTACACAATCAACAATAAAATATTGATTACTTGGTCCTGTAGTCACACTCTCTGCTTCTTATTTATCAGTAAAAAATTATGCTTTGAGCTTTAATTTGTGCCATTAACAGTATTTTCATAAAAGTAAATATTAATACACTGTATATATACAGTTATGTACTTTACACATACACAAACATCACACACACATCAATGTATTTTTCACACACTAGTAATTGTATATATAGCCGATAACTAATGTATTCTATGCTTATATACATCAATACATAAACATATAGAGCTGATAACTGTATATATCACTGATAATAAGTATATACATGGCCTTATACATTAGTGTATATATAAACCCATTCCTATACATTAGTGTGAGTGTGAGTGTGAGAGTGAGTGTGAGTGTGAGTGTGTGTGTGTGTGTGGTGCATGTGTGTGTAAAGAAAAAGTTCCTTAATAAAATTGCAAAAACACAAGTAAAGCTCCAGAAAATTAACTCCATATTTGCATGAAAGAAGCAAGAGTGTGTGTGTTAAGAAAAAGTTACTTAATAAAATTGCAAGCCACAAGTAAAGCTCTAGAAAATTCACACTATATTTGCATGAAAGAAGCAAGAGCAATACTATAATAGAGAAAAAAGAACCATCAAGCAAATCAAGCTTGCAATATCAAGATCTCAAATATCGAATAACGTAAAGAGATCCGCCTCTATGATAAGTTGCTTTCGCGCTTGTTGATTTACAAGAAAACTCAATGAAGATGAAGCTCATCAATAATAATAAAAAACAAGCACAAATAAGATAAAAAATTTACATGGACTATCACAATAGGGTATTCAACATACCCAATTCATCAAGAGAAGAAACCCATTCTTATGCCTAATTTTTTACAAAGTAATAAGGAATTTTGCAATTGCATATTTGATTACAAGTGATAGTATATATATTTGTGAGTGTGAGTGTGAGTGTGAGTGTGTGTAAGTGTCAATGTCAGTGTGAGTGCGAGTGAGAGTGAGAGTGCTGGTGCGAGTGTAAGTGTGTGTAAGTGTGTGTGTGTATGTATGAGTGAGTGAGTGTGAGTGTGAGTGTGAGGGTGAGAATGAGAGTGAGTATGACAGTGAGTGTGTGTAGTATATAAATCAGTGTACATATACGTTAATAAAGGTATATAGTAATAATAAGTGTATATATGGTCATATACATCAACGTATATATTAATGTATTGTATATATATAGTTATGCACTTTACACATACACACAAATCCGTATATACACATCATATAAATACAGACATCACACACACATATCAATGTATTTTTACATACTAATAATTGTATATATAGCTTGTAACTAATGTATTATATGGTTATATGCATCAGTATTTATATATATACTCTGAAAAGAATGGTATATATTGATATACATCAATACCTACATAAATTGAGCTAATAATTATATATATCACTGATAATAAGTACACATATGGTCTTATATATTAGTGTATATATAAACCCAATACAGATATGCACATGAGTGAGTATATACATATCAGTGTACATAAACACCAATAACTGTATAAACTGATAAGAAGTGTTCATAGGGTCATACATATCAGTGTATATAGGAATGTACGTATGCCCTATCAATGCGTAAGGGTGCATGTGTGGGCGCATATCAGTGTATATATAACTGATAGGAAGTTTATACATACACGCAAAAACATATCAGTATATACATATCGTAACTAGATATATATATGTAAAGTGCTAATAAATGTCTATATGGTCATATATATCTGTATATAGTATGCATGTATTAGTGCAAACATATACCGTACATACGCACTTATCAATGCGTAAGGGTGCATGTGCGTGCACGTATCATTATATACATACATTCATAATTGTATATAACTGATAGCAAACAACTGTATATATAAACTTATAAACATATCATAGCATATATACACACATCAGTCCATACACAACATGTGTATAAGTGTACTATATATCTGAGTGTGAATGTGAGCATGAACGTGAATGTGTGAGAGTGAGCGTGTGTGAGTGTATGAGTACGCGTGTGTGTGAGTGTGAGTGTGAGTGTGAGTGTGTGTGTTCGTGTGAATATGAGTGTGAGTGTGTGTGAGTGTGAGTGTGTGTGTTTGTGTCTGAGTGTGAGAGTGAGTGTGAGTGTGAGTGTGAGGGTGAGAGAGAGTGAGAGTGAGTGTGAGTGTGAATGTGAGTGTGAGTGTGTGTGTGTGTGTATGTGGTGTGTGTGTTAAGAAAAAGTTACTTAATACAATTGCAAACCACAAGTAATACTCTTGAAAATTCACTCCATATTTGCATGAAAGAAGATAGAGTGTGTGTGTGTTAAGAAAAAGTTACTTAATAAAGAGTGTGTGTGTGTTAAGAGTGTGTGTGTATTAAGAAAAAATTACTTAATAAAATTGCAAACCACAAGTAAAGTTTCAGAAAATTCACTCCATTTTTGCATGAAAGAAGCAAGATAAGTACGATACTAGAGAAGAAAGAACCATTAATCAAATCAAGCTTGCAAGATCAAGATCACAAATATCGAATAATGTAAAGAGATCCATCTCGATGATAAGTTGCTTTAATGCTTGTTGCTTTACAAGAAAACTCGATGAAAATGAAGCTCATCAATAATAATAAAAACAAATACAAATAAGACAAAATTTAGATGGACTATCACAATTGGGTATTTAGCATACCCAATTCACCAAGAGAAGAAACCCATTTTTATGCCTAATTCTATACAAATTAATATAGAATTTCACCTAAGCTTATCTGATTAGAGGTGATAGCTATTACAAATAATTCTTTAAGGTCTGAATTTATCACAGTTTGGAAAATTGTATAAGGAAAAATCATTCAAATGGAAGATAATGATTCGAATGGAAAGAATTGAGAGGAAAATAATCAAAAAGGAGGGGTGGGGGGATATGTCCATTTACCTTATTGGCTGCAATAGCCACCTGTGCATTCATATACACAGTAATGTACGTGTACGCTAATAACAGTAGAAACTGATAATAAGTGTATATATGTTCATATATATCAGTGTACATAAAAATGTATATATGCGCTATCAATGCTTAAAGGTGCATATGTGTGCGCATTTCAGTGTATATATAACTGATAGCTAGTTTAAACATACACGTATAAACATATCAGTATATATATAGACACACTGTTTATATATATTTATATATAAACTGTTAATATATGTTTATATGATCATATATTTCAGTGTATAAAGAAGGCATGTATAAGTGTATGCATGCATAATATACGCACTTATCAACGCGTATGGGTGCATGTGTGTGCACATATCAGTATATATATATATATATATATATATATATATATTGATAATTGTATACTACTGATAGCAAGCAACTGTATATATACACGCATAAACATATCAATATATGTATCTCGTATATATACACACAACAGTCCATACACAACACGCATAAATGTCTAGTATATATCAGTGAGTGTGAGTGTAACTATGACAGTGATTGTGACTGTGAGTGTGAGTTATGAGTGTCAGTGTGTAAGTGAGTGTGTGTGTGAGTGTGAGTGAGTGTGAGTGTGTGAATGTGTGAGTGTGAGTTATGAGTGTCAGTGTGTAAGTGAGTGTGTGTGTGAGTGTGAGTGTGAGTGTGAGTGTGTGAATGTGTGAGTGTGTAAGTCTATGTGAGTGTGAGTGTGAGTGTGAGTGGGAGTGTGAGTGTGAGTATGAGTGTGTGTGTGTGAGAATGAGTGTGTGTGAGTGTGAGTGTGAGTGTGAGTGTGTGAGCGTGATTGTGAGTGTGTGAGTGTGAGTGAGTGTGAGTATGAGTGTGAGTGTGAGTATGAGTGTGAGTGTGTGAGCTTGTGTGTGAACGAGTGTGATTGTGAGTGTGTGCGTGAGTGTGAGTGTGAGTGTGAGTGAGTGAAAGTGAGAGTGAGAGTGACAGTGAGTGTGTGTGTGTGCATGAGTATGAGTGTGAATGTGAGTGGGTGTATGAGTGTGTGTGAGTGTGGGTGTGTGTGAGTGCAAGTGTGAATGTGAGTGTGTGTGAGTGTGAGTGTGTGTGTGTGTGTAAGTGTGGATGTGTGAGTGTGTATGTGGGTATGGGTGTGAGTGTGAGTGTGAGTGTGAGTGTAAGTGTGAGTGTGTGTGCGAGTGTGAGTGGGAGTGTGAGTGTGTGTGCGAGAGTGTGTGTGAGTGTGTGTGCCTATGTGAGTGTGTGTGTGTGTGCGTATAGAAATGTATATACACAATCAATGCGCAAAGGTGCATGTGCGTGCGCATATCAGTGTATATATAACCCATAGCAAGTTTAAACATACATGCATAAACATATCAACATATGCATATAGTATATATGAACACCATATATAAATATAAATTGCAAATAAGTATCTATAAGGTCATATACATCTATGTTTATAGAATGTATGTATTAATGTATACATACACAGTATATATGAACCTATCAACGTGTAAGGGTGCATGTGCGTGTGTACATCAGTGTATATATACATTGATAACTATATATAATTAATAGCAAGCAATTGTATACATAAACGCATAAACATATAAGTATATACATATCGTATATATACACACATCAGTCCATACACAACACATATATGTGTAACATATATCTGTGAGTGTGAGTGTAAGTTGTGAGTGTGAGTGCGTATGAGTGTGAGTGTGAGTTTGTGTGAGTGTGTGTTAGTGTGTATGAGTGTGTGTATGTAAGTGTGAAAGTGTGTGTGTGTGAGTGCGAGTGTGAGTGTGAGTGTGTGAGTATGTGTGAGCATGTGTGAGTGTGTGTGAGTGAGTGAGTGTGAGTGAGTGAGTGTGAGTGAGTGTGAGCGTGAGTGTGTGTGTGAGTGTGAGTGTGTGAGTTTGTGAGTGTGTGTGTGAATGTGAGTGTGTGAGTGTGAGTTGTGAGTGCGAGTGCGTGTGTGAGTGTGTATGCCTGTGTGTGAATGTGTGAGTGTGCGAGTGTGTGTATGACTCTGATAGTGACTGTGACCGTGACTGTGACTGTGTGTGAGTGAGTGTGAGCATGTGTGAGTGAGTGTGAGTGTGAGTGTGAGTGTGAGCGTGTGTGTGAGTGTGTGTGTGCACGTGTGAGTGTGAGTGTGAGTGTGAGTGTGAGTGTGAGTGTGAGTGTGAGTGTGAATGTGTATGTGTGCGTGTGTGTTAAAAAAAAGTTACATAATGAAATTGGAAACAACAATTAAAGCTCCAAAAAATTCACTCCATATTTGCATAAAAGAAGCAAGAGTGTGTGTGTTAAGAAAAGTTACATAACAAACTTGCAAACCACAAGTAAAACTCCAGAAAATTCACTTCTTATTTGCATGAAAGAAGAAGTACTATATTAAAGAAGAAAGAACCATTAAGCAAATCAAGTTTTCAAGATCAAGATCGCAAAAACAGGCATAAACATATTAGTATATACATATCGTATATATACACACATCAGTCCATACACAACATGCATATATGTATAATATACATATCTGTGAGTGTAAGTGTATGTGAGTGTGAGTCAATGTGAGTGTGAGTGTGAGTGTGAATGTGAGTGTGAGTGTGAGTGTGAGTGTGAGTGTGAGTGTGAGTGTGAGTGTGAGTGTCAGTGTCAATGTCAGTGTCAGTGTGACTGTGACTGTGAGTGTGCGTGTCAATGTCAGTGTCAGTGTCAGTGTCAGTGTCAGTGTCAGTGTTAGTGTCAGTGTCAGTGAGTGTGTGAGTGTGTGTGCGTGTGTATGTGAGTGAGTGTGTGAGTGTAAGTGTAAGGGAGAATGTGAGTGTGAGTGTGTGTGTAGCATATAAATCAATATACATATACGTTAAAAACAGTATAAACTGATAAGTAATGTGTATATCGTCATATATGCCATTGTATATAGAAATATATATATTGATGCATTGTATATATACAGTTATGCACTTTGCACATACACATACACATACACACATATCAGTATATTCACATCGTATATATACAGACATCACACATACATATCAATGTATTTTTTACAAACTAATAACTGTATATAAAGCAAATAGCTAATGTTTCGTTTGGTTATATGCATCAGTATAAATATATGTACATCGAACATAATGGTATATATTGTTATAAATCAATACGTAGACAAATTGAGCTCAATACTGTATATATCACTGATAATAAGTACATACATGGGTCTTATACATTAGTGTATATATCAACCTTTTTATAGATATGCATATGAGTGTGCGTATATATATTTCAGTGTACATATACACTAATAACTGTATAAGCTGATAATAAGTGTCTATAAGGTCATTTATATCAGTGTATATAGAAATGTATATATGCACTGTCAATACGTAAGGGTGCATGTGTGTGCGCATATCAGTGTGTACATGACTGATAGCAGGTTTATACATACACGCATAAACATATCAGTATATACATATCGGAAATAGATCGTTTTTATTTTGAAAATCAGATGAAAAAATTGGATAAAAAATAAGGATTGGTAAAAATACTTCATATAAAGATATCGCTACTATATCGGATTAGGCTAAAAAAATCAGAGTAAAAAAATCGAATAAATTCATCATATTAGAAATTTTGAAATTCTAAAAAATAAAAATTTTGTCAAAGCCATCAATTACTAATTCATCTATAAAAACTTTACTAAACTAATATAATTAAGTCGATTAATTTAGATGTCTTGTGACTCTCATCCAATATTAAATACATAATTAATTAGTATATACCAAAAAAAGTACCATATAAATCTACCAATTAAATACTTTGAGAAACATCACACTTACTTATTACATACAAAAACAAATAAATATACTATAAATTTATTTATCAAATACTTAAACATAACTCCTACTTAGCAGGTACCAAAAAGTAAACACATGATTTTTGTTTTGTCACGACAGTTATTTAATTATGGTATGGTGTCTATGGTCACTCCATAACTATGGTTAAAGTTTCATAAATTTCTTTAGTTGGAAGAAGTTCATATAAATTTGGGATTTACATCTATGTTTACTGTGTAAAGAGAAGAAGAAGAACGACGAAGGAAAGGAAGAGAAGAAAATATGGCTCGGCTCATAGCCATTAGGGTTTATAGCAAGAAGAAAGAAGTAGAAAATAGTTTTCACAAACCCTAATGGAAGGGGCTGCCCTAAGTGATTTTTAGAGAGAGAAAAGAAAGAACTCTAATGGAAGAGGCCTTAACTGATTTTTAGAGAGAGAAAAGGAAGATGGGATGTTGATTTAGGAAGATGAAAAACTGATTTGGGATAGTTTGAAAAGGGTTTTTCTCTCTGATTTGGGATAGTTTGAAGAGGGCTTTTCATTTTCTTGAGGAAACAGAGCTGAAGGATTAAGTTTGGGGAACTAATCCTATATGTACAATTGCTTGCTCCTGTAAGTTTACAGTTTACACAATCAACAATAAAATATTGATTACTTGGTCCGGTAGTCACACTCTCTGCTTCTTATTTATCAGTAAAAAATTATGCTTTGAGCTTTAATTTGTGCCATTAATAGTATTTTCATAAAAGTAAATATTAATACACTGTATATATACAGTTATGTACTTTACACATACACAAACATCACACACACATCAATGTATTTTTCACACACTAGTAATTGTCTATATTGCCGATAACTAATGTATTCTATGCTTATATACATCAATACATAAACATAAAGAGCTGCTAACTGTATATATCACTGATAATAAGTATATACATGGCCTTATACATTAGTGTATATATAAACCCATTCCTATACATTAGTGTGAGTGTTAGTGTGAGAGTGAGTATGAGTGTGAGTGTGTGTGTGTGTGTGGTGCATGTGTGTGTAAAAAAAAAGTTCCTTAATAAAATTGCAAAAACACAAGTAAAGCTCCAAAAAATTAACTCCATATTTGCATGAAAGAAGCAAGAGTGTGTGTGTGTTAAGAAAAAGTTACTTAATAAAATTGCAAGCCACAAGTAAAGCTCTAGAAAATTCACACTATATTTGCATGAAAGAAGCAAGAGCAATACTATAATAGAGAAGAAAGAACCATCAAGCAAATCAAGCTTGCAATATCAAGATCTCAAATATCGAAAAATGTAAAGAGATCCGCCTCAATGATAAGTTGCTTTCGTGCTTGTTGATTTACAAGAAAACTCAATGAAGATGAAGCTCATCAATAATAATAAAAAACAAGTACAAATAAGATAAAAAATTTACATGGACTATCACAATAGGGTATTCAACATACCCAATTCATCAAGAGAAGAAACCCATTCTTATACCTAATTTTATACAAAGTAATAAGGAATTTCGCAATTGTATATCTGATTACAAGCGATAGTATATATATTTGTGAGTGTGAGTGTGAGTGTGAGTGTGAGTGTGAGTGTGAGTGTTTATAAGTGTCAGTGTCAGTGTCAGTGTGAATGCGAGTGAGAGTGAGAGTGACAGTGAGACTGAGAGTGAGAGTGAGAGTGCGAGTGCGAGTGTGAGTGTGAGCGTGTGATTGTATGTGTGTATGAGTGAGGGAGTGTGAGTGTGAGTGTGAGTGTGAAGGTGAGGGTGAGAGTGATTGTGCTTGTGAGTGTGTGTAGTATATAAATCTGTATACATATACGTTAATAAAGGTATATAGTACTAATAAGTGTATATATGGTCATATACATCAAGGTATATATTAATGTATTGTATATATATAGTTATGCACTTTACACATACATACAAATCCGTATATACACATCATATACATATAGACATCACACACACACATATCAATGTATTTTTACATTCTAATAATTGTATATATAGCTTATAACTAATGTATTATATGGTTATATGTATCAGTATATATATATATACTCTGAAAAGAATGGTATCTATTGATATACATCAATACGTACACAAATTGAGCTAATAATTATATATATCATTGATAATAAGTACACATATAGTCTTATATATTAGTGTATATATACACCCAATACAGATATGCACATGAGTGTGAGTATATACATATCAGTGTACATAAACACCAATAACTGTATAAACAGATAAGAAATGTCCATAAGGTCATACATATAAGTGAATATAGAAATGTACGTATGCCCTATCAATGCGCAAGGGTGCATGTGCAGGCGCATATCAATGTATATATAACTGATAGGAAGTTTATACATACACGTAAAAACATATCACTATATGCATATCGTATATATGCACACTATGTATATATATATGTAAAGTGCTAATAAATGTCTATATGGTCATATATATCTGTAATAGTATGCATGTATTAGTGTAAACATTTACAGTACATACGCACTTATCAATGCATAAGGGTGCATGTGCGTGCACGTATCATTATATACATACATTGATAATTGTATAAACTGAAAGCAAACAACTGTATACATACATGCAGAAACACATCATAGTATATATACCCACATCAGTCCATACACAACATGCGTATAAGTGTACTATATATCTGAGTGTGAATGTGAGCATGAGCGTGAATGTGTGAGAGTGAGCGTGTGCGAGTGTATGAGTATGTGTGTGTGAGTGTGAGTGTGAGTGGGAGTGTGAATGTGAGTGTGTGTTCGTGTGCGTGTGAGTGTGTGTGTGAGTGTATATGTGTGTGTCTGAGTGTGAGAGTGAGTGTGAGTGTGAGTGTGAGTGTGAGAGTGAGAGTGAGTGTGAATGTGAATGTGAGTGTGAGTGTGTGTGTGTATATGTGGTGAGTGTTAAGAAAAAGTTACTTAATACAATTGCAAACCACAAGTAATACTCTAGAAAATTCACTCCATATTTGCATGAAAGAAGAAAGTGTGTGTGTTAAGAAAAAGTTACTTAATAAAGACTGTGTGTGTTAAGAGTGTGTATGTATTAAGAAAAAGTTTCTTAATAAAATTGCAAACCACAAGTAAAGTTTCAGAAAATTCACTCCATTTTTGCATGAAAGAAGCAAGATAAGTACTATACTTGAGAAGGGTGCATGTGCATGCGCATATTAATCTATATATAACTGATAGTTAGTTTATACATACACGTATAAACATATCAGTATATACATATAATATATAGACACACTGTATATATATATTTATATATAAACTGTTAATATATGTTTATATGGTCATATATTTCAGTGTATATAGAATGCATGTATAAGTGTATGCATACACAATATATACGCACTTATCAACACGTATGGGTGCATGTATGAGCACATATCAGTATATATATATATATATATATATATATATATATATATATATATATATATCGATAATTGTATACAACTGATAGCAAGCAACTGTATACATACACGCATAAACTTAACAATATATGTATCTCGTATATATACACACAACAGTCCATATACGACACGCATATATGTGTAGTATATATCTGAGTGTGAGTGTAACTGTGACTGTGACTGTGAGTGTGAGTTGAGTGTGAGTGTGTGCATGAGTGTGAGGGTGCGTGAGTGTGTGTGTGAGTGTGAGTGTGTGAATGTGGGAGTGTGAGTCTATGTGAGTGTGAGTGTGAGTGTGAGTATGAGTGTGTGTGTGTGTATGAGTATGAGTGTGTGTGTGTGTGTGAGTGTGAGTGTGTGTGTGTGTGTCATTGTGAGTGTGAGTGTGAGTGCGAGTATGAGTATGAGTGTGAGTGTGTGAGCTTGTGTGTGAACGAGTGTGATTGTGAGTGTGTGCGTGAGTGTGAGTGTGAGTGAGTGAAAGTGAGAGTGAGAGTGACAGTGAGTGTGTGTGTGTGTATGAGTATGAGTGTGAGTGTGAGTGTGTGTATGGTGTGTGAGTGTGGGTGTGTGTGAGTGCGAGTGTGAATGTGAGTATGAGTGTGAGTGTGTGAGTGTGTGTGTGAGTGTGGGTGTGTGAGTGTGTATGTGGGTGTGGGTGTGAGTGTGAGTGTGAGTGTGAGTGCGAGTGTATGAGTGAGAGTGTGAGTGTGTGTGTGCGAGAGTGTGTGTGTGTGTGTGTGCTTATGTGTGTGTGTGTGTGTGCGTATGTGAGTGTGTTTGTGAGTGTGTGTGGTGTGTGTGTGTGCCTGTGTTAAGAAAAAGTTACCTAATAAAATTGGAAACCAATAGTAATGCTCCAAAAAATTCACTCCATAGTTGCATGAAAGAAGCAAGAGTATGTTTGTGTTAAGAACAAGTAACTTAATAAAATTGCAAACCACAAGTAAAGCTCCAGAAAATTCACTTCATATTTGCATCAAAGAAGGAGTTTGTGTGTGTTAAGAAAAAGTTAATAAAATTGCAAACCACAAGAAAAGCTCCTGAAATTTTACTCCATATTTGCATGAAAGAAGAAAGAGCGGTAGTCTACTAGAGAAAAAAGAACCATTAAGCAAATCAAGATTGCAGGATCAAGATCTCGTATATTGAATAACGTAAAGAGATCCACCTCTATGATAACTTGCTTTCATGGTTGTTGATTTATGAGAAAACTCGATGAAAAAAAATTTACATGGACTATCACAATTGGGTATTTAGCATACCCGATTCATCAACAGAAGAAACTCATTCTTATGCCTAATTCTATACAAAGTAATATGGAATTTCGCGAGGCATATCAGATTAGAGGTGATAGTATATATATTTGTGAGTATCAGTGTGATTGTGAGTGAGTGTGAGTGTGAGTGTGAGTGTGAGTGCGTGTGTGTAGTATAAAAATCAGTGTACGTATACGTCAATAAAGGCATAAACTGTATAAACTGATAACATTTGCTAATAACTGTATGAACTGATAATGAGTGTTTATAAAGTTATATATATCAGTATATATAGAAATGTATGTACGCATTATCAATGCGTAAGTGTACATGTGTGTGCGCATATCAGTGTTTATAAATAGCAAGTGTATACATACATAAACATATCAGTATATACATATCTTATATAGACACACTATATATATATATATATATATATATAAGTGTCTCTATGATCATATATATTAATGTATATAGAATGCATGTAATAGCATACACATACACAATATATATGCACTTATTAACACATAACGGTGCATGTGTGTGTGCATATATGTGTATATATACATTGCTAATTGTATATAATTGATGGCAAGCAACTGTATATATACTCGCATAAACATATCAGTATAAACACATCGTATATATTCACATATCAGTCCATACACAACACAAACATGTATAGTATATATATCTGTGACTGTGTGTGAGTGTGAGTGTGTGTATGTCTGTAGTATATATATCTGTGAGTGTGAGTGTGTATGAGTGTGAGTGTGAGTGTGAGTATGTGTAAGTGTGAGTGTGAGTGTGTGAGTGTGAGTGTGAGTGTGAGTGTGTATGTGTCTGTGTGTGTATGAGTGTGAGTGGTGAGTGTGAGTGTAAGTGTGAGTGAGTGTGTGTGTAGTATATAAATTAATGTCGATATACGTTAATAACTGTATGAACTAATACATCAATATATATAGAAATATATATATTAGCGCATTGTATAGATACAGTTATGCACTTTACACATACACACATATCAGTATACACACATCGAATATATACAAACATCACGCACACACACACATATCAATGTATTCTTTACACACTAATAGTTGTATATACACTGAAAACAATGATATATATTGCTATACATCAATACGAACACAAATTGCTCTACTAATTGTGTATATCACTAAGAATAATACATGGTCTTATACATTAGTGTATATATAAACCCTTTATACATGTACATATGAGTGTGCATATATAAATATCAGTGAACATATATCAGTTTATACAAAAACTGCAAGCAACAGTATACATACATGCATAAACATATCAGTATATACATATCGTATATATGCACACATCAATCCATACACAACACGAGTATGAGTGTGTGTGTGTGTGAGTGAGTGAGAGCGTGTGTGTGAGTGAGTGAGAGTGAGAGTGTGTGTGTGTAGTATATAAATCAGTGTACATAAAGAGATCCGCTTCGATGATAAGTTGCATTCATGCTTGTTGAATTACAAGCAAACTCAATGAAGATGAAGCTCATCAACAATAATAAAAACAAGTACAAATATATGATAAAAAATTTAGATGGACTATCACAATTGGGTATTTTAGCATATACCCAATCCATCAAGAGAAGAAACTCATTCTTATGCCTAATTCTATACAAAGTAATATGGAATTTCGCTTAAGCTTATCTGATTAGACGTGATAGCCAGAAGAAATAATCTCCTTCTTTAATACCTGATTTTATCACAATTTGGAAATTGTATATGGTAGGAAAAATCATTTACAGAGAAGATAATGATTCGAATGGTACGAATTGAGAGGAAAACTAATCAAAAAGGAGGGGGCAAGGGATCTGTCCCTTTACCTTGTTGGCTGCAACTGCCACCTGTGCATTCATATACATATCAATGTACATCTACGCTAATAACTGTATAAACTGATAAAAAGTGTATGTATGGTCATAAACATCGGTGTACATAAAAATATATATATGCAATATTAATACGTAAAGGTGCATGTGCGTACGCATACCATGGTTATATATAACAGACAAGTTTATACATGCACGCATAAACATATCAATATATACATATCGTATATATACACACTGTATATATATAAATTGCTAATATATGTCCTTATGGTCATATATATAGGTGTATAAAGAATGCATGTATTAGTGTATACAGTATATATACACTTATCAACGCGTAAAGGTGCATGTGCATGCGCATATCAGTGCATACATATATTGATAATTGTATACATATACATAACAATATCAGTATATACATATCGTATTATACATACACACATCAGTCGATACACACCACGCATATATATGTAGTATATATATTTGTGAGTGAGTGTGAGTGTGGCTGTGAGTGTAAGTGTGCCTGTGAGTGTGTGAATGTGTGAGTGTGTCAGTCTGTGTGAGTGTGAGTGTGTGAGTGAGTGTTAGTGTGAGTGTGAGTGTTAGTGTGAGTATGAGTGTGTGTGTGTGAGTGTGAGTGTGAGTGAGTGTGAGTGTGAGTGTGTGTGTGTGAGAGAGTGTGGGTGGGAGTATGATTGTGCGTGAGTGTGTGAGTGTGAGTGTGTGTAGTATACAAATCAATGTACATTTATACTAATAACTGTATAAACTGATAAACAGTGTATATATCGTTATATATATCAATGTAAATAGAAATGAATATACTAATGCACTGTATATATACAGTTATGCACTTTACACATACACACATATCAGTATGTACACATCGTATATATACAGACATCACACACACACACACATAATAATTATATATACAGCAGATAACTAATGTATTGTATGGTTATATGCATTAGTAAATATAATACACTGAAAACAATGGTATATATTGTTATACATCAATACGTACACAAATTGAGCTAATAACTGTATATATCATCGATAACAAGTATATACATGGTCTTATACATTAATGTATATATAAACCCTTTATATATATGCATATTAGTGTATGTATATACATTTCAATATACATATACACTACTAACTGTATAAATTAATAATAAGTGTCTATATGGTCATACATATCAGTGTATATAGAAATTTATGTATGCACTATCAATGCATAAGTGTGCATGTGCAAGCGCATATCAGTGTGAGTGTGAGTGTGAGTGTGAGTGTGAGTGTGAGTGTGAGTGTGGGTATGAGTACAAATGTGAGTGCGTGTATATGTGTGTAATATATAAATCAGTATATAAACTGATAATAAGTGTATATATAATCATGTACATCAATGTATATAGAAATGCATATAATAATGCACTGAAAATATACAGTTATGCACTTTACACGTACACACAAATCTGTATATATACATCGTATATATACAGACATCACACACACATCAATGTAACTGTATATATAGTTGATAACAATTTATTGTATGGTTATATGCATCAGTATATATATAAACTCTGAAACTACTGGTATACGTTGCTATACATCAATACATACACAAATTGAGCTAATAACTGCATATATAACTGATAATAGGTATATACTTAGTCTTATACAGTAGTGCATATACAAACCCATTCTTATACATTAGTGCGAGTGTGAGTGTGAGTGTGAGTGTGAGTGTGTGTGTGGTGTGTATGTGTGTTAAGAAAAAGTTACTTAATAAAATTGCAAACCACAACTAAAGCTCCAAAAAATTCACTCCATATTTACATGAAAGAAGCAAGAGTTTGTGTGTTAAGAAAAAGATACTTAATAAAATTGCAAACCACAACTAAAGCTGCAGAAAATTCACTCCGTATTTGCATAAAAGAAGAAAGAGAAGTACGATACATGAAAAGAAAGAACCATTAAGCAAATCAAGATCAAGATCTCAAATATCGAATAACGTAAAGAGATTCACCTTGATGTTAAGTTGCTTTCTTGCTCGTTGATTTAACAGAAAACTCGATGCAGATGAAGCTCTTCAATATTAATAAAAACAAGTACAAATAAGAAAAAAATTTAAATGGTCTATCACAATTGGATATTTAGCATACCCAATTCATCAAGAGAAGATACCCATTCTTATGCCTAATTCTATACAAAGTAATATGGAATTTTTCCTAAGCATATCAGATTAGAGGTGATAATATATATATATTTGTGAGTGTGAGTGTGAGTGTGAGTGTGAGTGTGTGTGAGTTTGAGTGTGAGTGTGAGTGCGAGTGCGAGTGCGAGTGTGTGTGAGTGCGAGTGTGTGTGTGAGTACGTGTGTATATGTGTGAGTGTGCGTGTGAGTGTGAGTGCGTGTGCGTGAGTGTGAGTGTTTGTACGTGTGTGTAGTATATAAATCAGTGTACATATACGTTAATAAATGTATAAACTGATAATAACTTTATATATGATCATATACATCAATATATATAGAAATGTATATATTAATGCACTGTATATACACAAACACACAAATCCGTACATACACGTCGTATATATACAAACGTCACACACACACACACATATCAATGTATTTTTACACATTAGTAACTGTATATATATTGAATAACTAATGTATTGTATAGTTATATGCATCAGTATATATATATATACACTTTGAAAACAATGGTATATATTGTTATACATCAATACATACGCAAATTGAGCTAATAACGTTATATATCGCTGATAATAGGTATATACATGGTCATATACCTAAGTGTGAGTGTGAGTATGTGTGTGTGTTTGGTGTGCATATGTGTGTGTTAAAAAAAAGTTACATAATAAAATTGCAAACCACAAGTAAACCATCAGAAAATTCGCACAATATTTGCATGAAAGAAGCAAGAGCAGTACTATACTAGAGAAGAAAGAACCATTAAGTAAATCAAGCTAGCAAGATGAAGATATCAAATATCGAATAACGTAAGGAGATCCGCCTTGATGATAAGTTGCATCAGGCTTGTTGATTTCGATGAAGATGAAGCTCATCAATAATAATAATAACAAGTACAAATAAGATAAAAAATTAACATGAATTATCACAATTGCGTATTTAGCATACCCAATTCATCAAGAGACAAAACCCATTCTTATGCTTAATTCTATACAAAGTAATATGGAATTTCGCCGAGGCATATCAAATTAGAGGTGATAGTATATATATTTCTGAGTGTCAGTGTGATTATGCATGAGTGTGAGCTAATAAGTATATACATATTCAAATTGAGCTAATAACTGTATATATCACTGATAATAAGTATACAAATGGTCTAATACATTAGTGTAAATATAAACCCTTTATACATATGCATATGAGTGTATGTATATACATTTCAATGTACATATATACTAATAACTATATAAACTGATAATAAGTATCTATATGGACATACATATCAGTGTATATAGAAATGTATGTATGCACTATCAATACGTAAGGGTGCATGTGCGTACGATATCAGTGTGACTGAGAGTGTGTGTGTACGTGGGTGTGAGTGTGAGTGTAAGTGTGAGTGTGAGTGTGAGTATGAATGCATGTGTGTGTGTGTATAGTATATAAATCAGTGTACATTATACATTAATAAATGTTTAAACTGATAATAAGTGTATACATCAATGCATATAGAAATGTATATAGTAATGCACTGAAAATTTACTATTATGCACTTTACACACAAATACGTGTATACACATCGTATATATACAGACATCACAAACACACACATACCAATGTATTTTTACACACTAGTAACTGTATATATAGCTAATAACTAATGTATTGTATGGTTATATGCATCAATATATATATATACTCTGAAAACGATGGTATGTACATACACAAATTGAGCTAATAACTGTATATATCACTGATAATAGGTATATACATGGTCTTATACAGAAGCGTATATACAAACCCATTCTTATACATTAGTGGGAGTGTGAGTGTGAGTGTGTGTGCGGGCTGTGTGTCTTAAGAAAAAGTAAATAAAATTGCAAACCACAAGTAAAGCTCCAAAAAATTCACTCCATAGTTGAATGAAAGAAGCAAGAGATTGCGTGTGTTAAGAAAACATTACTTAATAAAATTGCAAACCACAAGTAAAGCTCTATAAAATTCATTCCGTATTTGCAAGAAAGAAGAAAGAACGATTAAGGAAATCAAGCGTGCAAGATCAAGATCAAGATCTTAAATATCGAATAACGTAAAGAGATCCGCCTCGATGATAAGTTGCTTTCATGCTTGTTAATTTACAAGAAAACTTGATGAAGATGAAGCTCATCAATATTAATAAAAACAAGTACAAATAAGAAAAAAAATTTACGTTGACTATCACAATTGGGAGAGAAGAAATTGTATATATCACTGATAATAGGTATATATACATGGTCTTATACAGTAGTGTATATACAAACCCATACTTATACGTTAGTGCGAGTGTGAGTGTGAGTGTATGTGTGTGGTGTGTGTGTGTGTGTGTGTGTGTTAAGAAAAAGTTAAAAAAGAAGAGAGAGTTGTATGCTAAGAAAAAGTTACTTAATAAAAATGCAAACCACAAGTAAAGCTCTAGAAAATTCATTCCGTATTTGCATGAAAGAAGAAAGAGCAGCACTGTACTAGAAAAGAAAGAACTATTAAGAAAATCAAGCTTGCTAGATCAAGATCTCAAATATCGAATAACGTTAAGAGATCTGCCTCGATGATAAGTTGCTTTCATGCTTGTTGATTTACAAGAAAACTCGATGAAGATGAAGCTCATCAATATTAATAGGAACAAGTACAAATAAGAAAAAAAATTAACATCGACTATCACAATTGGGAATTTAGCATACCCATTCTTATGTCTAATTCTATACAAAGTAATATGGAATTTTGCATAGGATTATCAGATTAGAGGTGATACTATATATAACTGAGAGTGTGAGTGTGAGTGTGAGTGTGTGTATGTGTGCGTATATGTGCGTGTGAGTGTGAGTGTGAGTGTGAGTATGATGTGAGTATGATGTGAGTATGTGAGTGTGAGTGTGAGTGTGAGTGTGTGAGTGTGAGTGTGAGTGTGAGTGTGAGTGTGAGTGTGAATGCGTGAGTGTGAGTGTGAGTGTGAGTGCATGTGTGTCTGTGTAGTACATAAATCAATGGACAATGCGTTAATCAATGTATAAACCGATAATAAGTGTACATATAGTCATATACATCAATGTATATAGAAATGTATATATTAATGCACTGTATATATACAATTATGTACTTTACATATACACATCCGTATATACACATCGTATAATCATCACACACACACACGCACATATAAATGTATTTTTACACACTATTTGTATATATAACGGATAACAAATGTATTGTATGGTTATATGCATCAGTATATATATATACACTCGAAAAACGGTGGTATATATTGCTATACATAAATACGTACAGAAATTGAGCTAATAATTGTATATATCAGTGAGAATAAGTATATACATGGTCTTATACATTAGTGTATATATAAACCCATCCTTATGCATTAGCGTGAGTGTGTGTGTTTGGTGTGCATGTGTGTGTGTGTGTTAAGAAAAAGTTGCATGATATTGCAAACCACAAGTAAAGCTTCAAAAAATTCACTCCATATTTGCATGAAAGAAGCAAGAGTGTGTGTGTTAAAAAAAAGTTAATAAAATCGCAAACCACAAGTAAAGCTCTAGAAAAATCACTCCATATTTGCATGAAAGAAGCAAGAGTGTGTGTGTTAAGAAAAAGTTAATTAATAAAACCGTAAACCACAAGTAAAGCTCCAGAAAATTCACTCATATTTGCATGAAAGAAGCGAGAGTGTGTGTGTTAAGAAAACGTTACTTAATAAAATTGCAAACCACAAGTAAAGCGCCAGCAAATTCACTCCATATTTGCATGAAAGAAGCAAGAGCAGAAATAAACTAGAGAAGAAAGAACCGTTAAGCAAATCAAGCTTGCAAGATCAAGATCTCAAATATCAAATAACAAAAAGAGATCCGGCTCGATGATAAGTTGCTTTCATGCTTGTTGATTTATAAGAAAACTCGATGAAAATGAAGCTCATCAATATTAATAAAAACAAGTACAAATAAGAAAAAAAATTACATGGACTATCACAGTTGGGTATTTAGCATACCCAAACTCATCAAGAGACGAAACACAATCTTGTGCCTAATTCTATACATAGTAATATGGAATTTTGTCTAGACTTATCAGATTAGAGGTGATAGCTTATATATCTGTGAGTGTGAGTATGTGTGAATGTGAGTGTGAGTGCGAGTATGTGTGTGTGAGCGTGTGTGTGTGTGTGTGTGTGACTGTGACAAACATCAATGATCGGTCAGATTCTTAACCCAATATATGAGAAATGTAAGGTCAGACTTTCGACTTAAGCCATGACAGGCTTCGGTAGTTGGTCAGAGCCTTAGACCAATATGAATGATATGCAGATAAGTTCCGATTAAATGAAACTCTTTTCTCCTATTTTAGATGTCATGTGTCCCAAGAAATTCTTGAAGGAGTAGAGGATTGGTGGGAAAAGTGCACCGGGGTTGAATTAGCTCGTCATAGACCCGTATGCCAAGCTAACGGCAATGTTAATGAATATCTAAGATGGCCCCTTTCTATCAATTATTTGATCGAGCCTCTTGGCCTTGGCAAGTTTAGCAAGGATTATCATCGGGGTCTTCCTCCATAAAGCCTCCTTCTCCATTATGAGTATAAAATTGTCGTTGGAAATAGAATATTTCCTATACTCGCACATCAAATTGCCAAGCGTACTGCCTGACAGGATCCCTCAAGTTTAGATGTGAGGAAGAGAGCAGCTTCTAAAATGATCTCATAAGCACAGAACTCTTAGGCGCCTGCGAATGTTTGACCTGGCCATATGATTGTTATACTAACGTGGTGAGGGCATACTTGGAGACCTAGTGTTGAGCGAAAAACACCAACTTCTTTGACCATGGGGAGGCCGTCATGTCTCTCTTGGATCTTCATTTCATTGACGATCTTTCCCTTCTTGGAGATCGTTATGAGGAGTTTATCCCAGATAATGACATCATACTTGAGGATAAAGTTTATCCCGGCCTTCGAAAGCCGACAGCCTTGAGAAGGCCATTCAAGGAATTTTGGAAGTTGGCTTCTCTTTAAGGAGGCCCTAAAGTGTGGATCACCCATTTCTTCGATTCAGACAGGGCTATAGGGGAACTAGGCAACCCTATTCTAACTTCAAGTAACAAGCCCCCTGTCCTTAAGGTTGAGATGCCTACCCGTCCCACAGACCTAATTGATACCATCTACTTGACGTCCTATATTGGGTCCTGAAATTAGGACCGAGTACCTTTATATGGCTTGTGATTTGGCCAAGGCCAAAAGCCCAACCCATCTTATGCAGTATCTATAATGGGCTCAATGTGGCGACTAACGCTTCAAAGAGTTTGGGACATGCTCGCATGGGTTTTCCCTCTCCATTATGTTTATAGGTGGCTGGGTGCCTACTTCCAAGCACCTACCATCTAGCAAGCGACATCGATTGCAGTACCTTCCAAATTTTACTGCACTGGTTGGGACACAAGGTTGTTTTTCAATCCGATAATATTGCGAGGAAGCTTTTCCAAGGTGATAAACTTTTTTTCAGGGCAAGTCATTTCCCATTGGGGGCCCAACTAACCGTCTTTTCAAAGATGAGTATGGATCTCAAGTTGACAATGACCCAACCAGCAATCGAGAGATAATGTATCTCCTAAGTGTTCATGGTGCCATACTCCCACCGAGTTGGCATCAAGAAGATGATCGAATTATACAGTCCTCACCAATGCATATGGCAGCACGGGATGAACTAACACTGCCCCTTATCATTTACAAGCAAATTGGCACTAGAATAGTGTGAAGACTGTGGGATTCTTGCACCACGATTAACCATGTGTGTAAGTTCATTGTTCCCCATTATGGAAAATATTGGTACCACGGGTCACAAAGAGGCCATTATGTTCAGTCGATGCAGAACATGCCTATGTTTCGGCTTGATGGGAAGATAGTAACCAATTTTAAGAGTCACATCGCTGATGGCTCTAGCTACTGGACAGTGGAATGAGTTTTCCTTTTGACTGGAACACCCTCAGTGTTGAACATCCTATGGACATTGAGTTCATAGTGGAACAAATGGATGAAGGCAGGGATTCCTTCTATCATCACCTAGCCAAATTGTTTGCCAACTAGCTAGGGGTTCAAGACAGATTTCACACCCTCTCGTTTGAAACATCAAAATGGTGATTGACCCCAGGCATGCCAAATCCATTAAAAGAAAAGCTAGGACTCCGTCTCCTTTAAGAAAGAGAGCCGAAGAACCTAGCCATAAGTTTTGCACATTCAGAGACTGAGCCACCGGCTAAGGGGAAAGGAAGGCTCAAAGTCCTTCAGCTTCAAAGGTTCCTTGCAAGGAATCAAATGCTCCATTTATCAAATCGGAACAACATGAAGCCGATCCAAAGGGTAAGGGGAAAAGAAAATTAAGTAGCATCTCGCCTTCAGAGTCATCTCTCAAACAACCAGCTACCAAATTGGTTTCTGAGGGTAGAACACGGTGCTCTCAATTAACGAACATCTCAAAGGCTCACGTTCATGCAGTCAGTGATCCAATGTCCATTCCTCCGAAGAGGAGTGAGAAGCATATACCTCCTAAGAAGTTGAGTCCTTCTCCTTTCCTATACTGAAAAAGCATAACTAAGAAGAAGAGGATTGAGACGATTGAGCTGGACACCCGTTCTCCATCTCCTATGGCACCATCTTCTCCAGTTCATGGGACAGAACCACAAGGAGAAGTATTTTTTTTGTCTGTGATGAACCAAGCAAGCAACTTCTTTTGATAGTGACGAAGAGCTAATAGATGCGCTAAAAGGTATTCCTGGCTTGCCCAAGCCTCCCACTAAGGAGTAGTTAAGGAAAATCAGGCGAATGGCCCCTACGGTTGAGGATATCCCCATGCCTTATGATCATGATGTAGTGGTGTTTCTCCCCAGCGATATAGAGAAGGCTTGTCTCAGGTTGAGGTGTCTGTCAGTATTGTGGCAATAACAAATATTTTGCTTTCATCCAACCTCCACAACCTGAGCTCTTGTTCTTATGTAAGTCTGCCATTCCCTATTTATATACGTCGCATGGACGAAGCCAACTCCTCAGGCATTTGATTGAACCATCGTGCTGCAATACTTCTTTACATGACTATTTTCATTTCTAACTTTTAGGCTTTCTACAAGGACTTCTTTGCTCATTCCCCCGGAGGATACTCCTGAGCCCATGCTTACCAGCATTGGTGCCGAGACACCATCTACTATTTCTGCTGAGATTATTATCACTGAAGCAGAAGTCTTGGTTGCTACTCCTCCCTTTACTGAGCCAAGTGAAGTCAATGCCCAACCTCTTTTATTAGCTGAGGCCAACATTTCCACAGCCAATGCTCCCGATTCCAATGAGATTGATGTTGTTCCTCCTCCATTGGTCGAGGTCAATGTTCCTGAGGTGCAGGCCATTAACCCTGAAACGGATTTGGTCATTGTCCCTGCTCTTCCAGAGGCCTTGGTTCAATTCACGATGAAGTATTCGACAAACCTAGGGGAAGGGCAGAAGAAGATGGGTCAGGAAGTGGTGAAGTCCGTTTTAGATCTTTGGGCAACTATTTATTGGCAGACCTGAGGACAACTTCAACTTCTATGTCCCAACTGATATCAGTTGCAGGTTCATGGGGGGCTAACAAAGAGAAGCTTCGTGAACCGGTGAACAAGATTGTTCAAGATGCCTAAGGAAGTTGCTTTCGCTCAAGAGGCTTTGGTTACTGTGTTCCCTGACGTCATCTCCTCAGGGGAATTGGCAGTTGAAAATCATCGAAGTGATATCCTAGAAGCTGATTAAGACTTTTAAGTAGTTAAAGCTAGGGTTGAAGAACTTAAGGCTCAATCTGTAACGGCGCAGGTTCACCAACAGATTATGTTGGAGAACATTGCATGGGCAAAAATCTTTCTTGAGGCTCAGAAGAGGGAGCTCCATGAGCAGGAGGCTTACATGGTTAATCTTAATGACTCACAGTTGTGCAGCGTGCGAATAATGTCGCCAAAAATTTCGAGGAATCCTTAAATAGTCTTAACGAAGCAAAGGAAAACCATGGGACTTCTAGGAAGCAAATGGAGGAGAAGGTGCTGGCATAGGTGCTTTAGGGGTGCTTGATGCACTTTTCCTCTACTTTTTATTTTCTTTTTCTTTTGAGAAGACAAACGGCTTTGTGGTTTTGTGTATATATTTTAACTCTTGGTGGCATGTATAAACTTGCTTATGCTTTTCTTTCCTTTGGCATCGAAAATACACATATATATTTTTTTTTCAAGCATCCTATCTCTTGGTTTGGTAGCGTCCATTGCCCTATGAAATTCAAAGGTATTTTCGCAGCGTCCTCATATTTAAACAAACTACACCCCAATTAGTGCTCTGAAAAGGAATAGGGAGGGAGTTGTGTTGAAGCCTTCCCTACGACAAAAGAGTTAGTCGATGCTTAGTGTCGTAAGACACTAAGACTTTCTATAGTTTATAGGGATATAGAAAGGACTGTATATAAAAGCCTTCCACACCCTTATAAAAGGTATGGGTAGCTAATGCTTGGTCATAAGACTCTAAGGAGTACTGTCGTTTATAGTCATACAAGAAGGACTATATAAAACCCTTCCACACCCTTAAAATGCGTACGGTGGACAATACTTGGAGTCATAAGACTCTAAGGAGTACTGTAGTTTATAGTCATACATGAAGTATGTGATGATGCTTTAGGTCATATGTTGTGGACCTAGTTATAGACATTTTAGAGTCATGCATCACGGACCATATAATAAATAGTTTAGAGTCATATATCATAGACAGTTGAAGCCCTATAAAGTTGTGCATTAGGCATATATATATATATATATATATATATATATATATATATATATATATATATATATATATATATATATATAAAATAAGTGTCTATATGGTCACATATTTCAGTGTATATAGAATGCATGTACTAGTGTATATATATACAGTATATATGCACTTATCAAGGAGGTAGGGGTGCATGTGCATGAGCATAGCAGTGTATATATACATTCATAATTGTATATAACTGATAACAAGCAACTATATACATACACGTATAAACATATCAGTTTATACATATCGTATAAATACTCACATTAGTCCATATATAACATGCACATATGTGTATTATATATATCTGGGAGTGTGAGTGTTAGTGTGAGTGTGTGTGTGTGTGACGTGTGTGTGTGTGTGTGTGAATGTGTGTGTGTGAGTGTAAGTGAGTGTGAGTGTGAGTGTGAGTGTGTGTGTGTGAGTGAGTGTGTATATGTATGTTCTTGTTTGTGAGAGTATGAGTGTGTGAGAGTGTAGTATATAAATCAGTGTACATATACGTTCATAACTGTATAAACTGATAATAAGTGTATATATGGTCATACACATCAATGTATATAAAAATATATATATTAGTGCACTGTATATAAACAGTTATGCACTTTACGTATACACACATATCAGTATATACACATCGTATATACACAGATATCACACACACACACATATCAAAGTATTTTATACATACTAATAACTAATGTATTGTATGGTTATATGCATATGTATATATATATATATACACTGAAAATAACGGTTTATATTGATATACATTAATACATAAACAAACTGTGCTAATAACTGTATGTAAACACTTGCCGTCATTAACATATATAGTGTTTATATATACGATATGTATATATTGAAATATTTATGCATGTATGTATACACTTGCTATCTGCTACATATACAATGATATGCACACGCATATGCATCCTTATGCATTGATAAGTTCATACATATATTACGTATACACTGATATATATGAGCATATAGATACTTATTATCAGTTTATCGGTTATTAACTTATATGTACACTGATATATATATATATATATATGCACACTCAAAATGCATATGTATAATGTATAAGACCATGTATATACTTATTATCAATGATACATACAATTATTAAAATAATTTGTATACATATATATATATAGCAATACATATCATTGTTTTCAATGTATATAGTGTGTGTGACTGAGTGCGTCAGTGTGAGTGAGTGTGTGTGTGTGTGTGTGTGTGTGACTGTGCGTGTGACTGAGTGTGTGGTACATAATTGAGTATACATATATGTTAATAATAGTATAAATTGATAGTAAGTGTATATATAGTCATATACATTAATGTATATAGAAATGTATATATTAGTGCATTGTATATATACAATTATGCACTTTACATACACACAAATCAATATATTCACATCACATATATATAGACAGAACACTCACACACTCACTTATAATATTTTTAAAACACTAATAACTGTATATAAAGTTGATAACTAATGTTATGTAACGATAATTGCATCAGTAAATAAATATACACTGAAAATAAGGGTATACATTGCTATACATCAATACGTACACAAATTGTGCTAATAACTATATATAGCACTGATAATAAATGTTTACATGGTTTTATACATTAGCGTATATATAAATCGTTTATACATATCCATATGAGTGTACGTATTTACATATCAGTATACATATACGTTAATAAATGTATAAACTGATAATAAGAGTCTACATGGTCATATATATCAATGTAAATAAAAATATATGTGTGCACTATCAACACTAAAGGGTGCATGTGCGTACGCATAACAATGTATATATAACTGATAACAAGTTTATACATACACGAATAAACATATCAGTATATACATATTGTATACATATACACACTGTATATATAATCTAAACAGCTAATGAGTGTTTATATGGCAATACATATCAGTGTAAATAAAATGCACGTATTAGTATATACATATACAGTTATGAACTTATCAACGCGTAAAGGTGCATGTACGTGCACATACAAGTGTACATATACATTTATAATTGTACTTAACAGATACAAAACAACTGTATACATGCATGCATATACGTATAGAATATATATCTAAGTGTGAGTGGAATGTAAGTGTGAGTGTGTGTCTGCATGTGTGTGAGTGAGTGTGACCGTGTGTCAGTGAGTATGAGTGTGAGTGTGAGTGTGTGAGTGAGTGAGTTTAGTATATAAATCGATGTACATAAACGTTAATAATTGTATAAACTGATAATAAATATATATGGTCATATACATCAATATATATAGAAATCTACATATTAGTACACTATATATATACAGTTTACACATGCACACATATCAAAATATACACATCGTATATATATAGACATCACGCACGCACACACACATATCAACGTATTTTTTACACGCTAATAACTGTATATATAGCTGATAATTAACGTATTGTACGGTTATATGCATCAGTATATATATATATACACTGAAATTAATAGTATATGCTACTATACATCAATACATACACAAATTGTGCTAATAATTTTATGTACCACTGATAATAAAGTATATACATGATCTTATACATTGGTGTACACAAACCGTTTATACATATGCACATGAGTGTGCGAATAAACATATCACTGTATATATACGTTAATAACTGTATAAACTGATAAGGGTGTGTATATATAAATGTTTGTATGCACTATCAATGCGTAATGGTGCATGTGTATATGCATATCAGTGTATATATAACTGATAGCAAGTTTATACATACATGCATAAACACTTCAGTATATACATGTCGTATATATACACACTGTATATATATACAAACTGATAATAAAGGTCTATATGGTCATATATATCAATCTATATTATAAACATACACAGCATACATGCACTTATCAACACGTACGAGTGCATGTGCGTGGGAATATCATGTGTATACAAACATTGATAATTGTATATAACTGCTAACAATCAACTGTATAAAATGAAGCTTGTAAGATCAAGATCTCAAATATGAATAACATAAAGAGATCTGCCTCGATGAAAAGCTGCTTTCATTGTTGTTGATTTACAAGAAAACTTGATGAAGATGAAACTCAACAATAAGAAAAACAAGTATAAATAAGAAAAAAAATTTAGATAGTCTATCATAATTGGGTATTTAGCGTACCCAATTCATCAAGAGAAGAAGCCCATTCTTATGCCTAATTCTATGCAAAGAAATACGAAATTTTGCCTCGGCTTATTTGATTGGAGGTGATAGCCAGTGTCTGTGTATGTGCGAGTGTGCGTATGTGTGAGTGTGAGTGTGAGTGTGAATGTGAGTGTGAGTGTGAATGTGAGTATGTGGGTGTGTAGTACATAAATCAGTGTACATATACTATAGAAACTAATAATAAAATGAACCTTGCAAGATCAAGATCTCAAATACGAATAACATAAAGAGACCTGCCTCGATGATAAGCTGCTTTCATTCTTCTTGATTTACAAGCAAACTTGATGAAGATGAAACTCATCAACAATAAGAAAAACTAGTATAAATAAGAAAAAAAAATTAGATGGTCTATCATAATTGGGTATTTAACGTACCCAATTCATCAAGAGAAGAAGCCCATTCTTATGCTTAATTCTATGCAAAGAAATATGAAAATTTGCTTCGTCTTATTACTATATAAACTAATAATAAATGTATATACTATATAAACTAATAATAAGTGTATATCTGGTCATATATATCAATGTATAAAGAAATGTATATATTAACGAACTATATACATACAGTAATGAACTTTATACATACACATCAGTATATATATATCGTATATATACAGATATCACACACAAATATCAATGTATTTTTTACAAACTAATAACTGTATATATAGTTGATAACTAATGTATTGTACTATGCATCAGTATATATATATACACTGAAAACAATGGTATATATTGTTATACGTCAATACGTACACAAAAATTGCTCCTAACTGTATACATCACTGATAAAAAGTATATACATAGTCTTATACATTAGTGTATATATAAACTATTTATATATAGACATATGAGTGTGCATTTACATATCAATGTACATATACGCTAATAACTGCACAAAGTGATAATACGTGTCTATATGGTCATATATATCAGTGTCTATAGAAATGTATCTGTGAACTATCAACACGAAAGGGTGTATCTGCATGCGTATATCAGTGTACATATCAGTATATACGCATAAACACGCATAAACATATCAGTATATACATATCGTATATATACACACTGTATATATTATATATAAACTGCTCATAAGTATCTATAAGGTAAAGAGATCCGCTTCAATGATAAGTTGCTTTCATGCTTGTTGATTACAAGCAAACTCGATAAAGATGAAGCTCATCAATAATAATAAGAACAAATACAAATAAGATAAAAAATTTCGATGGATTATCACAATTGGGTATTTAGCATACCCAACTCATCAAGAGAAGAAACCATTCTTATGCTTAATTCTATACATAGTAATATGGAATTTCGCCTCAGCATATCTGATTATAGGTGATAGCCAGAAGCAGTGATTCAAAAAGCGGACCGCTTAGCGCCTAAGCAGGCACCCAACGCCCAACCCAAGGCCTGCTCCCCACTTAGGCGGTATGGAACCCACCTAGGCGCTCGCCCAAAGGTGGAAATTCCTTTTTTTTTTAAGTCGACAAAAATTGATCAAGACATCACCCATTGATATTAGATTTAAGTTTTGATGTTTTATAAATCTATTGGGAGGTTTTTCAGAAAATTTTGAGTCCTTAAAAGCATCTTTGACTAGGCCGCCTAGGTTCTGAGCGCCCCCTCCTAGGCGCTGGGCGTCCTGGACCTCCCAGGCCGCCTAGGACCCACCTAACGCTTTCTGAAACACTAGCCAGATGAAATAATCTCCAGCTTTAATACCCAATTTTATCACAGTTTGAAAAATTGTATATGCAACGAAAAGTCATTCAAAGGGAAGATAATGATTCGAATAGAAAGAATTGAGAGGAAAATAATAAAAATTAGCAGGGGGGATAGGTTAATTCTCCTTTCTGGCTGCAACAGCCACCGGTGAATTCATATACATATCAATGTACATATACGCTAATAACTGTAAAAACTGAGAAAAAAAGTGTCTATATGCACTATCAATGCGTAAGGGTGCATGTACGTGAGCATATTAGTGTATATGTTTGTGACTGTGTTTGTGTTTATGTTTGTGAGTGAGTGTAGTGTGAGTGTGAGTGTAAGTGCGTGTGTAGTATATAAATTAGTGTACATATACATTAATACATGTATAAATTGAAAATAAGTGTTTATATGATCATTTACATAAATATATATATATCAGTGTACATATACATTAATACATGTATAAATTGAAAATAAGTGTACATATGGCCATTTACATCAATGTATATAGATCAGTGTACATATACGTTAGTACATGTATAAATTGAAAATAAGTGTATATATGGCCATTATACCTAATAAAATTGTAAACCACAAGTAAAGCTTCAGAAAATTCAATCCATATTTGCATGAAAGAAGCAAGAGTGTGTGTGTTAAGAAAAAATTATATAATAAAATTGCAAACCACAAGTAAAGCTCTAAAAAATACACTCCTTATTTGCATGAAAGAAGTAAGAGCAGTACTATACTAGAGAAGAAAGAACCATTAAGCAAATCAAGCTAGCAAGATCAAGATCTCAAATATCGAATGACACAAGGAGATCCGCCTAGATGATAAGTTGCTTTCAGGCTTGTTGATTAATAAGAAAACTCAATGAAGATGAATCTCAACAATAATAATAAAAACAAGCACAAATAAAATAAAAAATTAACATGGATTATCACAATTGGGTATTTAACATACCCAATTCATCAAGAGAAGAATTCCATTCTTATGCCTAATTCTATACAAAGTACTATGGAATTTCGCGAGGCATATCAGATTAGAGGTGATAGTATATATATTTGTGAGTATCAGTGTGATAGTGAGTGAGTGTGAGTGTGAGTGTGAGTGTGAGTGTGTGTGAGTGCGAATGTGTGTATGTGTGAATGTGAGTATGAGTGTGAGTGTGAGTGTGAGTGTGAGTGTGAGTGTGAGTGTGAGTGTGAGTGTGAGTGCGTGTGTGTAGTATAAAAATATACACTGATTTTTATACTACACACACACACTCACACTCAGTGTACATATACGCCAATAAAGGCATAAACTGATAATATTCGTTAATAACTGTATAAACTGATAATAAGTGTCTATAATAGATGCACCCTTACGCGTTGATTAGTAAATATATATTGTGTATGTAAGTATGTATATACATGCATTTTATATACACTGATATATATAATAATATACACTTATTAGCCGTTCATATGTATATATATACAGTGTTTAATATACTATATATATATATACTGATACATTCATGCGTGTATGTAAACACTTATCGTCATTAACATATATAGTATTTATATATACGATATGTATATACTGATATATTTATGCGTGTATGTATACACTTGTTATCTGTTACATATACCTTGATATGCACACGCATATGCATCCTTATGCATTGATAAATTCATACATATATTACGTATACATTGATATATATGAGCATATAGACACTTATTATCAGTTTATCAGTTATTAACTTATATGTACACTGATATATATATACGCACACTCAAACGCATATGTATAATGTATAAGATAGTCTATCATAATTGGGTATTTAGCGTACCCAATTCATCAAGAGAAGAAGCCCATTCTTATGCTGAATTCTATGTAAAGAAATATGAAATTTTGCCTCGACTTGTTACTATATAAACTAATAATAAGTGTATATACTATATAAACTAATAATAAGTGCATATCTGGTCATATACATCAATGTATAAAGAAATGTATATATTAATGCACTATATACATACAGTAATGAACTTTATACATACACATCAGTACATACAAATCGTATATATACAGATATCACACACATATCTATGTATTTTTTACAAACTAATAACTGTATACATAGCTGATAACTAATGTATAGTACTATGCATCAGTATATATATATACACTGAAAACAATGGTACATATTGTTATACATCAATACGTATACAAAAATTGCTCCTAACTGTATATATTACAGATAAAAAGTATATACATGGTCTTATACATTAGTGTATATCTAACCTATTTATATATAGACATATGCGTGTGCATATACATATCAGTGTACATATACACTAATAACTGCATAAAGTGATAATACGTGTCTATCAACACGAAAAGGTGTATCTGCGTGTGTATATCAGTGTACATATAACTGCTAGAAAGTTTATATATACACGCATAAACATATCAGTATATACATATCGTATATATACACACTGTATATATTATATATAAACTGCTAATAAGTATCTACAAGGTAAAGAGATCCACGTCGATGATAAGTTTCTTTCATGCTTGTTGATTACAAGCAAACTCGATGAAGATGAAGCTCATCAATAATAATAAGAACAAGTACAAATAAGATAAAAAAATTTAGATGGATTATCACAATTGGGTATTTAGCATACCCAACTCATCAAGAGAAGAAACCATTCTTATGCCTAATTCTATATATAGTAATATGGAATTTCGCCTCAGCATATCTAATTATAGGTGATAGCCAGAAGCAGTGATTCAAAAAGCGGACCGCTTAGCGTAGGCAGGCAACCAACGCCCAGCCCAAGGCCTGCTCCCCACTTAGGCGATAGGGAACCCACCTAGCCGGGTGCCCGCCCAGAGGTGAAAATTGATCAAAACATCACCCATTGATATTAGATTTAAGTTTTGATGTTTTATAAATCTATTGGGAGGTTTTTAGAAAATTTTGAGTCCTTAAAAGCATCTTTGACTGGGCATCCTTGTTGGATTTGACTGGGCCGCCTAGGTTCTGGGCGCCCCCTCCTAGACGCTGAGCGTTCTGGACCCCCCAGGCCGCCTAGGACCCACCTAGCGCTTTTTGAAACACTGGCCAGACGAAATAATCTCTAGCTTTAATGCCTAATTTTATCACAATTTGAAAAATTGTATATGCAAGGAAAAGTCATTCAAAGGGAAGATAATGATTCGAATAGAAAGAATTGAGAGAAAAATAATAAACAATTAGCAGGGGGGCTAGGTTAATTCACCTTTCTGGCTGCAACAACCACCTGTGCATTCATATACATATCGATGTACATATACGCTAATAACTGTAAAAAATGAGAAAAAGTGTCTATATGCGCTATCAATGCGTAAGGGTGCATATACGAGAGCATATAAGTGTATATATTTGTGACTGTGTTTGTGTTTATGTTTGTGAGTATGAGTGTGAGTGTAAGTGTGTGTGTAGTATATAAATTAATGTACATATACGTTAATACATGTATAAATCGAAAATAAGTGTTTATATAGTCATTTAAATCAATGTATATAGATCAATGTATATATACGTTAATACATGTATAAATTGAAAATAAGTGTATATATGGCTATTTACATCAATGTATATAGATCAGTGTACATATACGTTAGTACATGTATAAATTGAAAATAAGTGTATATATGGCCATTTTTATATATAATAAAATTGTAAACCACAAGTAAAGCTTCAGAAAATTCAATCCAAATTTGCATGAAAGAAACAAGAGTGTGTGTGTTAAGAAAAAATTATATAATAAAATTGCAAACCACAAGTAAAGCTCTAAAAAATACACTCCTTATTTGCATGAAAGAAGCAAGAGCAGTACTATATTAAAGAAGAAAGAACCATTAAGCAAATCAAGCTAGCAAGATCAAGATCTCAAATATCGCTTGACGTAAGGAGATCCGCCTAGATGATAAGTTGCTTTCAGGCTTGTTGATTAACAAGAAAACTTGATGAAGATGAATCTCAACAATAATAATAAAAAATAGCACAAATAAGATAAAAAATTAACATGGATTATCACAATTAGGTATTTAGCGTACCCAATTCATCAAGAGAAGAAACGCATTCTTATGCCTAATTCTATACAAAGTAATATGGAATTTCGCGAGGCATATCAGATTAAAGGTGATAGTATAATTATTTGTGAGTGTCAGTGTGATTGCGAGTGTGAGTGTGAGTGTGAGTGTGAGTGTATGTGTGAGTGCGAATGTGAGCGTGAGCGTGAGCGTGAGTGTGAGTGCGTGTGTGTGTAGTATAAAAATCAGTGTACGTATACGCCAATAAAGGCATAAACTGTATAAACTGATAATATTCGCTAATAACTGTATAAACTGATAATAAGTGTCTATATAGTAATATATATCAATACCTATAGAAATGTATGTATGCACTATCAATGCGTAAGGGTGCATGTACATGTACATATCAGTGTTTATAGATAACAAGTGCATACATAATAAACATATCAGTATATGCATATCTTATATAGACAGACTGTATATATATATATATATAAACTATTAATAATATATATAGAATGCATGTATTAGTATACACATACACAATATATATGCACTTATCAACGCAAAACGGTGCATGGGCGTGTGCATATTTGTGTATATATACATTGATAATTGTATATAACTGATAGCAAGCAATTGTATATATACTCGCATAAACATATCAATATAAACACATCGTATATATGCACATACAGTCCATACACAATACGTAAACATGTGTAGTATATATATTTGTGTGTATGAGTGAGTGTGAGTGTGAGTGTATGTGTGTGAGTGTGTATGAGTGTGAGTGGTGAGTGTGAGTGTGAGTGTAAGTGTGAGTGAGTATATGTGTAGTATATAAATTAATGTACATATACGTTAATAACTGCATGAACTGATACATCAATATATATAGAAATATATATTTTAGCGCATTGTGTAGATACAGTTATGCACTTTACACATACACACATATCAGTATACACACATCGAATATATACAAACATCACACACACACATATCAATGTATTTTTTACACATAAATAGCTGTATATACACCGAAAATAATGATATATATTGCTATACATCCATACGTACACAAATTGTTCTAATAATTGTATATATCACTAATAATAATAATACATGGTCTTATACATTAATGTATATATAAACCCTTTATACACGTACATATGAGTGTGCATATATATATATCAATGTACTTATATCAGTTTATACAAAAACTGCAAGCAAAAGTATACATACACGCATAAACATATCAGTATATACATATCATATATATGCACACATCAATCCATACACAATACGGATATATGTGTAGTATATATATCTGCGAGTGTGAGTGTGAGTGCGACTGTGAGTGCGAGTGCGAGTGCGAGTGCGAGTGCGAGTGCGAGTGCGAGTGCGAGTGCGAGTGTGAGTGTATGTGAGTGAGTGAGTGAGTGAGAGTGAGAGTGTGTGAGTGTGTGTATGTGAGTGTGTGTGTGTGTGAATGTGAGTTTGAGTCTGAGTGTGTGTGTAGTATATAAATCAGTGTACATATACGTTAGTAACTGTATAAAATAATAATAAGTGTATATATAGCCATATACATAAATGTCTATAAAAATGTATATATTAGTGCACTGTATATAAACAATTATGCACTTTATATATACATATCAGTATATACACATCGTATATAAACAGACATCACACACACATCAATGTATTTTTTACACACTAATAACCCTCTATATATAGCAGATAACTAATGTCTTGTATGTGTACACTGATACATGCATTCTATCTATATTAATATATATGACCATAGAGACATTTATTAGCAGTTTATATAGATATATACAGCATGTATATATAAGATACATATATACTGATATGTTTATGTATGTATGTATAAACTTACTATCAGTTACATATACACTGATATGCACACACATGCACCCTTACGCATTGGTAATGCATACATACATTTCTATATAAACTAATTGATAAATACGACCATATAGACACTTTTTATCCGCTATATATACAGTTATTAGTGTTTAAAAAATACATTCATGTGTGTATGTGCAAAGTGCATAACTGTATCTCTATAATGCACTAATATATACATTTATATATACATTGACATATATGACCATATATAGATACACTAATGATGTTTATACAGCTATTAATGTGTATATGTACACTGATTTATGTACAATGATGTTTATACGTGTGTTTACACTTGCTATCAATTATATATACGTCGACATGCGTACACATGTGCATCCTTACGCAATGATAAGTTCATACATACATTTTTAGATAAGTTTATACAGTTATTAATATATATGTACATATTTATACAGTTATTAGCGTAGATGTACATATCAACGCACAGTCATATGCATTTATATAAAGTGTTTATACAAACACTAAATTATAAGATTATGTCTATACTTATTTTAAGTGATATATACAGTTATTAGAACAAACATATCATATATATACACACATCAGTCCATATACAACACGCATATATGTGTAGTATATATATATATATATCTGTATGTAGTACATATATATATATATATATATATCTATGTGTGTGTGTGTATTATATATATATGGATGTGTATATATATGTGTGTGAACGTAGTATATATATATATATTTATATATATTTATATATATATATTTAAATACATTTATAAATATATATATATATATATATATATATATATATACGTGTGTGTAGTATATAAATCAGTGTACATATAAGCTAAGAACTGTATAAACTGATAAATGTATATATGGTCATATACATCAATGTATATAGAAATATATATATCAGTGTACATATACGCTAATAACTGTATAACCAGCTAATAAATGTATATATGGTCATCTACATCAACGAAGATACAAATACATATATTAGTGCACTATATATATATATTGTTATGCAGTTTACGCATACATCAGTACATACACATCATATATATACAGACATCACGCACACACATATCGATATATTTTTTACACACAAATAACTGTATATATAGTTGTTAGCTAATGTAATGTACGTTATATGCATCAATATATATATATATATACATTGACAACAATGGTATATATTGCTATACATCAATACGTACATAAAATGTGCTAACTCTATATATCACTGATAATAAGTCATGCTCTTATACATTAGTGTATATATAAACACTTTATATAAATACATATGAATGTACGTATATACATATCAATGTACATATACGTTAATAACTGTATAAATTGATAATAAGTGTCTATTTGGTAATATATATCACTGCATATAGAAATGTGTATATGAAGTTATCAATGCGTAAAGGTGCATGTGTGTGCGCATATATAACTGATAGCAAGTGCATATACATTGATGTATATGACCATCAATACACTTATGACCAGTCTATACAGGTTTTTGCATATATGTACACATATTTACATACACACACAGATATATATATATATATATATACATACTACACATATATACACATTGTGTATGGACTGATATGTATATATACGATATTTTATGCGTGTATGTATACATTTGCTTGCGATCAGTTATATACATTTATCAATGTATATATATATACACTCATATACGCACGTAGATAAACCCTTATGCGTTGATAAGTGTGCAAATAATATGTATGTATGTATCTATACAGTAATACATGCATTCTATGTACACTGATATATATGACTATAAAGACACTTATTAACAATTTACATATAATACAGTGTTTATATATACGATATATATATACTGATATGTTTATGCGTATATGTATACACTTGCTATCAGTTATATATATCCTGATAAGCGCACGCACATGCACGCTTATACATTGATAAGTTCATACATACATTTCCATATAACTGATATATATGACCATATAGACTCTTATTATCAGTATATGTACACTAATATGTATATACACACACTCATAAGCATATGTATAATGTGTTTATAAATACACTAATCTATAAGACTATGTATATACTTATTATCAGTGATATATACAGTTATTAAAATAATTTACGTACATATTGATGAATAGCAATACACACCATTGTTTTCAGTGTATATATATACATTGATGCATATAATCATACAATAAATTAGTTATAAGCTAAATATACACGTGTAAAAAATACAATGATGTGTATGTGATGTCTGCATATATACGATATATATATATTGATATGTGTGCATATGTAAAGTTCATAACTGCATATACACAGTGCACTAATATATATATTTCTATAAATTGATGTATATGATCAATATAAATACTTATTATCAATTTATACAGTTATTAACGTATATGTACACTAATTTATATACTAAACACACCCACTCACACACACTTACATATATATATTTATATAAACTACACATATATACGTGTTGTGTATTGACTGTTGTATGTATATTTATGATATGAATATACTGATATGTTTATGCATGTATACATACAATTGCTTTCTGTCAGTTATATACGATAATTAATGTACATATATATTGAGCACGCACATGCACCCTTACACGTTGATAAGTGCATATAAATTGTATAGGTCCATACTAATACATGCAGTCTATATATACTGATATATATGACCATAAAGACACTTATTAGCAGTTTTTATAAGTATATACAGTGTGTAATATCTAAGATATGTATAAACTAATATGTTTATGTGTGTAAGTATATACCTGCTATCTGTTATACATACATTGATATGCACACGCATATGCACCCTTATGCATTGCTAGTGCATAATACATTTCAATATACACTAAATGATATATACGATTATATAAGCACCTATTATCAGTTTATACAGTTATTAGCGTATATCTACACAACTGACATGTAGGCACACTGATATGTACATGTATATATGTAAACTAATGTATAAGACCATGTAATATACTTATTATCAGTGGTATATATAGTTATTAGGACTATTTGTATATGTATTGATTTATAAAAACATATACTATTGTTTTCGATGAATATTTATATATATATATATATATATATATATATATATATATATATATATATATAAATTCTGATGCATATAACCATACAATACTTTAGTTATCGACTATATACACACTTGTTAGTGTGTAAAAAATACATTGATATGTGTGTGTGATGTTTGTATATATATATGAAGTGTATATACTGAAATTGGTATATGTATAAAGTGCATAACTGTATAAATATAGAGCAAATTACATACATTCATATACACATTCATGTATATGACCATACATACACTTACTATCAGCTTATACACACACATAACATATATATATTACACATAAATGTGTGTTATTAATGTATATATGCACAGGATATATGCATACAGATGCACCCTCACGCGTTGTTAAGTGCATATATATTGTGCATGTAGTATACCAATGCATACATTCTATATACACTAATATATATGACCATATAGATACTTATTAGCAGTATATATATAGTGTGTATATATATAAGACATGTATGTACTGATATGTTTGTATGTGTATATATACACTTGCTATCAGTTATATATACGTTGATATGTGGCAAATGCACCCTTATGCATTGCTAAGTTCAAACATACATTTTTACATGCACTGATATATATGACCATATAGACACTTATTATCAGTTTATCATTTATTATCAGTTTATATAATTATAAATATATGTATACACTGATATGTATATATGCAAACTCATATGGATATGTATAAAGTGTTTATACATACACTATTGTAAAAGACCATTTATGTATATAGAATGCATGTATTAATGTATACACAATATATATATATATATATATATATACACACATCAACGCGTAATAGTGCATGTACGTGCGTATATCAGTGTATATATACACACATCAACGCGTAATGGTGCATGTACGTGCGTATCAGTGTATATAAGAGATTGCAAGCAACTGTATACGTACATGCAAAACATATCAGTATATACTTATCATATATATACTCACATTAGTCCATACACAACATGCACATATGTGTAGTATATGTATATATTTATATATATTTGTGTGTAAATCAATGAATATATACGTTAATAACTGTATAAATTGATAATAAGTGTATATATGGCCATATACATCAATGTATATAGAAATGTTTATATAAGTGCACTTTATATATGTAGTTATGCACTTTACATACACGTATCAGTATATACACGTCGTACATATATACAAACATCACATACACATACACATCAATGTATTTTTTACACAATAATTGTATATATATCTGATATTAATATATAAAATGGTTATTTGCATCAGTATATACACTGAAAATAATGATATATATTGCTATACATCAATATGTATACAAATTGTACTAATAACTATATATATCACAGAGACTAAGTAAGCCATGAGCTTATACATTAGTGTATAAATAAACACTTTATATATATGTATATAAGTATGCGTATATATATGTCAGTGTACACATACGTTAATAACTGTATAAAATGATAACGAATGTGTATAAGGTCATATATATCAGTGTATATAAAAATGTATGTATAAGCTTATCAATGCATAAGGGTGCATGTGTGTACACATATTAGCGCATAAATCACTGCTTATCAGTTTATACAATTAATATCATATATGTACATAGATTTATATACAACACAGACATAAACATGCATATTGTGTATGGATTAATGTATACGATATGTTTATGTTTGTATATATACACTTGCTTGCTATCAATTATATGCAATTGTCAATGTATATGATCATTAAAATACTACATATATACAGTGCACAACACTACACATATATACAGTGCACAACACTACACATATATACGTGGTGTTTGGACTGATGTGTACATATATACGATATGTATATAATGATGTGTTTATGCGTGTATATATATAGTTTTTTACTATCAGTTATATACAATAATCTATATATATATATATATATATATTGATATGCATACATGCATGCACCCTCACATCTTGATAAGTGCATATATACAGTGTATGTGTAACTAATACATACATTTTATATACACTGGTATATATGACCATAAAGACACTTATATATATATATATACACTTGCTATCAGTTATACACACTGATATGCTCATGCACATACGCCCCTACGCATTTGTACATACATTTATAAAGTGTTTCTAAATACACTAATGTATAAGACCATGTATATACTTATTATACACGGTCTTAGCACAGTTATTAGCATAATTTGTGTACGTATTGATTTATAGAAATATATGTCATTATATTAAGTGAATATATATATATACTGATGCATATAACCATACACTACATTAATTATCAGTTATATATACAATTATTATAGTGTAAAAGATACATTTATATGTGTGTGAAGTCAGTATATATACGCTAATAACTGTATAAACTGATATAAATGTCTATATGGTCATAGATATCAGTGTATATAGAAATATATGTATGCACTACCAATGCGTAAGCGTGCATGTACGCGCACATATCAGTGTTTATAAAAACCTGGACAATTGTATATAACTGATAACAAGCAACTATATACATACTCTTATAAACATATTAGTATATACATATCGTATATACACACATATCAGTCCATATATAACATGCAAATATCTGTAGTATATAAATCTGAGTGTGAGTGTGTGTGGTGTAAGTGTTAGTGTCAGAGCGTGTGTGAGTGTGAGTGTGTGAGTGTGTAAGTGTGTGTGGTGTAAGTGTTAGTGTCAGTGTGTGTGAGTGTGAGTGTGTAAGTGTGAGTCTGAATGAACGTGAGTGTGTGTAGTATATAAATAAGTGTACCTATACGTTAATAACTGTATAAACTGATAATAAGTATATATATGATCATATACATCAATGTGTATACACACATAACAGTATGTACACATCGTATATAGACAGACGTCACACACATCAACAAACGTGTTACACACTAATAACTGTAAAAAAAGCTAATAACTAAGGTATTATATAGTTATATGCATCAATATATAAAAATACTGAAAACAATGGAATATAATGTTATATATTAATACATACACAAATTGTGCTAATAAATATATATATCACTATAATAAGTATATTCATGGTCTTATATATTAGTGTATATATAAATTATTTATACATATGCAAATGAGTGTACATATATACATATCAATGTACATATACACTAATAACAATATAAACTATCATGAATTTATAGAAGGGATTAAATATATCATTCATTATTTTTTGGAATTCAGATGGAGCATTTTATATACTACACACACACATATATATATATATATATAAACTACGCATATATGTGTTGCGTTTGGACTGTTGAGTGTATGCACATACGAGATGTATATACTGATATGTTTATGTGTATTTATACAGTTGCTTACTATCAGTTATACACAATAATCATTTAATATATACACTGATACACGATCATATACATCAATGTATATAGAAATATATATATTAGTGTTATATATACAGTTATAAATCAATCTACATATACGCTAATAACTATATATACTGATAATAGGTATACATATGGTCATCTACATCAATGTATATAGAAATATATATATACAGTTATGCAGTTCACATACTGTTCGTACATAGACATCGTATATATACGAACATCACACACACACATACACACATCGATGTACTTTTTATACACAAATAACTGTATATATAGCTGATAACTAGTATATAGTAATGACATCAATATATATATACATTAAAAACAATAGTTTATATTGCTTTACAACAATACCGACATAAAATGTGCCAATAACTGTATATATCACTGATAGATATTATATATTAGTGCTTATATACATATCAATGTACATATACGTAAATAACTGTATAAACTGATAACAAGTGTCCATATGAGAATATAACTCACTGTATATATAAATGTATATATGAACTTATCAATGCATAAGGGTGCATATGCGTGTATATATTAGGGCATATATAACTGATAGTAAGTATATATACATTAATGTACAAGACCATATATATACTTATAATCAGCTTGTATAGTTTTTAGCGTATATGTATACTGATTTATATACAACACACACATATATATACTACATACATATATGTGCTGAGTATGGACTGATGTGTATATATACGATATGTTTATGCATGTATGCATACACTTGTTAGATATACATTGTATATACACACTAATATGTGTACATAGATGCACCCTTACGTATTGATAAATGTATATATACTGTGTATGTCTGTATCTATACACTAACACATGCATTCTATGTGTACTGATATATATCACTATGTAGATACTTATTAACAATTTACAATATATATACAATGTTTATATATACGATATGCATATACTGATATGTTTACGTACCTTGATATGGGACATACATGCACTCTTATGTATTGAAAAATTCATACGTACATTTATATATACACTGATATATATGATCATATAAACACTTATTATCAGTTTATACAGTTATTAAAGTATATGTACACTGATATGTATATACGCACACTCATATGCATATGTATAATGTGTTTACATATATACTAATATATAAGACCATGTGCATACTTATTATCAGTGATAGATACAGTTATTAAAACAATTTATGTACATAATGATGTATAACATATACCATAGTTTTAAGTGTATACCATAGTTTTAAGTGTATATATATAAATTACTTATATATTTATTTGTGTAAAAAATACATTGATATGTGTATGTGATGTTTGTATATATACGATGTGTATATACTAATATGTGTGTATGTATAAAGTTCATAACTGCATATATACAGTGCACTAATATATATTTCTATATCCATTGATGTAACATGATCATATAACTACGTATTATCAATTTATACAGTTACTAACGTATATGTACACTGATTTATATATTACACATACACGCACATACATATATGTTTATATAAAAAAACTACACAGATATGCGTGTTGTGTATAGACTATTGTGCGTATATATACGATATGAATATACTGATATGTTTATGCGTGTAAGCATAAACTTGCTTGTTATCAATTATATATACTAGTCAATGTTATATACACTGATATGTGCTGACACATGCACGCTTACGAGTTGATAAGTGTATATATAACGTGTATCTGTACACTAATATCATGTATTCTATATACACTGATATATATAACCATAGAGAAACTAATTAGCAATTTATATATATATATATATATATATATATATATATATATATATATATATACAGTGTGTAATATCTAAGATATGTATATACTGATATATTTATGTGTATATGTACATACCTGCTATTTGTTATTATACATGATCTTATACATTAGTGTACATATAAACCATTTATATATATGCATATGAGTGTGTGTACAAACACAGCAACGCACATATACGTTAATAACAGTATAAACTGATAACGGTGTATATAGAAATGTATGTCAACGCCATCAATGTGTAAGGGTGCAGGTGCATACACATATCAGCGTATATATAACTGCGAGCAATTTTATACATATACACAAACATATCGGTATGTACATATCGTATATATAGACACATAAACTGCTAATAAAGGTCTATATGATCATATATATCAGTGTATATAGAATTCATGTATTAATGTATACATACACAGTATATATGCATTTATCAACGCGTAAAGGTGCATGTTCATGCGCATATAAATGTATATATACATTGATAATTGTATATAACGGATAGCAAGCAACTGTATATATACATGTATAAAAATATCAGTATATACATATCGTATATATATACACATCAGTCCATACACCACGCATATGTGTTGTATATATATCTATGAGTGTGAATGTGAGTGTGAGTGTGAGTGTGAGTGTGAATGTGAGTGTGAGTATGAGTGTAGTATTTAAATCAGTGTCCATATAAGTTAACAACTATATAAACTGATAATAAGTGTATACATGGTCATATACATCAATGTATATAGAAACGTTTATATTAGTGCATTGTATATAAACAGTTATGCACTTTACATACAAACATATCAGTATATATGCTCATCGAATATATATATAGAAAACACACACACACACATACATCAAGGTTTATTTTACACACTAATAATTGTAAATATAACAGATAACTAATATGTTGTAAGGTTATATGCATTAGTATATATATACACTAAAAACAATGCTATATATAGCAATATATAAATACAAATACAAATTGTGCTAATAAATGTATATATCACAGATAATAACGATATACATGGTCTTATATATTAGTATATAAAAAAACCTTTTATACATATGCTTATGAGTGTGCATTTATATAAACATATACGCTAATAACATTATAAATTGATAATAAGTGTTTATATGGTCATATATATCAGTGTATATAGAAATATATGTATGCACTATCAATATGAAAATGTGCATGTACGTACGCATAACAGTCTATATATCAGTGATAGCAAATTTATACATACATGCATAAACATATCAGTATATACATATCGTATGTACATACACATTGTATATATATATATAACCAGCTAATAAGTGTTTATATGTTTATATATATATTAGTGTATCTAAACTGCAAGTATTAGTGTAAACATACAAAATATATAGGCACTTATCAATGTACAAAACTAATAGCAAGCAACTATATACATACTCGATTCATCAAGGGAAAAAACCCATTTTTATGCCTAATTCATACAAAGTAATATGGAAATTCGCGTAGGCTTGTCAGATTAGAGGTGATATCTAAACAAATAATCTCTAAAATAATCAAAAAGGAGGGGAGGGGAGGGGAGGGGGGGGATCTGTACATTTACCTTCTTGGCTGCAACAGCCACCTATGCATTCATATACATATCAATGTGAATGTTAGTTTGAGAGTGTGTGTGGGTATGAGTGTGTCAGTGTGTGCGTGTGTCAGTGTGTGCGTGTGTCAGTGTGTCAATGTGTATGTGTGTGTGTGTGTGTGTGTGTGTCTATGTGAGTGTGTGTGAATGTGAGTGTGAGTGAGTGTGAGTGTGTGTATGTGTGTGTTACGAAAAAGTTAATAAAATTGCAAACCACAAATAAAGCTCAAGAAAATTCACTCCCTATTTGCATGAAAGAAGAAAGAGTGTGTGTTAAGAAAAAGTTACTTAATAAAGATGCAAACCACAAGTAAATCTCCAGAAAATTCACTCTAAAAGAAAAATTCACTCCATATTTGCATGAAAGAAACAAGAGCAATACTTTACTAGAGATATGTTCATTTACCTTATGAGCTGCAATAGCCACCTGTGCATTCATATACATATCAATGTGCATATACGCTAATAATTGTATAAACTGATAAAAAGTGTCAATATGGTCATATATATCAGTGTATATAAAAATGTATAAACTGATTAAAAGTGTCAATAGGGTCATATATATCAGTGTATATAAAAATGTATATATGCACTATTAATGCGTAAGGGTATAAGTGCGTACACATATCAGTGTATATATAACAGACAACAAGTTTATACATACACGCATAAACATATCAGTATATACATATCGTATATATACACACTGTATATATATGAACTGCTAATATATGTCAATGTGGTTAAAAATATCAATGTATATAGAATGCATCATAGACAGTATATATACACTTATCAACGCATAGGGGTATACAATGATTATTGTATATAATTGATAGCAAGAAACTGTATATATACACCCATAAATATATCAATATATACATATCGTATATATATAGACATCAATCCATATACAACACGCAAACATGTGTAACATATATCAATGAGTGTGAATGTGAGTGTCAGTGTGTGAGTGAGTGTGAGTGTAAGTGTGAGTGTGAGTGTGAGTGAGTGTATGTATGTGAGTGTGAATGTGAGTGTCAGTGTGTGTGTGAGTGTCAGTGTATAAGTGAGTGTGTGTGTGTGTGTGAGTGTGAGTGTGAGTGTGAGTGTGAGTGTGAGTGTGGGTGTGCGTATGTTAAAAAAAAGTCAATAAAATTACAAACCACAAGTAAAGCTCCAAAAAATTCACTCTATATTTGCATGAAAGAAGCAAGAGTGTGTGTGTGTCAAGAAAAAGTTACTTGATAAAATTACAAACCACAAGTAAAGCTCCTGAAAATTCACTCCATATTTGCATGAAAGAAGCAAGAGCAGTAAGTATTATACCAGAGAAGAAAGAACCATTAAGCAAATCAAGCTTGCAAGATCAAGATCTCAAATATCGAATAACGTAAAGAGATCCGCCTTGATGATAGGTTACTTTCATATTTGCCGATTTACACGTAAACTCGATAGAGATGAAGCACATCAATGATAATAAAAACAAGTACAAATAAGAAAAAAAAAATAGATGGACTACTACAATTGGGTATTTTAGCCTACCCAATTCATCAAGAGAAGAAACCCATTCTTGCGCTTAATTCTATACAAATTAATATGGAATTTCGCCTAGGTTTATCTGATTAGAGGTGATAGCCAGAAGAATTAATCTCCATCTTTAATGCCTGATTTTATCATAGTTTAGAAAATTACATAGGGAAGGAAAAATCATACACAGGGACGATAATGATTCGAAGGGTAAGAATTGAGAGGAAAATAATAAAAAAGGGCGAAGGGGGAACGGAGGGGGATCAGTTTATTTACCTTATTGGCTTCAACATCCATTTGTGCATTCATAAACATATCAACATACATCTATATTAAAAACTGTATAAACTAGTAAAAAGTATCAATATAGCCACATATATCAGTGTATTTAAAAAATGTAAATGTATGTCTGCAATATCAATGCTTAAGAGTGCATGTACGTACACATATCAGTATATATATAATTGATAGCAAGTTTATGCATACATGCAGAAACATATCAGTATATACAAATCGTATATATACACACTGTATACATACACAGTATATATCCACTTATCAACGCGTAAGGGTGCACGTGAGTGCGCATATCAATGTATATAACAGATAGCAAGCAACTGTATCCATACACAACATGCACACATGTGTAGTATATATATATGTGAGTGTGAGTGTGAGTGTGAGTGTGTGTGTAGTATATAAATCAGTGTATATATGCGTTAATAGCTGCATAAACTGATAATAAGCGTATATATGATCATATATATCAATGTATAAAAAAATTTATACATTAATGTACTGTATATAAAACTTTATGCACTTTACACATACACACATATCAAATATATACACATCGTAAATATACAGACATCACACACACATATCAATGTATTTTTTACACACTAATAACTGTATATATTACAGATAACTAATGTATTGTATGCTTTATACACATCAATATATATGCACTGAAAATAATGATATATATTGCTATACATATATATACACAAATTGAGCTAATAACTGTATACATCACAGATAATAAGTACATACATGATCTTATACATTAGTGCATATATAAACCCTTTATAAATATGCAGATGAGTGTGCGTATATACATTTCAGTGTACATATACACTCATTACTGTATAAACAAATAATAAATTTCTATATGGCCATATATATCAGTGTATATAGAAATGTATGTATGCACTATCAATGCGTAAAGGTGCATATGCGTCGCATATCAGTGTACATATAACTAATAGCAAGTTTATATATACATGTATAAACATATCAATATATACATATCCTTTATATGCACATATCCTTTATATGCACACTGCATATATCAGTATATACATGTCGTTTATATGTACATTGTGAGTGTGAGAGCGAGTGTGAGTGTGAAAGTGTGTGTGAGTGTGTGTGAGTGAGTGTGAGTTTTAGTTTGTGTGTGTGAGTGTATATGTGTGTGTGTGTGTGTGTGTGTGAGTGTGAGTGTGTGGTGTGTTGTGTGTGTGTATGTGTACGTGTTAAGAAAAAGTGACTTAATAAAATTGTAAACCACAAGTAAGGCTCAAGAAAATTTACTCCGTATTTGCATGACAGAGGCAAGAGCAGTACTATACTACAAAAGAAAGAACCATTAAGCAAATCAAGCTTTCAAGTTCAAGATCTCAAATATCAAAAAACGTAAAGAGATCCGCCTCGATGATAAGTTTCATTCATGCTTGTTGAATTACAAGCAAACTCAATGAAGATGAAGCTCATCAACAATAATAAAAACAAGTACAGATATATGATAAAAACTTTAGATGGACTATCACAATTGGGTATTTTAGCATACCTAATACATCAAGAGAAGAAACCCATTCTTATGCCTAATTCTATACAAAGTAATATGGAATTCGCCTAGGCTTATTTGATTAGAGGTGATAACCAGAAGAAATAATCTCCTTCTTTAATACCTGATTTTATCACAATTTGGAAATTGTATATGGTAGGAAAAATCATTCACAGAGAAGATAATGATTCGAATGGTAAGAATTGAGAGGAAAATAATCAAAAAGGAGGGGGCAGGGGGATCTGTCCCTTTACCTTGTTGGCTGCAACTACCACCTGTGCTTTCATATACATATCAATGTACATCTACGCTAATAACTGTATAAACTGATAAAAAGTGTATATATGGTCATAAACATCGATGTATATAAAAATGTATATATGCACTATTAATGCGTAAGGGTGCATGTGCGTACGCATATCAATGTATATATAACAGACAACAAGTTTATACATACACGCATAAACATATCAGTATATACATATCGTATATATACACACTGTGTATATATAAACTGTCATTATATGTCCTTATGGTCATATATATCAGTGTATAAAAGAATGCATGTAATAGTGTATACATACACAGTATATATGCACTTATCAATGCGTAAAGGAGCATGTGCGTGCATATATTAGTGCATACATATATTGATAATTGTATATAACTGATAACCAGCAATTGTGTAAATACACATAACAATATCAATATATACATATCGTATTATATATACACACATCAGTCCATACACACCACGCATATGTGTAGTATATATATCTGTGAGTGTGAGTGTGAGTGTGAGTGTGAGTGTGTGTGTGTGGGTGAGTGTGAGTGCGAGTGTGTGTAGTATACATATATGTTAATAACTGTATAAACTGATAAATACCGTATATATCGTCATATATACTAATGTATATATTAATGTATTGTATATATACAGTTACGCATTTTAAACATACACACATATCAATATATACACAGCGTATATATACAGACATCACACGCATACATACACACATATTAATGTATTTTTTACACACTAATAACTATATATGTAGCAGATAACTAATGTATTGTATGGTTATATGCATCAGTATGTATATATATACTGAAAACAATAGTCTATATTGCTATACATCAATTCGTACAAATTGAGCGAATAACTGTATATATCACTGATAATAAGTATATACATGGTCTTTTACATAAGTGTACATATAAACCCTTTATTTATATGCATATGAATGTGCGTATCTACATTTCATTGTACATATACACTAATAACTGTATAAACTGATAATAAATGTCATATATGGTCATATATATCAGTGTATATAGAAATGAATGTATGCACTATCAATACGTGAGGGTGCCCATGTGTGTCGCATATTAGTGCATATATAACTGATAGCAAGGTTATACATATACATAAACATATCAATAAATACATATCATTTAACGCACACCGTATATACATATAAACTACTAATAATAGTCAATATAGTCAAATATATCAGTGTATATAGAATGCATGTATTAGTGTATACATACTCATTATATATGCACTTATCCACGCGTTAAGGTACATGTGCGTACGCACAACAGTGCATATATACATCGATAATTGTATATAACTGATAGCAAGCAACTGTATACATATACGCAAAAACATATGCATATACATATCGTAAATATACACACATCAATCCATACACACCACGCATATGTGTAGTATACATATCTGTGAGTGTCAGTGTCAGTGTTAGTGTCTGTGTGAGTGTGAGTGTGCGTGTGTGAGTGTGTACGTGTGTTTGTGTATATATGTGTGGGTGTAGTATATAAATCAATGAACATATAGGTTACTAACCGTATAAACTGATAATAAGTATATATATGGTCAAATACATCAATGTATATAGAAATGTATATATTTTAACACACTAATAAATGCATATATACAATTATGCAGTTTACACAGTATGCACTATACACACAAACATATCAATATATACTCATCGCATCTATACAGCATCGCACACACACATCAATATTATTTTTACACACTAATAACTATATATATAGTTGATAACAAATGTGCGAGTGTGTGTGAGTGTGAGTGTGAGAGTGTGTGTGTAGTATATAAATCAGTGTACATATACGTTACTAAATTTATAAACAAATAATAAGTGCATATATGGTCATATACATCAATGTATATAGAAATATAAACATTAAATGCATTGTATATATACAGTTATTTACACTGTATAAAACAGTGTACATATACGTTAATAAATTTCTAAACTAATAATAAATGTATATATGGTCACATACATCAATGTATATAGAAATATAAACATTAAATGCATTGTATATATACAGTTATTTATACATACACAGAAATCCGTACATACACTTCGTATATATACAGACATCACACACACATATCAATGTACTTTTACACACTAGTAACTGTACATATAACCGATAACTAATGTATTCTATGCTTATATACATCAATACGTAAACATATAGAGCTAATAACTATATATATCACTGATAATAAGTATATACATGGTCTTATACATTAGTGTGAGTGTGAGTGTGAGTGTGAGAGTAGTATGTGTGTGTGGTGTGTGTGTGTGAAAAGAAAAAGTTAATAAAATTGCAAACCACAAGTCAAGCTCCAGAAAATTCACTCCATATTTGCATGGATGAAGCAAAAGTGTGTGTTAAGAAAAAGTTAATAAAATTGCAAACCACAAGTAAAGCTCCAAAAATTTCACTCCATATTTGCATGAAAGAAGCAAAAGCCGACTATAATAGAGAAGAAATAACCATCAAGACGATCAAGCTTGCAATATCAAGACCTCAAATATTGAATAACGTCAAGAGATCCACCTCTATGATAAGTTACTTTCATGCTTGTTGATTTACAAAAAAACTCAATGAAGATGAAGCTCATCAATAATAATGAAAACAAGTACAAATAAGATAAAAAATTTACATGGACTATCACAATAGGGTATTTAGCATACCCAATTCACCAAGAGAAGAAACCCATTCTTATGCCTAATTCTACACAAAGTAAAAAGGAATTGCGCTAAGGCTAATCAAATTACAGGTGATAGTATATATATCTGTCAGTGTGAGTGTGAGTGTGAGTGTGAGTGTGAAAGAAGCAAGAGCAGTAATATATCACTCCATAGTTGCATAAAAGAAGCAAGAGCAGTGCTATACTACAGAAAAAGAACCATTAAGCAAATCAAGCTTGCAAGATCAAGATCGCAAATATCGAATAACGTAAAGAGATCCGCCTTTATGATAAATTGCTTTCATGCTTGTTGATTTACAAGAAAACTCAATGAAGATGAAGCTCATCAATAATAATAAAAACAAGTACAAATAAGATAAAAAATTTACATGGAGTATCACAATAGGGTATTTAGCATACCCAATTCATCAAGAGAAGAAACCCATTCTTATGCTTAATTCTATACAAAGTAATAAGGAATTTCGCCAAGGCTAATCAAATTACAGGTGATAGTATATATATTTGTCAGTGTGAGGGTGAGGGTGAGGGTGAGGGTGAGTGTGAGTGTGAGTGTGAGTGTGAGTGTGAGTGTGAGTGTGAGTGTGAGTGTGAGTGTGAGTGTGAGTGTCAGTGTCAGTGTCAGTGTCAGTGTCAGTGTCAGTGTCAGCATATACATATCGTATATATGCACACTATATATATAAATATATATATATATATATAAACTGCTAATGAGTGTTCATATGGTAATATATATCAGTGCATATAGAATGCATGTATTGGTATATACATACACAGTATATACATTGATAATTGTTTATAAAAGATAGCAACCAACTGTATACATACACGCACCAACATATCAGTATATACATATCGTATATATACACACATCAGCCAATTCACAACACGTATATATGTGTAATATAAATATCTGTGAGTGTGAGTGTGAGTGTGAGTGTGAGCGTGAGTGTGAGTGTGAGTGTGAGTGAGTGTGAGTGTGAGTGTGAGTGAGTGTGAGTGTGAGTGTGAGTTGAGTGTGAGTGTGAGCGTGAGCGTGAGTGTGTGAGCGTAAGTGTGTGAGTGTGTGTGCATGTGAGTGTGAGTGTGAGTGTGAGTGTGAGTGTGAGTGTGAGTGTGAGTGTGAGTGTGAGTGTGAGTGTGAGTGTGAGTGTGAGTGTGAGTGTGAGTGTGAGTGTGAGTGTGAGTGTGGGTGTGAGTGTGTGAGTCCATGAGTGTGAGTGTGAGTGTGAGTGTGAGTGTGAGTGAGTGAGTGTGTGTCAGTGTGTGTGAGAGTGAGAGTGTGAGTGTGAGTGTGAGTGTGAGTGTGAGTGTGAGTGTGAGTATGAGTGTGAGTGTGAGTGAGTGTGTGTGAGTGAGTGTGAGTGTGAGTGTGAGTGTGAGTGTGTGTGAGTGTGAGTGTGAGTGTGAATGTGAGTATGAGTGTGTATGTGTGTGAGTGTGAGTGTGAGTGTGAATGTGAGTGTGTGTGTGCATGTGTATGGGTGTGTGTGTGCATGTGTATGGGTGTGTGTGTGTGTGTGTGTGTGAGTGTGTGTGCATGTGTATGGGTATGTGTATGCATGTGTATGGGTGTGTGTGTGTGTGTGTGAGTGTGTGTGCATGTGTATGAGTGTGAGTGTGAGTGTGAGTGTGAGTGTGAGTGTGAGTGTGAGTGTGAGTGTGAGTGTGAGTGTGAGTGTGAGTGTGAGTTTGAGTTTGAGCGTGTAGCGTATGGTGTGTGTGTGTGTTATGAAAAAGTTACTTAAAAAAATTGCAAACCACAAGTAAACCTCCAGAAAATTCACTCCATTTGCATGAAAGAAGCAAGAGTGTGTGTATGTTAAGAAAAAGTTACTTGATAAAATTGCAAACCACAAGTAAAGCTCCAGAAAATTCACTCTATAATTGCATGAAAGAAGCAAGAGCAGTACTATACTAGAGAAGAAAGAACCATTAAACAAATCAAGCTTGCAAGATCAAGATCTCAAATATCGAATAACGTAAAGAGATCCACCTCGATGATAAGTTGCTTTCATGCTTGTTGATTTAGAAGCAAACTCGATGAAGATGAAGCTCATCAAAACTGATAAAAACAAGTACAAATAAGATAAAAAATTTTGATGAACTATCACAATTGGGTATTTAGCATACCCTTCATCAAGAGAAGAAAGTCATTCTTATGCCTAATTCTATACAAAATAATATGGAATTTTGCCTAGGCTTATCTGATTAGAGTGATAGCCAGAAGAAATAATCTCCTTCTTTAATGCCTAATTTTATTACTGTTTGGAAATTTGTATATAGAAGGAAAAATCATTCACAGGGAACTTAATGATTCGAATGGTAAGAATTGAGAGGAAAATAATCAAAAAGGTTGGGGGGCATCTGTTCATTTACCTTATTGGCTACAACAGCCACCTGTGCATTGGCCAGTGAGAGGAAAATAATCAAAAAGGAAGGGAGGGGGGGGAATCTATTCATTTACCTTATTCGCTGTAACAGCCACCTGTACATTGGCCAAATGCTCCAAAACTCTTGAAAACCAAAAGAAAAATGCAATTTGAGATTTCAAGAGAGAGAGAGAGAGAGAGAATCCAATTCTTAAGGAAAGGGGGAAGAGAGGTGATTCTACAAGAAATAAATATGAATGGGTTCTTAACTGACCTTGTAACTAGCCAGTAGATCAGAGGGAGAGGTTTCTTGTTACAAAAGAATTCTAGTCAAAAACAGGAATTGGAGTGTTAAAAAAGCTTCGTGAGAAAGAGATAGGGAATGCAAAAATTAGGCCGAGACAAAAGAACAATTGGCTGTGGAAGAACCCTTGAGACCACAAAATAAAAAAACTGAGCCAGTGAAATCCTAAAACTATATCTGGAAGTCTTTCTCCAGAGCACAACCAGATAAAGAAAAAGGGCATCTAAGAATAGTGGTTGTGAGCTCAAAAATATGAAAAACACTTGAACCCATTTTAGGTTAGAACAAGTTTTAGAAGAAGAAAGTAACCCTTACGTACAGAATAAAAAATAAATCCTAATAGTCATGCCTCTGTTACTAGGCCATGGAACATAGATTCTTTAAAAATACGGAAAAACAAAGAATAAATGGCCATGGAAGAAATCGTGAGGCCACAAAATAAAACAACTGAGCCAATGAAAACCTAAAACTGATTAAGGAAATTTTCCTGAAAATACATCAGACAGAGAAGAAAATAACACGAAGTATTTCTAAGATTTCTAACAGAATATTTTAAGAGAAACTGATCATTAATCAATTTTGTGAAAATTTCACAGAATCAGTTGCAATGAACCTCTGAGTCAAAAACTCAAATTTCAGAGAATTCACAATAGAATATAAAAATTTCCTGTGCGTCAAACAAATTTCCTTCCTGATGAAAAAACAAACTAGATTCTACATGAGCAAGCAGCTAATATTTCAGAGAATTCACCATAAAATAAAGGAACCGTAAATCGATCTATTACCTCTGATCAGGGGCACTACATTCCCGGTTGTTGCCATCTCCTCTTCCAACCTTTGCCAAAAAACAACAGCTCCAAACCTCAAATTTCAGAGAATTCACACTAGAATATAAAAATTTCCTGTAAGTCCAAAAAAATTCCTTCCTGATGAAAAAAACAAACTAGATTCTACAAGAGCAAGCAGCTAAAATTTCAGATAATTCACCACAAAATAAATAAACCCTAAAACGATCTATTACCTCTGATTAGGGGCACTACATTCCTGGTTGTTGCCATCTCCTCTTCCAAATTTTGCCAAAAAACGACAGCTCCAAGACCGGATATAACAGAAGAAAATAAAAAAAGGACATGGATTCAAAAATTAGGGTTTCTGCTACTGTGAGAAGAGTGAACTAAGAGGAGAGCAAGGAAAAACCAGTCCTATCTCTCCCTCAACCACTAACCCTTCTTCTCTCTATTATTCTGCCTCCTATCTTCTTCGTCTCTCTTCTTCTCTCTATTCTTCTGCCTCTTCTCTTTTATTTCTCTCTCTTCTTCTCTTTTTCTCTCTCTAAACTCGTTAAGTTTGGTTTTCAAATGGCATTGTTCTCGTCTGGTCGAGATATATAAAGGCACCGCTATCAACGGTCATTTGTTTGTGACGGTTGGATTCGTTTTTTCCATTGGTTGGGACATTGGATTCTGCCGAAACACATCCAACGGTTGGCAACTTCTTGCAAAATTCTCTCTCTCGCCCTCCCTCTCTCTAGGTAACATTGGCTGGCATATATAGTAAGACCCAGTTTCTACGCGGCAAATAGAAATACGGGCCTGTTGATGAATCTATTTTTCAGATGGATTTTAAGACTTAAATAAATAAATTTTAAAAATTAAAATTAATAAATCTAATAAGAAAATATTTAGACCGTTAGTTTGTATTATTTTATATTTATCTTTAAAATGGATGCTTTACACGTTCTGAACCGCATATGTAGAAATGTTGTCCAATCCATATGAAACAATTTTCCACATGTTATTTATGGAGACGTAGTAATTAGAAAGGGAAAGGGTTTCTACGAGTCATGGGACTCATAGGGACTCATATATAGAGATGAGTCATCTCTTAAAAATTCATTTTTGAGATAAATTTTAGACCTAATTTTTAAGGAATATATAACCTTTAACATGGATATCATGAATTTATTAGAAAAACAAATTTTAAAAGCTGAAACAGATAATTTTACGAATGAAATATTTAGACCATTGGTTATAACTTTTTTCGAGAGAAACTACCCATATGAATCCATCTTTAAGATAGATGTTTTATGCCTCTGGGAATACAAATTTAAGAATTTGTCCCCTGGTGCATACAACAAGTTTCCAATCTGAAGATGGTGATACCTCAAACAAAAATAAATTTGAGAAAAAGAAAAAAGAATTGAAATCTGGAAACGATGCGGTCCCTTCCACATACACATAGAAGGGACCTACAACGGTACCCCTGTAGGTGTACAACATACTTGAATTTCCTGGAGTACAAGACTGATTTATTTGATATAAATTTCAGGAGAAAAAAAATGAGTTCCTTCGCCTAAATTTCACAATCAAAAGTGAATTAAGTTGAAAGTTCATTTCTTTGATATAAATTTCAAGAGAAAAAAATGAGTTCCTTCGCCTAGATTTCACAATCAAAAGTGGACTAAGTTAAAAGCTTAAATTATATCTTAGCTCGTTTTCCCTTAAGAGTCAAACTATTTTTTTTGTTAATTCAGATGTAGAGTGGTTCTCATACTTCTAAGCATATTGCTTTATTGTTGGTTGGTCCTTTTTGTTCCCCGTCTAATGACCTTTTTGATTTGAGCAACTAGGTTGGTAGAGCATGATAGCTTTCTTATGATCCACCGGTTAAGAAGTTTGGATTTATCTTTTGTCATAATGATGAGTTAGAAGTTAAAAGAGTTCTTAAGCAAAGTCATTGGAGAGTAATCCATTTTTTCACCTACAAAAAAGTGTTTGCTTAAGTTTAATAGTAATTTTTTGTAACTACATCTCTGAGGGAAGAAGACGCAATCCGTTTGGCTAAGTGTTTGCGTAAGTTTAATAGTAATTTTTTGTGGACATTTTCTAGCTTCTTGAATACCATGGCACCGAAAAAACTCCTACCATTTAGACTGGTTGTTAAGAAGGGAACCCTTCAACAGAGCAGTAGAGACCGCCTCTTATTAATCTTGATCATGAAGAAGAAATGCAAACAGAGAATCCTAGTAATGCTATTGTGGACCCTCAACAAGTTCAAACTATGGTGGCGATGGATGGTTCTATTGAGGAAGCATTGATGATTCCCCCGTTAAATGTTTTCCCAGCTGAGAACCTAGAATTGATTTCTTTTAAGGATGACAAGTTTTCTCATCTGATGGTGATGAACATGAGGATTTTGAAAGTATCCTTGGGGACATGGGAGTGACTTTCATTGCTCTAAATAGACAGGTTGCAGATACTTTATGAGGAAAGGTCTAGAGGGCCAAGGAGGAAGAAGAAGTAAGGTGGGAGACAGGTCATCGAGACTCCTGCTGAGAAGACAAAAGCTGGGGGGAAAAGGGATTGCCAAGATTGTTGCCAAGCCTACAAGATCATCACCTAGCCTTGCACCTCGAAAAATGGATCAAGGTGGTGGTGGTTTGATCATTCTAAGTGATGACAGTGTAATGGAACCCGTAGAATCATGTACGTCCATATCCGCTGGGAAGGTGAGGAGCTTGTCGAAAATGGAGCTACTTATGCACCAAAATGAAGCTAATAAGTTGGAATGTTCGGGGCCTCGGTGAGTTGAGTCATAAGAAGGAGGTAAAGCTTCTTGTCCATAAATATAAGTTGATGTTTTGTTATTGCATGAAACTAAATTACCAAATCCGTCTCTTTTTATTGTTAAGGAGATTTGGATTTTGGGTTTGTTATTTTTTGTGGGGTGGATTATGTCGGTGCCTGTGGGGGTTTATGGATTGTGTGGGATCCTAATGTTTCATGTTGTCCTAACATCATTACAAATACTTGTTTGTGGGAGTTATTTTATAAGGTCATTTTTCTTCTTATATGCGGTTGTTGATCAATGCTTTTAGAAGTGTGAGGGTCGCCTCTAAGTCACTGATATACTTAGACTATATGCCTCATGTGATTATGTGTTGGATAGGGTTAAGAGAACTAAAAGGAAATAAGAACTCCAATATCTAAGTATAATAACCCTACATGGGAAGGTCATGACTCATAGGGAATGAGTCCATACTCTGATACGAGAACAACTTGTGGCATGTGCACTCACAATTGCGCAAGAAGCCACTCTTCTAAGTGTAATTATCCAACTAGGAAGAGCTAGTACACATGTGCAACGACCCTATATATTATTGTTTCTATGTCCCCAGGAGCGCACCTGTAATTCACTCACACCTAAAAGTATTGGAAAATTGATTGGGATGACATTGATAAACCATATTATGCGTCCTTACCAAAGCCTTTGGATTATAGGCTTGTTACGTCATTCCAAGTGAATGGACCATCATCCTGAACTAGCGCAGTGCAGTACTCTGATACTAAAATTTCAACCCATAGATCTCCTTTACCTCTTGTCCAATTTTGTTTTGATATCAAAATAAGTACTTTTTTTATATGAAAAATGATTTTGAGATTTTTAAGAAATTTTGGCAATTTTAAAAAAAATTTTGGAGCAAGAAAATGAGGTTTTTTAATTTATTTGGGGTATATTTCAATCAAGGAAAGCTAGTGGAGGCCACATGTACTATCCAAGTGGCTATAGGGTGACACAAGGCACCTCATGGGACCGACATGCCTCTAACATAAAACCCCCTTAGGTGTCTTTCCTTGGAATTTGTGTGTTTTATAATAAGGAGTTTTATATAGTTTAAATGAAAAATAGTTCTATTACTTAAGTGAGTAATTTTGTCACACGCTTTAGATGGCACTCATGTAGTTTTTTTTCACATGTGTCTAGGGTTGAGGATACATCATGAAATTTTGGCTTAGGCCCTAAGTCTTGGATGATAATCATAGTATAAATCACATTTTGGTGTGGCATCATCTATTGGCTAAGGTCAGGTGAAATTTTTGAAATGGCTTCATTTCCTTTTGAGCAAATATAGATATGGCCATTTGAGTTCTTTACGGTGTCTAGCCCACTTGATGCTCCATACTTAAGGTGATCCCCATAGCCTCTACTCTTTTATTTTAAGAGTATTTCTTCTGTCTTTTTATTACTGTAAATTTGTGATTACAATAAAAATTTTCTCCTTTTATGTTCGAGTGTTCGTGATCTTTGATTACCTTGTAAAACTATGCATCCACACCACGTAATGTGCATAGTCTAGTTTTCAATCTTGAATTTAGACACCACTTTCTCTACCATTTTGTTAATCTAATTTCTCTGAGAATTATATGAGATATTTCATGAATACTAGCAAGCATTTAGTGATTCTTTGAATGCCCCATCATAGTCATTTGATCCTAAAGCATTTCCCTTGTGAATCAATACTTGTTTTCTCTTGTCTATGGTCATATACTCCCATACATCATAAGATGTCTATGCTCATTGTTTTTATAAACATTATCATCAAAAGTACATTTATGTCTCTCATTTTGAAGCTAATAAAGTGGTTAATAATTGAGCATAAGCTTGCCGTCACATAAGTGAGACAAGCCCTTTGTATCACAGTCGTACGTGCTGTCATACATGGGACAAAATTAAGACCCTAAAAGGTTCGCTTATGTGATCTTGGCACAAAGGGTTTGACAATTGGCTTCCCCTTGATACTTTTCACTTATTTGTTGTAATTTTGATTTTTTAAATGTTTTGTGGTATGGAGAGTTGATCATGTAATGTTTGGAGTTGGTTTATATTGTTTAGAAAATTATATGTGCACAATGTTGTCAGATTCTCTTCGGAGTCGTCTTCGATTTGGTGAGAAAATGAAGCAATTCGGTGCTTTAGCCGATCGGGGGAAAACTTCAAATATTTTTAATTTAATAAATAAATTAGATATATATCTAAAATAAATAAAAATAATGAAAAAATAAAAATTTAAAAAAAATGAAAAAAGAAAAAATATTTTTATATAGATATTTCTTTGCTTAGGCCGAAGAGGCCAAGCTTCAGCAAAATCGGCTTGAATCATACCCAAATTTGATTGAAGCGGCCCAAATCTAACTGAAACGACAGTACCAAGCTTCGCTTCACTTCGGTCTGGTCGCTCTGAAAAATGTGCAACATTAATTTCAAATGTTTAAAAAAAACATCATGACTCCTAATGAACTACCAGAGAGCAAACACATTCGGGGTCAAATTCACCCATGTATTCCATATCATAGAAATACAGGCTTTACCTATCATATTGAGAGCGGAAGAGTTCCATAGGGAACCTATGTTACAATTTACATCAGCCTGAAAGCTAGATTCGGGCCTTGAAGTCTATACATATGATTCTAGGAAAGGAAAATATACAAACACACATCAAATAAATCAATACCAAGGCCATCATGAGCCTATATACCTGACTTTATGCAGGGGTATTATATGGATGGTCTGCTCCTTTGATATCAAGCTTATCGTGAGTCTAAATTTAATAGCTTCTCTCTCTCTCTATCAGATTATTGCAATGTAGCAGCAACAACAGTAGTATCAATGGGCTGATCCTTAACTTACTGAAAAATACAATCACTCTCTTCTATCTCTCTCAATCGTGCAAATATCATCAAAGAGTGTTTATGTCTCAGTCTCTCACTGAGCTGAACTGATCCAATCCTGTCAATCCAATGAAATTGAAGTCCTTTCCTCATCAAGAATTGAGGTTTATATAATCCTTCAATCGTTGATAAGCATAAAAGCTTATCATGTTTATCCATTCGTTTATCACATGCCTTTATCTTTTATAATTGAGCCATAGACGATAACCATGTATCTTTGTTTGAATGTGAATGCTCTCATAAATGGCTTTGTTGATAACTACATGCTTGGTCAATGTTCATCTTATTTGACATTTGAATTCGAATTCGAAGCTCTAAGATTTCAGCAGGAACACCGTGTAAGAAAAATAAGGGATTTTGTTATTTGTATCCATCGTCGATTAAGTTGTTGCAGCCAAGTTCTACCATGTCTGCATATTTCTTCTACCGCTTCTTGGTGATGAACCTTTTGGTCATGAAATTTGGAGAGATTGTAGAGAACCCAGAGACGAACCCAATGATCCAAGTTTCACTTCAAATAGATTATATATGAGAGAGATATTGTTCAACAAAGTGGACCCTTTGCTGCTAGAAATTACGCCAGTAGGATTAGTGATTTGCGGGCTCAACCGCTCCTACCTCAAGAATTAATATAATGTTGCACCTTTTAATGGTGATACAGCATTAAGTCAGGAATCTAATGGTCATGGGTCAGCATTAATTCAAGAATCTAATGGTCTTGGACCCATGACAAAACTCCTCGTATATAGAGAGAAACCTCAATTTTGATGACCGGAGGTCATCCTGGCTTTGACAGACAGCGTATAAGGCCCTTGATTGTCAATGAATACAGATGAGGAGTTAAACCATTTCTGAATACTGTGAAACTTTACGGTGAGTGATATAATGCCTCAATTATGAATCCTTGAAAGTCTCGACTTCATCCCAAACATAAAATTTGGGGTGTCGGTCAAGGCATATCTTGACCACTAAATGAATACGGGTGCTAGGATTAAGTCAACTCCGAATGATGCCCATTTTGTATAATTCTTGGACTTAAAGGCATATGAAACCTCATGAATCACATTTGCAAGGATGCACCTCATTGTGATATCATATGATGAGGCTTTCCTTAGGCTCCATCCATCAAACACTTTATCCTTGGCCAACGATGGATTCAAAGAGACTTATCGCATCTCACCAAACTCCTCCAGTATCATTCAGAGAGGTGTATATGGGCCATTGGATTGTATATGTATCTCATAATTTGTCTCAAATTGATATGATTTCATGGTCTCTTATCATCGATCATTAGTCACGATGCACATGTGTGACTGATGATGGATTAGGAAGCTTATCATTCTGTATCAAATTTATCATTCTGTATCGAATTATTTCACCTATCATATGGAGAGGCATATATGGGCCTTAGGAGCATATATATCTTAAAACTCTTCTCACGTTTGAGATGGTAAAGGTATCTTCTATCATCAATTGTTAGTCAAGGAGAACACTAGACCAACGTCAGATTGGATAGTGTCATACCACATCAAATTCCTTTAATATCTTATGAACACACATGTATGAACCTTAGGAGTATGTGTATCCTAGAATTTGTCTCACATTGATATGGTTTGACTCCTCTCGTTATCATTAGTCATAAGTCATGATATATATGAGTTGACTGATGAACAATACTGTAAAGGCATCTTGGAGCCTTCATATGATGAGTCTTGGGAATATCATATCTTCATATCGTTGTATCATATCAGGGTTGTATCTTTGGAAATATCTTCACAGATCACGCTCAATATCTTATCGACTGTCCGTCAAGACATCTATCTGGCACCAGTTAAGCACTTGTTTTACAATTACACCTTCAATTCATTATGCGTCTAGTTAAAATGTACTTATTTTGTATGGTGATTAAAAACACAGCCAACAAAACCGCCCCAAATGTTACATGTGTGGGAGAATCCCAAAAGGTGTGTGACATCAGGTGATTTGGTGGTTTACCGACATCGATTATCCCTTTCATCATGGTCATGCATACATGCCTCGTTTTCCTCAAGAATTTCTTTAATCTAGGAGTCTTGAATTAATGGCGGAACATACTCATCAAATCGTCATTTCTCAACACATTATCATCAGTATCCCTTATTTCCAAGAGATCACTCCTTCGGCTTCCATGTGAGTGCCTATAAATATCGGTTAGCCATGAGAACTCTACTCACATCACATCATAAGTTCTCCAAACCCAAACTTCCCTCGTCAGCTATCCATCTCTCTAAATCCCGACCTTATTGCTGCTATTAAGGGTAGTAGGGATCATATAATAGACATTCCCCTAGCCGTTATGGCAGCAAAGGGTAATCGCAGCCAATCTTCCCACTTTGGGGTTGTTGGCATATCCTCATCTTCTTCAGAAGACTTTGAAGAAGGGGCCCATGAGGCAGCCTCAAAGGGAAGGCTTAAAAAAAACCCAACCCAAATCAAGCAACTCGCCTACAAGAGCTAGTGAAAAAGCTTTGACCTGTGACTAAACTCATATCATGAGCACTGATTGTCAGACAAAGCCTTAACATTAGTTGTCTGTCAAAGCTTTAGGATGAATATATTTGGAATAAGTCCAAGGTTGGACTTATGACCTAAGCCATATCATAAGCATTAGTCGTTGGTCAAAAACCTCTGACAAATATATCTGGAATCAATCCGAGGTTTAGACCTATGACTTGAGCCATACAAGGGGTATTAGTCGTCAATCAAAGCCAAAGACAATATATATATCTATATATATATATATATAAGAAATGAGTCTAAGGTCGGATCTTCGACTTAAGCCATATGGTGAGCAATTGTCATTGGTCATACTCTTAGACCAATATGAGAAGTGAGTCTAAGGTCGAACCTTCAACATCAACTATAACAGGCATCAGGCATTGGTCAGAGTCTTAGACCAATATATGAGAAATGGATCTAAGGTTGAACCTTAGAATTAAGCCATGACAAACATCAATCATCCATCAAAACCTTAGGTAATATATGAGATATGAGCCTAAGGTCGAACCTTTGACTTAAACCATAATAGGCATGAGCCGTCGATTAGAGTTTTAGACCAATATATGAGAAATTGATCTAAGATCAAACCTTCGAATTAAGCCATGATAAGCACCAATCACTTGTCAGAGTCTTAGCCTAATAAATGAGAAATGCACCTAAGGTCGGACTTTCTACTTAAGCCATGACATGCATGAACTATCGGTCAATGAGTCTAAGGTCAAACCTTTGACTTAAGCCTTAACATGCATGAACTATCGGTCAAAATCTCAGACCAATATATGATAAATAAAACTAAGGTTGAGCCTTCAGCTTAAGCCATGACAGGCATCAGTCGTCAGTCGGAACCTTGGTAATATATGAGATACGAGTCTAAGGTCGAACCTTCAACTTAAGCCATAACAGGCATGAGCCATCGATTAGAGTCTTAGACCAACATATGAGAAATGGATATAAGATCGAACCTTCAACTTAAGCCATGACAAACATCAATGATCTGTCAGAGTCTTAACCCAATATATGAGAAATGTAAGGTCAGACTTTCGACTTAAAGTCATGATAGGCATCAGTAGTTGGTCAGAGCCTTAGACCAATATGAATGATATGCAGATGAGTTCCGATTAATTGAAACTCTTTTATCCTATTTTAGATGTCATGTGTCCCAAGAAATTCCTGAAGGAAGGAGATGATTGGTGGGAAAAGTGCACCAGAGTTGAATTAGCTCGTCATAGACCCGTATACCAAGCTGACGGCAATGTCAATGAATATCTAAGATGGCCCCTTTCTATCAATTATTTGATCGAACCTCTTGGCCTTGGCAAGTTTAGCAAGGATTATCATCCGGGTCTTCCTCCATAAAGCCTCCTTCTCCATTATGCGCATAAAATTGTCGTTGGAAATAGAATATTTCCTATATTTGCACATCTAACAAGGATAAGTTATATATATATATATATATATATATATATATATATATATATATATATATATATATATATATATGTGTGTGTGTGTGTGTGTGTGTGTGTGTGTGTGTGTGTGTGTGTGTGTGTAATATATACATATATATAATACACATATCCAACGATATATATATATATATATATATATATATGTGTGTGTGTGTGTGTGTGTGTGTGTGTGTGTGTGTGTGTGCATGTGTAATATATATATGTTTTAGATATATATGTGTAATATATGTATATATATGTGTAATATATATATGATTAATATATATATCGTTGGAGATGTGATATCTAAAACAAGGAAATTAATACCAAAGAAAAGAAAAAAAAAAAAAAAAAATATCTCCTTATCCCCTATTTTTAACTTTCATATCTCATGAGATCCAAGAAATGAAAATATTGCTTGTTAGCAAAATGCCTTCATCTTTTCTATTTTACAATCCCCTGGACCCCTTTAACCATAAAATTTTGACCCAAACAAACACTAAAATGACGCCCTATTTAAACTACATCACTCTCTCTCTAAAACTCAATCTCTCTCTCTTCGCTTCTCGGCGAGTTTACCAGTCAAGGGGTTTAGCTTGAGCTCGAACACGAGCATACTTCTTATGTGTGAAAGAGAGATGGAGTTTGGGTTTTAGAGAGATGGAGTTTTAGAGAGAGAAAGGTGAAGTTTGAGTTTTAGGAAGAGAGATAGAGTTTTGAGAGTGAGAGAGAGAGACAGAGTTTGGGTTTTAGAGAGAAATGAAGTTTTGAGAGAGAGAGTCGATGATTTAAGCGAGAGATGGAGTTTTAGAGAGAGAAAGAGATAGAATCCTTTCATAAGTTATTGAGGCCAATAACACATGGTCAAAAGGGTTTAGGAGGTTGGAAGATAAAAAAGATGAAGTCATTTTGCTTACAAGTAATATTTTCAATTCTTGGGTCTAATGAGATATAAAAGTTAAAAATAGAAAATTAGAGGATATTATCCCCAAAAAAAAAAATACACTCTCTATGTGCCTAAAAAGAATAGAATCCCAAGATTGCACTGGAACCATCCAATTTTTGGAGGATATGATCTAGATGTTAAAGAACTCAAAATCTACAATTTTTTTATTTGAAAATAATTATAATTTGAAAATAATCATCTAATTATAATTAGATGGAATGCAAAATTTCAAATCAAATGCAAAAAAAATTCTTTAAAATAAATGTTTCACCCGATGGAGTAAATGTATAGTATGCTCCTGAACATACACAATGCAAGGAGAGAGAGAGAGAGAGAGAGAGTGTGTTGGCATGTGGGCCTTTAAAGAGTAGTTACTACATTACATTATTAGAAATAATCATCAACATTTAACCTCTATCGATGCAGAAAAAGCACTGGTTATAGTTGTGAAAATTAGATTTGCACAAAAATCAAGGGAAAAATGATTGGAGTTCGTTATGTCATGATAGTCAAGGCCCGTCAGTGAGATGTCTAGGGCTAGCAATGGATCGGGCCAGCCCATTGCCAGCCCAGCCCGGCATTGCCAAGACTGGGTCAAAGGGATATTGGCTCAAGCTAAGCTGGGTCACATAGACTATTTAAAAAAAAAAAAGAAGTCTTTAAGGAGAAACATCAAGCCTGGCATGGTCTGGACCCGGTAGACTCGGCCCTTGAGCCACAGTGACCTGGTCCTCAGGCCATATTTTGTGGCTCGCAGCCTACATCTTTTGGAATCAGGCCGGACTGTGTGACCCATTGCCAACCCTCTTAGTTAACCGCTCGCCACAAAGAACCTTTAAGAATAGGGATTCTATACTATGAAACCATTAAACTTTAGTATACTGAGGTCACAATTACTTATAACCATCCGATGTAAAACTTAATAGCTTGAGGGTGTCACAAAGTTCGAAAAAATTTATGAACCTAGAGCTCGATCAATGAAATAAATATACCACCGAATTTTACATCTAATGGTCAAGATTATTTGTGACCACCATGTACCAAAGGTAAATGGTCTCATTGTATACTTTCCCTTGAAAATATAGTAGTTTTGCAAGTACATTCATTAAGAAGCCTTTGGTTACCAAAAACGCTAGATTTACGGTAGGAAAAGTGTTTCGTGCATCAGGGGACTCATGTCATATGCGCCCCCTTGATGCATCAAACATCCATCTCAAAAATATCATATTTTATTTTTAAAATTTATTCTTTTTTTAGATTCATATTCACCGTGATGGAGATTCTCAACTGCTAAACTTTTGGATCTAGAATCCATCTCGAAGATGAGATGGATTTTGGAGGGAGGACTTATATAAATAGATGAGTCGGGGGACCGTCATTTATGGTTTCACATACATACAGTTACTAAAATTCAATCCCCAAATGCCCATCACATTCCAAGAACCTGTTGAAAAGCTAAAAAACTTCTTGTCCTTAGACAAGTTTCAGTAGGGAATACCTTCTTTCAAGTATCATGCAATGGGTGTGGAATATTTTCCTTTGAGTATTGTACAATTGCTCCATCTTTAAAGTGAGATCAGAAAATAAATTCAGAAAAATGAATTCAGAAAATAATTATCAGATTAAATTATAATATACAATGTCATGGCTGATTCATGAAGAGACAAATAAATAGATGGAAATGGACAGATGGATGGATTGATAGACATACAAATAGATAGATAGATAGATAGAGGGAGAAAAAGGGAGTATTGCAAATTAATTGTTATACACAGCAACTTCAAGTGAAGATCAGAGCAAATATTGAATGAATCTACAATCTCTTTTGGTTCTATTTCTTTCCTCCTACCTCTGCAACTCATAAGGCAATGAAAGGTCGGTTCTTCTTCTTTTACACCAATCTCCTATTGGAATTCGACTTTTGATCCTTCAAGCTGATAATACATAGGCAAATTTATAGTGTTAACTAGTGCAAATGAAAACCTTTAATCAGGTAAACAAAGGAAAAATGACATTGTTGAGATGGATTTGCTAGAGAGAGAGAGAGAGAGAGAGAGAGAGAGAGAGAGATGTTTAGGACTCCTCAGATTAAACCACAAGAGAGCATTAAGTTTGATGATGCATATGATATTAGACACCGACAAGGTGGGGGGGTGGGGAGAGATATTTAAAACTTCAGAATAATACCGGCAGGGGGGAGGGGGGGGGGGGGTGTTGGGGGTGGGGATAGATATAAAACTTCAGATTAATATGGTGGGGGGAGGTGGGGGGGTGGGGGAAAGCGACCATCCCTTGTTCTTCAGTGCTCTCAACTGGATTAGCATTTGAAAGTGATCTAGTTAGGATAGCTCCCTATCATGTCTAGATCACATCTTTCAAATGCCTTTTCCATTTCTCCATTGCTCAGACATTGCATCAGCTAGAGTTAGCACAACCATTGAAAAGTTCTTCAAGTTCAAAACAATTGGGATATTGGCATTGCTCACCCAAGTTGAAGAGCAAGATCCAACTTTATTTGAAGCTGAGTAAAGAGATCATGAAATCCAAGGCTGTAAAATAACTATTAGAACCCCTTTCCCATGTGTGTGCATGAAAGGTAACATGTAGATTTGTTGATTTTGCTTTTTTCTTCAGAGATGAGATTGGGTTCATTTGATCATTTAATTTTTTTAGTTATCTTTGGTAAATAAGTCTTTTTATGTTATAGAGAACTAAGGGATAGAGTTGGAATTTAATTTGAGAAGATGAAGGGCTAAGATTTAAGAGTGACTAGGGTTTCTTATGGGGAAAGTGACTTAAGGTTACTTTTATAAATATGTAAGAAGGAAAACAAAACTAGAAGTATTGAATTTTGGGTCTCATAAAAGATTTTTTTATGTTTTATTTTCCTTCTCTGATTTTCCTAAATCATGTTGTAATATGCAATGCACTCTCATGACTCATGTTATAAAAAAATCATACAATCTTCGAAGGAATATTCATCATGGGAAAACAATGGTATATACATGGTCAAGGGAAATTATGACATAACCCAATACATTGTAGAAATCCCCATTTACCCTCCACTAAAGCCATGGATAATGATGGAGGAACAGTGGCAACCACCCTCACGTGAGTGGCTCCATGTCAATCTCTATCACTGTCCATCACTTCAATGTATAAGGAAGATCCAACATGACCGGGGTTTTACCATACTGCAGTGGATTAGAATATACTTTGCCCATGGTAAAACAAATCTAACTAACTACATATTTATCAATCCATATAAACCCCAGAATGGGTCCTTTCACAACTTTATAGTGATTCAACTTAGCAACATATTTTAACAGGAATGTTCAACAAACCCCTTTTCTGCTCACCTCGTTATTTTCCGCTTGACCCTTCAGTGGCTGACAATGTAAGCTCTTGCGGAAATTGTCATGAACAGTATCAATGATCACAAAAGAGGAATGCTTTGCACGACGTAAGGTATCAAACTGTAAATGATTATCTACACAGAAGCCTAAGAAGGCTTGTGGTGTATAAAATATTTCACTTTGGAAAATACCATCATTGTCCTTGGTACTTGAAGGAGGATCATTCATCTCAACCTGCAAGGAGTTAATATGTGGTGTTAATATAGCCAAAAGCATAGCGATCAAAAAGCTAAATGAAGCTGTAAATAGAATTTAGTAATAAAATGAAAATGGGTAAAGCAATGTCGATTGGATCATCAACCTCCATTGATGGGATGGAGAGTGATGGAGAGAAGTAAGGTTTCCATGTCAGTTCAAGTGAACCCAACACACACTCCATCATGGCCCATCTTTCAAAGTGGTCTGCAATGACCCAATGGACCATGATTTTTATATAGTCCACCATACTATACAGTCACATTTAAGAAATCTATAAAATATTAAAAGTTGAAATGCACATAAGATAATCCATGTATGATGAAATTTAGATGAGACTTCATGTCCAATTTCTCTACTTACAGGAGAAAAGGAATGCCTTCCCCTTCTGTTACAGGGAATTCGATTCTTGCAATCAACATTTTGTTCGGCTTCATAACAACTTCAAGATAAACAAAAAATTAGTTAACATTTCATCATTTAAAAGTTAAAAACTGCTTTTGATTCAAATAGATATTGCATCGCATACTGACCGAATTAAAAGGTGAAATTATAAGTTCTTTAAAATATCCACTTTAGTGCATTTTTGCAATTAAATTCTATGGCATTCATTCAGTTTACGAAAGCTTTTCTTTTTTGTTCTTAATAAAACATAGATGATATGATTTTCTAGAATCATGCGAGTTTATCTTAAGACCAACATTTGAAAGACATAAGTCACTTAGAAGGGTAAATTGTAAAAATTCATTCACTATATCAAAATAAGCACTTACTTCTCACAAAGATAAAAATTTTCACACAACATACAAACCCGGAGCTTCCTAGATAATTCAAATTCACCACAGTAATTGCATGCATGCTGCATGTGAACCACAATAAAATCCTCCCTCTTCTTACGAATGGAATCTCCAAGCTGGCAAAGGAAATACAGTGTAAATTAGCATTACATTCAATAAGATGAACAAACTAACAAAGAAAGAACCACACAAACCCTTAAAAGGTGGAAAGAATGTTAAAGATCTCAAGAAAATGGCAAGTTAACTAATTAATGATGTTATCTTTGTAAAAAAGTGGCATCTGAGGACAAATGTGGTTTTTTGATAAGTGGTCAAGAATGTTTAATATATAACAGTTCAAGTAGCAAAAAAAAAAAAGAATGGTTTTGAAAGATATAGCTAAAAGAAAATTGGTCCGTACTTTCTGTGTCAAGAGTGCTTCCTTTGCAGTATCATTTGCAACAATAGCTTGGGTTGAATATTTTGTAGCCACTTTTGAATGTGGTCTTTTTCCACTCTTTTGTCATTTTTCACCATCTTCTTTATCAATATTAGCAATAATACAATCTGCCCTTCTAGAAAAGTAATCCCCATCAAAATATGGCACAAAAGTCAAGGTCACCTTTGCCTTCTTTTCACTAGTACACACAAAGAATTGATCATACATAAGTATGCTCCACTACAATATCTTCATCTGTAGCCTTTTGTATCGTATCAAGATACCTAAGAAACAAACAACTAGTTATACTCCAGCTCATTATAAGTTCCCCTCTAAGACAAAGTACTTTAAACCTCAAAAATTGGCATTTCTTGTTAGCAAATTGGCATTTATAGTAATGATTGGATGCAGAAGAAAATAAGAATATACGGGCTCACACACGCACACATGCACCCATTGCAAGAAAGAGAGAGCTCACCACTGACGTAGTCTATCCAACTTTGGATATATTATATTTCCACACAGTCACACACACCCTCACACTCACACTCACACTCACACTCACACTCATAGATATATATTTTACACATATACGTGTGTTGTGTCCCCCAAAATGTTTCAGCGGTACTTTGGTTAATTTTTGTTTCACGAATTATTATTTTTATATTTTTATTAGGTGGGCTCACTAAGATGTACACATGCTCCAATTTTCAGAGCATTCTGATTTGTAGAAAAAAAATGAAAAATGAAATACTACCAAACAATCGTGACTGTGCAATTAACTTTGGACGGTGATGAGGGTAGGCGAAATCACTGTTCATTTTCACCTATAAGCATTCAGAAAATTTTTTCTCATATCAATATATATATATATATGTGTGTGTGTGTGTGTGTGTGTGTGGTATAAAAATTAGTGTACATATATGCTAATAATTGTATAAATATATAATAAGTGTTTACACGATCATGTACATCAATGTATATATATTAGTGCATTATATAAATGCAGTTATAAACTTTACTCGTACACACATATCAGTATATATACATCGTATATACATAGCCTTCACATACACATGGATATATTTTTTACACACTTATAATTGTATATATAGCTTATAACTAATTTATTGTATGGTTATATGCATCAGTCTATATATATACACTGAAAGCAATGGTATGTATTGCTATACATCAATATATACAAAAATTGTTTTAATAACTGTATGTACATTAATATATATGGCCATATATACAATTATTATCAGTTTATACAGTACCCAGATTTGTATACTACATACACATACACACACACACACACACACACACACACACACACACACACACACACACACACATATATATATATATATATATATATATATATATATATATATATATTTATATATACTAGACATTTATGCGTGTTGTGTATGAACTGATGTATGTATATTTACGATATGTATATATACTCATATGTTTTTTTGTATATATATATACTGATATGTGCACACACATGCACCTTTAGTTATTGATAAGTTCATACATACATTTCTATATTGATTGATATATATGACTATATTGACACTGATTATCATTTGATACAGTTATTAGTGTATATGTATATATGTGTAAAGTTTTTATATATACAGTAATATATAAGATCATGTATATACTTATTATCAGTGATATATACTGTTATTAGCGCAATTTGTGTACATATTGATGTATGCAATACATTAGTTATCAGTGATAGATACATATATGTTATGTATGTATACACTAATACATGCATTCTATATACATTGATATATATGACCATATAAACGATATGTATATACAGATATGTATATGTGTATACTGATGTATTTATGAGTGTATATATATGGCCATATAAACGATATATATGAGTAGTTTATATATGTCTATATAGTGTGTATATATATATGATATGTATATACTGATATATTTATGCATGTATATATAAACTTGTTATTAGTTATATATACACTGATATGCACACGCACACGCAACCTTTCGCATTGATAGTGCATACATACATTTCTATATACATTGATATATAAGACCGTATAGACAAGTTTTATCAGTTTATACTGTTTTTAACGTATATGTACACTGATATGTATATACACACACTCATATGTATATGTATAAAGGTTTTATATAAACATTAATGCATAAGACCACATATATACTAATTATCAGTGATATATACAGTTATTAGCACATGTTTTGTATGTATTGATGTACAACAATATATACCATTGTTTTTAATATAGATGCATGAACCATACAATACATTAGTTATTAGCAATCTATACAGTTATTAGTGTATAAAAACTACATTGATACGTGCGTGTGTGATATTTGTATATATACGTATGTGTGTTTGGGTAAAGTGCATAACTATATATATATATATATATATATATATATATATATATATATATATATATATATATATATATATAGTACACCAATATATACATTTCTATATACACTGATGTTTATGACCATATATATACACTTATTATTTGTTTATATAGTTGCTTGATCTCATTTACATACAATTATCAATGTATATATACACTGATATGTGTACGCACATGCACCCTAACGCGTTGATAAGTGCATATATATTGTGTATGTATACACTAATTAATACACGTATTTTATATATATTAGATGATATATGTGCACGTATCAACGTGTAAGGGTGCATGTGCGTGTACGTAGCAGTGTATATATACATTGATAATTGTATATAACAGATAGCAATCAATTGTATACATACACGCATAAACATATGAGTATATACATATCGTATATATACACACATCACCTCATACATAACACGCATATATGTGTAGTATATATATCTGTGAGTGTGAGTGTGAGTGTGAGTGTGAGTGTGTGTGTGTGAGTGTGAGTGTGAGTGTGAGTGTATGTTTGTGTGTGTAAGTGAGTGTCTGACGATTGTGTGAGTGTGTATAGTATATAAATCAGTGGACATATATGTTAATATATGTATAAATTGATAATAAGTGCATATATAGTCATATACTTCAATGTATATAGAAATGCATATTTTAGTGCAATGTATATATACAATTATGCATTTTACACAGACACACATATCAGTTTACACACATCGCCCATACACACATATCAGTTTACACACATCGTATATATACAGACATCACGCACACACACGCACATAGCAATGTATTTTTTACACACTAATAACTGTATATATAGCAGATAACTAATGTATTGTGCTGTAATATGCATCAGTATAACTAATGTATAGCAAATAACTAATGTATTATATGATTATATATAGGGAAAAAAATGGTATATACTGCTTTGCATCAATACGTACAGAAATTATGCTGATCACTGTATATATCACTGATCATAAGTATATACATGGTCGTATACATTAGTTTAAATATATGTCATCTAGACATATGCACATGAGTGTGTGTATAAACATATCAGCGTATATATAAGCTAATAACTGTATAAACTAATGTATTATATGATCATATATATCATTGTAAATAAAAATGTATGTATGCACTATCAATGCGTAAGGGTGCATGTGCGCATGTATTTCAATGTATATATACATTAATAATTGTATATAACAGATAGCAAGCATACACACATGCATAAATATATCAATATATACATATCGTATATAAACACACATCAGTCTATACACAACACGCATATATGTGTAACATATATTTATGTGATTGTGAGTGTGAGTGTGAGTGAGTGTGAGAGTGTGAGTGTGAGTGTGAGCGTGAGTGTTAGTATGAGTGTGTGTGTGTCTGTAGTATATAAATCAGTGTACACATACGTTAATAACTTTATAAACTGATAATAAGTGTATATATGGTCATATACCGCAATGTATAAAAAATTGTATATATTAGTGCACTATATATAGACAATTATTTACTTTACATACAAACATATCAATATATACACATCGTATAGATACAGACATCACACACGCACACACATATCATTATATTTTTTGTACACTAATAACGGTATATATAGCTGATAACTAATGTGTAGTACAATTATATACATCAGTATATATATATACACTGAAAGCAATGATATATATTGCTATATATCAATATGTACACAAATTGTGCTAATAATTGTATTTATCACTGATAATAAGTATATACATGGTTTTATACATTAGTCTATATATAAACCTTTTATACATATACATATGAGTGTGCGTATATATATATATTAATGTACATATACGCTAATAATCGTATAAACTGATAATAAATGTCTACATAGTCATATATATCAGTATGTTAAGAAATGTATATATGCATTATCAATGCGTAAGAGTGCACGTGCTACGCATATCAGTGTATAAATAATTGATAGCAAGTTTATACATGCATGCATAAACGTATTAGTATATATATATCGTATATATCTATACACTGCATATATATAAACTGATAATAAGGGTCTATATGGTTAAATACATTAGTGTATATAGAATGCATGTATTAGTGTATACATATACAGTATATATGCACTTATCAACGCGTAATACTTGTGCATGCGCATGCTGGTGTATATAAACATTGATAATTGTATATAACTGATAGCAAGAAAACTATATACATGCAAGCATAAACCTATTAGTATATACATATCGTATATATAGACATATCAGTCTATACACAAAATGCATATATGTATAATATATATATAAACATATCTGTGAGCATTAGTGTGAGTGTAAGTGTGAGTGTGTGTGGGTGAGTGTGAATGTGTGTGTGTGTGTGTGTGTGTGAGTGAATGTGTGTGTCAGTGTAAGAGTTTGTGTGAGTGTGAGTGTGAGTGTGAGTGTGAGTTTGAGTGAGTGTGTATGTGTATGTAGTATATATATCAGTGTGAGTGTGTGTACAGTATATATATCAATGTTCGTATACGTTAATAACTGTATAAACTGATAATACGTGTATATTTGGTCATATACATCGATGCAACTAGAAATGTATATATTAGTGCGTTGTATATATACAGTTATGCACTTTACACACACATATAAGGATAACACATCATATATATATATACATTCATCACGCACACACACACACACATAGCAATGTATTTTATACACACTAATAACTATATATATAGTTAATAACTAATGTATTGAAAGGTTATATGCATCAGTATATATATATACACTGAACACAATGGTATATATTGCTAGCCATCAATACATACACCAATTGTGCTAATAATTGTATATATCATTAATAATAAGTATATATGCAGTCTTATACATTAGTGTATATATAAACCGTTTGTTTATATGTATTTGAGTATGCGTATATACATATCAATATCCATATACGCTAATAATTGTATGTGAATACAGAGTAAATCAAAATATATGAAATGAATAAGGGTGCATATGTATGAGCATATCAATGTATATATAAATGATAACAAGTTATACATACACGCATAACTATATCAATATATATATATCATATATATATACACACTGTATATATATATAATCAACAAATGCGTATCTATATGATCATATATATCATTGTATATGGAATGCATCTATTAGTGTACACATACACAATATAGAAGCACTTATCAACGCGTAAAGGTGCACGTGCGTGTGTATACCAGTGTATATATACTTTGATAATTGTATAAAACTGACAACAAACAATTATAACATACACGCATAAACATATCAGTACATACATATCGTATATATACACACATAAGTTTATACACAACATACATATATGTGTAATATATATATTTATGAGTGTGAGTGTGAGTGTGAGTGTGTGTGTGACTGTGTGAATGTGAGTTTATGTGAGTGTAAGTGTAAGTGTGAGTGTGAGTGTGAGTGTGTGTGTTTGTGAGTGTGTTTGTGTGTCTGTGTGTGTGTGAGTCTGGGTGTGAGTATGTGGGTGTGTGTGTGTATGTTTTAGTATATAAATTAGTATACATATACGTTAATAATTGTAAAAACTAATAATAAGTGTATATATGGTCATATAAATCAATGTATATAGAAATGTATACATTAGTTTACGGTTTACATACAGTTATGCCCTTTATACATATACGCATATCAGTATATACACATCGTATATATACAGACACCACGTACACACACACATATCAATATATTTTTCCACATTAATAACTATATATATAGTTGATAACTAATGTATTGTATGGTTATATGCATCAATATATATATATATATATATATATATATATATATATATACACACACACACACTGATAGCAAATTTATACATATATGCATAAACATATCAGCATATACATATCGTATATATAGACATTGTAGATATATATATATAAATTGTTAATAAGGATCTATATGGTCATATATATCAGTGTATATAGAATGCACGTATTACTGTAAACATACACAATATATATGCACTTATCAATACGTAAAGGTGCATGTGCATACGCATATAACTGTATATATACAGTAATAATTATATATAACTAATAGATAACAACTATATACATACACGCATAAATATATCAGTATATATATATTGTACATATATGCACCAGTCTATACACAACACACATATGTGTGTAGTACATATATATGTGAGTGTAAGTGAGAGTGTGTATACGTACACAATACATTGACACTTATCAATGCATAAGGGTGCATGTGCATGCACGTAACAATGTGCATACATTGATTATTGTACATAACAACAGATACAAAGCAATTGTATACATACAGACATAAACATATCAGTTTATACATGTCATATAAGTACATACACAACACGCATATATGTGCAGTATATATATCTGAGTGTGAGTGTGAGTGAGTGTGAATGTGTATGTGTGTGTGTGTGTAAGTGTGAGTGTGAGTGTGAGTGTGAGTGTGAGTGTGAGTATATGTGTGAGTGAGTGTGTGTGTGAGTGTGAGTGTGAGTGTAAGTGTGTAGTATATAAATCAGGGTACATATACGTTGATAATTATATAAACTGATAATAAGTGTATATACAGTAATATTGATCAATGTATAATGAAAGGTTAAATGCATCAGTATATATATATACACTAAAAACAATGGTATATAATGTTATACAACAATACGTACAAAATTTGTACTAATAATTGTATATATACCTGATATTAATTATATACATGGTATTAGACATTAGTGTATATAAAAACCGTTTATACATTTGCATATGAGTGTGCGCACATATATATCAGTGTACATATACGCTATTAACCATATAAATTGATAATAGGTATCTATATGGTCATATATATCAGTGTAAGTAGAAATTTATGTATGCACTATCTATGCGTCTGGGTGCAAGTGCATGCGCATGTCAGTAGATGTATAATTGATAGCAAGTTCATACATACACGTATAAACATATTAGTATATATATATTATGTATATATACACCCTGTTTATATATATAAACCACTAATAAAGGTCTACATGATCATTATATTAGTGTATGTAGAATGCATGTATTAATGTATACATATACAGTACAAAAGCACTTATCAATACATAAGGGTGCATGTGCGTGCGCATATCCATATATATATATATATATATATATATATTGATAATTATATATAACTGATAGGAAGCAACTGTTTGCTACACGCATAAACGTATTAGTATATACCTATCATATATATACACGCATCAGTCCATACACAACGTGCATATATGTGTAGTATAAATATCTGTGAGTACGAGTGTGAATGCGAGTGCGCGAGTGTGAGTGTGAATGTGAGTGCAAGTGCGAGTGTGTATTTTTTACACACTAATAACTATATGTATAACTGATAACAAATGTGTTGTATGGTTCTATGCATCAGTATATATATATATATATATATATACATTGAAACCAATGGTATATATTACTTTACATCAATATGTTTTCAAATTGTGTTATTAACTGTATATATCACTGATAATAAGTATATACATGGTCTTATACATTAGTGTAGATATAAACCCTTTAAACATATGCATATGAATGTGCGTTTATACATATCAGTATACATAGACGCCAATAACAGTAAAAAAGTTTGGGTAAAAAATAACAGCAAAAATTGATAATAAGTGACTATATGGTCAAATATATCAATGCATATACAAATATATGTACGCAGTATCAATGCGTAAGGGTGCATGTGCATGCGCGTATCGGTGTATATATAACTGAAAGCAATTTTATACATACACGCATAAACATATCAATAAATACGTATCGTATATATATACACACTGTATATATATATATATATATATAAACAGCTAATAAGTGTCTATATGGTCACATATTTCAGTGTAAGCACTATCAATGCATAAGGGTGCATGTATGTGTGCATATCAGTGTATATATAACTGATAGCAAGTTTATACATAAACGTATAAGCATATCAGTATATGCATATCGTATATATACACACTATATATAAATATAAACTGCTAATAAGTACATCGAATGCATGTGCGTGCACATATGCGTGCGTATATTCTTCGATTATTGTATAAAACTGAAAGCAAGCAAATGTATACATAGTATATACATATCGTATATATATGTATATATACACACATCAGTCCATACACAACAAACATATGTGTAATATATATATCTGTGAGTGTGAGTGTGAGTGTGAGTGTGAGTGTGAGAGTGGATGTGAGTGTGTGTGAGTGTGAGTGCGAGTGCGAGTGCGAGTGCGAGTGCGAGTGTAAGTGTGAGTGTGTGTGTGTGTGTGTGTGGGTGTAGTATATAACTCAGTATACATATATACCTTCATAACTGTATATGAACTAATCAACGCGTAAGGGTGTATGTGCATGTGCATATCAGTGTATATATATATTGATAATTGTAAATAACTGATAACAAGCAACTGTATACATAAACGCATAAATATATCAATATATACATATCATATATATACACATATCTGTCCATACACAACATGCATATATATGTAATATATATATATATCTGTGAGTGTGAGTGTGATGTGAATGTGTGTGTGAGTGAGAGTATTAGTGCACGCGTGTGTGTATGGGTATATGGATGTAATATATAAATCAGTGTACATATCATATATATACACACATCAGTCCATACACAACACGCATATATATGTAATAAATATATCAGTGAGTGTGTGTAACTGTGAGTGTGAGTGCGAGTGCGAGTGCGAGTGCGAGTGCGAGTGCGAGTGCGAGTGCGAGTGTGAGTGTGACTGTGAGAGTGAGTGTGAGTGTGATTGTGAGTATGAGTGTGCGCGTGGGTGTAATATATAAATCAGTGTACATATATGTCCATAACTGTATATATAAAGTTATGCATTTCGCATATACACATATATCAGTTTATACACATTGTCTATACAGACATCACACACACACATCAATGTACTTTTTACACACTAATAACAATATATATAGCTGATACCTAATGTATACATGCAAGCATAAACATATCAGTATATACATATCGTACATATACAAATATCAAAATACATAACAAGCATATATGTGTAGTATATATATATTTATGTGTATGACCATATATACACTTATAATCAGTTTATACAGTTATTAGTGTATATGTATATATATATATATATATATATATACTACACATATATGCGTGTTGTGTATGGACTGATGTGGGTATATTTACGATATGTTTATGCGCGTATGTATACACTTGCTTGCTATCAGTTATATACAATTATACATGTATATATACACTGATGCGCATGTAGATGCACCCTTACTTGTTGATAAGTAAATATATATTGTGTATGTAAGTATGTATAATATATGTATTCTATATACACTGATATATATGACAATATAGATACTTATTAGCAGTTTATATATATATACAGTATTTAATATACGATATGTACATACTGATATATTTATTTGTGTGTGTATACACTTACCATCAGTTACATAAACAGTGTTTATATATTCGATATGTATATACTGATATATTTACGCTTGTATGTATATACTAGCTATCAGTTGCATATAACCTGATGTGCACACGCACATGCATCCTTATGCATTGATAAGTTCATACATACATTACATATACACTGATATATATGACCTTATAGACACTTATTATCAATTTATCAGTTATTAGCTTATATGTGCATTGATATGTATATACGCACACTCATACGCATATGTATAATATATAAGACCATGTATAAACTTAATATCAGTGATACATACAATTATTAAAACAATTTGTGCACATAATGATATATAGCAATACATACCATTGTTTTCAATGTATATATATATATACTGATGCATATAACTATACAATATTATAGTTGTGTGAGCATGAGTATAAGTGTGAGTATGAGCAAGTGTGTATGTGTTTGTGAGTGAGGGAGTATGTCTATGTGAGAGAGAGTGTGTGTGTGTGAGTGAGTGTTTTTGTGAGTGTGAGTGTGACTGTGTGTGTGAGTAACATATAAGTTAATAACAATATAAACTGATAATAAGTGTATATATGGTCATATACATCAATGTATATAGAAATGTATATATTAGTGCACTGTATATATACAGTTATGCAGTTTACACATACAAACATATCAATATATACATATCATATGTATACAGACATAACACTCACACACTCACTTATAACAATGTATTTTTAACACACAAATAACTGTATATAAAGCTGATAACTAATGTTATGTAACGATAATTGCATCAGTAAATAAATATACACCGAAAACAATGGTATATATCGTTATACATTTATACGTACACCAATGGTGCTAATAACTGTATATAACACTGACAATAAGTATTTACATGGTTTTATACATTAGTGTACATATAAATCGTGTATACATATCCATATGAGTGCATATCAGTGCACATATACGCTAATAACTGTATAAATTGATAATAAGAGTCTACATGGTCATATATATCAATGTAAATAGAAATGTATGTATGCACTATCAATGCTAAAAGGTGCATGTGCATGTGCATAACAAGGTATATAACTGATAACAAGTTTATACATACACGAAGAAACATATCAGTATATACATATCGTATATATACACACAATATATATATATATATATATATATATATATATATATATACAAAACAACTGTATACATACATGCATAAACATATAAGTATATACATATCGTATATATACACACATCAGTCCATACACAATACACATATATGTATAGAATATATATCTGTGAGTGTGAGTGTATGGATGTGTGTGTGAGTGAGTGTGTGACTAAGTGTGAGTGTGAGTGAGTGTGAGTGTGAGTGTGTGAGTGAGTGTGTTTAGTATACAAATCGCTATACATAAACGTTAATAATTGTATAAACTGATAATAAATGTATATATGGTCATATACATCAATATATATAGAAATGTAATATTAGTGCACTGTACATATACAGTTTACACATACAAAATCAAAATATACACATCGTATATATATAGACATCACACACACACACATATCAACATATTTTTTACAAATTAATAACTGTATATATAACTGATAACTGACATATTGTAAGGCTATATGCATCAATATATATATATGTACACACTAAAAATAATAGTGTATACTACTATACATCAATAAGTTCACAAATTGTGCTACTAACCTTATATATCACTGATAATAAAGTATATATATGGTCTTATACATTAGTATATACATAAACTGTTTATACATATGCAAATGAGTGTGCGTGTGAACATATCAATGTATATATACGTTAATAACTGTATAAACTGATGAAGGTGTATATAGAAATGTTTCTATGCACTATCAATGCGTAAGGGTGCATGTGCGTGTGCATGTGCGTGTGCATATCAGTGTATATATAACTGACCGCAAGTTTATACATACATGCATAAATATTTCAGTATATACATGTCGTATATATACACACTATATATATATATATACAAACTGATAATAAGGGTCTATATGGTTATATATATCAGTCTATACATAATGCATGTATTAGTGTAAACATACACAGCATATATGCACTTATCAACACGTAAGGGTGCATGTGCATGGGAATATCAGTGTATATAAACAATGATAATTGTATATAACTGATAGCAATCAACTGTATATATAGACGTATAAACATCAGTACATACATATCGTACATATACACATATCAGTCCACACACAACACACATATATGTGTAGTATTTATATCTGTGAGTGTGAGTGTGAGTGTGAGTGTGTGAATGCGTGTTTGTATATATGTGTGTGTGTAGTATATAAATCAGGGAACATATAGGTTAATTACCGTATAAACTGATAATAAGTATATATATAGTCATATACATCAATGTATATAGAAACGTATATATTTTAACACACTAACAATTGTATATATACAGTTATGCACTTTACACACTATGCACTTTACACACAAACATATCAATATACTCAACGCATCTATATAGACATCACACACACACACATATCAATGTTATTTTTACACACTAATATCTGTATATATACCTGATAACTAATGTGTATTAAGGTTATATGCATCAATGTATATATTCACACTGAAAACAATGGTATATATTGCTATACATCAATACGTACACAAATTGTACTAATAACTGTATATATCACAGATAATAAGTAAATACATGGTCTTATACATTAGTGTATATATAAGCCCTTTTTACATAAGCATAAGAGTGTGCATATATACTTATCAGAGTACATATACGCTAATAACAGTATAGACTGATAATAAGTATCTATATAGTAATATATATTAGTGTATATACAAATATATGTATGCACTATAAATGCTAAAGGATGCAAGTGTGTGCGCATATCAGTATATATATAAATAATAGCAAATTTATGCATAATCGTATATATATACACACTGTATATATATAAAAATAAAAATAGCTAATAAGTATATATATGGTCATATATATCAATGTAAATAAAAATGCATGTATTCGTTTAAATAAGTATCTATATGGTCATATATATGTCAGTGTAAATATAATGCATATATTAGTGTATACATACACAATATATAAACACTTATCGAGTATGGGTGCATGTGCACGCGCATAAGAATGTATATATACATTGATAATTGTATATAACTGATAGCAAGCAACTGTATGCATACACGTATAAACATATCAATATATACATATCGTATATATACACACATCAGTCCACACACAACATGAATAAAAGTGTAATATATATATCTATGAGTGTGAGTGTGAGTGTGAGTGGGAGTGTGAATGTGTGTGTGAGTTTGTGTGTGTATATGTATGTGTGAGTGAGTGTGAGTGTGAGTGTGTGTATGTGTGTAATATATAAATCAGTATACATTATATAAAATTAGTGCACTGTATGTATACATTTATGCACTTTACACATACACACATATCATTATACACACATCGTATATATATAGACATCAGATACACACACACATATCATTGTATTAACCACTAATAACATCATATATAGATGATAACTAATGTATTGTACTGTTGCATCAATTTATATATTTACACTGAAAACAATGGTATATATTGATATATTGAAGGCTTCCGAGCTTGGCGGGTCGTGCGCGGCAGATCGGGTAGCATGGGCTCAGTATGCCCCTACTGAACTCGAGTCTTATATGCTGATCGCGTAAGGACCGGTTCTTGATGGTCCTGGGATCGTGACAGTTTGGTGGTCAGGTCATATTTTATGACGCTGACCACTATGCCGGATTCACGCACTTCCTCTTCGGGCCCTGTGATTTGAAGAGGGTAGAAGGGGTTCTAGTGAACAGGGTCATCAGAGTTGGCTGCCCCGATTGTTTTAGTGGCTTCTCTGATCAGGATTTTCTAACCACTGTCGTGCTTAGCTTTGAGGCTTTTATGGACCTCATGCCAGAATTGCGATTGGGATTGCGGCTGGCCGACTTTTCTTGCGCAAGAAAGAGTCGTCTCCATCAGATGAAGAAATGGGTGTGGGTCAGGAACTGGAGTCAACCTAGGCCAAGGAGGACGAAGGACTTGATCTCCCAACGGGTCATTACCCTGAGCTCTCTTATGGGCTTTAGAGACATGACCGAGCCGATGGAGCTGGCTCAAGATGGTACTCTTGGGGAAGGCCTTCAGATGTGCAGATGCACAAGAGGCGAATAAGGTATTGGAAAAAGTACACTCAAGCATATGTGGGCTGTATCAGTCCGGCCCTAAGCTCTATGTACGAATACACAGATTGGTGTATTATTGACCTTCGATGGCTGCTGATTCCTTAAACTATGCCAAGAGGTTCCCGGTGTGCCAAATGCACTCGAGCCTTATTCATTAGCGTCTAGAGCACCTACTCCCTACAATGGCATCATGGCCCTTTTCACAAAGGGGTATGGACATTGTAGGTCTTATCGACCCTCCTTCTGCAATGGGTCATGTCTTCATTCTAGCGGCAACAGACTATTTCTCCAAGTGGGCTGAAGCGGTCCCCCTCAAGCAAGTTCTTAGGGCTACAGTGGCCAACTTTGTGCGGTATCACATCATATACTGATTTGGGGTGCCTGACCGAATTATATCTGACAATGGCCCTCAATTCAGAAGCCATCATCACATTGATCGCTTGGTTAACCATTTGGGTTTCAAGTGGAAGTATTCAACTGTGTACCACCCTCGGGCGAACGGCTTAGCTGAGGCTTTCAATAAGACCTTGCGCAGTGTTTTAAGGAAGTCAGTATCAAAGACGAAAAAGAACTGGCAGGAGAAGCTTCTTGAAGCAATATGGGCCTATCACACCACCACAAGAAATGCCACCGATTCCACTCCTTATTCTCAGGTCTATGGAGGTGAAGGAGTCTTACCTCTTAAGATTCAACTCCCTTCGTTGTGTCTCACCATACATCAAAGACTGATCGAAGATGAGAGGGCTAAGCTTCTCTATCAAGAATTAGATGGCCTCGATGAAAAGATGTTAGAAGCTCAGCAGAATCTCGAACTCAACCAGGGGAGAATGAAGAGGGCCTTTGATAAGTCTGTCAAAGTCTGCTCATTCTCTCATAGAGATCTGGTTCTCGTCGTCAAAAGGCTGATAATTATGCATGGGCATAGTCATGAAAGTCTCGCCAAATGGGGCTTACATACTGGCCCATCCTAATGGAGAGGAGGCGATGCCCCCCATCAATGGGTGATACCTAAAGAAGTATTATCCTTGATACTCTCTCAAAAGACTCAATAAACAACAAAAAGGAAGTAAGAACAAAAAGAAAACAAAAGGAGGAAAAGAAAAGAAGCAAGACAGTTCAAACAAAGTTTAACTCTTTTTATTGCATTAGAAGGAATTACAAGCCAAAAAGCCCATTATTAGGGAGATTACAAATCTAGCAAGCAGTATTGCTCTCACAGCAGAAGAAAAGAGGGTAGTTGTGCCAGAGTTTCGCCCTTGCATCTGAGGAAAAGATGATGGTTACAGGCCAAAAAGTTGGTCTCGCATCAGAAGAAAAGAGCGTAGATGCGCCAGAGCATCGCTCTTGCATATGAGAAAAAGATGATGCTCTCGCAGCAGAGGAAGGCAAAAAGGGTTCTAGATGGCTTTTATCAGACATACAAGGCAAACCCTTCTAACAAGGAACTGGCCTATGATGGAGAGCACGCCCCCTTCACAGTGAGTATCCTTCCACAGAACAACATGGAGTTCACAGTTGTGCAGGAGGACTTGGCTTCCAACAGACTTCATAAGCCTGGCCTTACCATTGGTCACCACCCTTTGCCTACCCAAGTCATCGTCGTGCATGACTATCGCCGCGCGTGACTCAGCGCCATGTGTGATCATCATTGCGCACGACTCAGCGCCGTGCGTGATCATTGTCACGTATGACTTAGTGTCTTGCGTGATCATCAGCACGCATGACTTAACACCGAGTGTGATCATCGCCGCGCATGACTTAGCGCCATGCACAATAATTGTCGTCCTCAACTCACTGCCGAGCATGAACACAGTCGGGCACGACTTGCCGCCGTCCATGAAAGGATCGCCGAGTGGGCATGAGGGCATAGTTACTGCCGCTCACTATGAGAGCCGTGTGAAACCTACCACTGTACGTGTTGGCCTGCAATTGTTCAGGCCCTGTGAATCTTCGTCTCCCCAGAGACTATTCAACTCCCTTCAGTTTCTGTGACCCTTCGGTTGCTTATGGCTCTTTGCACCCTCCCAGTGACCGTTCGTCTCCCCTAGTGATTGCTCACTACCCTACTACCTCTCGGTTTCTAGCTAGGAAACCTTATACCCATCAAGGAACTCTGCCACTTAATGGGACCTTTCCCCTACCTCCACACCATCAGAAAACCGTCAGAAGTCTGCGGAACTACACCCTCAATCCCTATTTTCTCGCTCGACCGGTATCTCAGAACCCTTGCCATAATAACTTAGCTAACAAGACACCAACAATAGTGACCCCCGCGAACACCTCGGTGTTCCCAGCCAGAACTCTCTTTCTTGCTACTCTCGCCCTATGTTCTTGCCAAAATCACCGTCAGGAAGTTTCCCTCTGTCACTGCTAAACCTCTAAACGTTTTACCTTTAGTAAAATAGTGAAAAGGAGTTTTACCCCCTTAAGTAGACGCCATTCCCTAGAAGTGCCCCAAACAATTGAAAATGCCAGTCAGGTCCTTAAAGGCCAAAAGGCGATGGGCTGGACCGGAAGCCCAAACACAGGTCACTGCTGCCCATGTAGCGCCGAACATCCAGTGTCAGCCGGATCAAGATTAGGTCGAGCTCAGGCCTTAGGCCCAAACCTAGCATCGCGCATGAAAGTCACTAGCCAACGTCGTGCATGACCGTCGTTTATGAGCGCTGCTCAGCGCCGTTTGTGCAATTGTCACCTTGCCTATCGTCGCACATGTTGTCGTCGACCACACTAGCGTCGTGCGTGCCTAAGCATGGCTACCGCCATTTGTGTTCTACGGTTATCCCTAGTGGAATTACATATGTGCCCCGGTCTGTCATCCTCAGTGGAGTTGCCAAGCTGGTTCTCGCCCTCCGAGTGGTAATGACCACGTGGCATATGGCTCGGGTTTCAAGGAGAACCCGAGACTTGAGATCGCTCTCTCGAAAACCTTGTTAAGAAACAATGGTAGGTACACCAACCCGTGAGAGAGGAATTTAATGTGAGGCGGGACACACCTCACCTGGGTTCGTGACTCACTCGGGCTAACTCACGTGGCCACCCTCTTAGATCACGACGGAAAGCCCCCTAGTCCTACAACTAGTTAAAAATTGACTCCATTGACATGTACTCTCATGTTTTTGCAATCACACATACACGATTAATTTACAAGACAAGTGGGCCAAGGGACCTCACCTTATCTTTGGGCCAATTCACACACATTCAAAGGAGAAAGGGAAGAAGTGATGAGATGAAGATTGGGGTGATGGAAGGAGAAGAAAGAAATAGAATAGAGAAAAGAGACATTTGACCGAGTGGCTAGCCTGACACAGTGGCTAGACTGGTATGGTGGTTGACCTAGCGTGGTAGCAAGATAGGCACGGTAACTCAAACTGACACAGCTAGCGGTTTTGGGATGAACCATACCTGGGCTGTCATAGATAATCAATGGTGTCATTCTATTCTCTTTCCCGATGGAAGGGTGTGCCATTAGTGCCCTATGTAATAGGAACCCTAAAAAGGGACCTTGTGCCTAATCCTATGGGTTCCCTCCACAAACGGAAGATTTGGCTGAGAGCCACTGATATCCCCCTCCATGTGTGGCATAACAATACTTCTAGACAGATTGGTGAGACCTATGGCAATTTCTTTGCGGTCCATTGGAAGTCTTTTAAATTTCTCCCATTGGACACCATTCAGTTGCTCATTGAAGTCGTAGATCCCCTGCTCATACCTTCCAAGTCATGGCTTGCCATAAAGGCCACTTTTTTTGGGTTCATATTGCTTGGTATACTAGCTAACCCCAAAATAGTTGGGATAAAGCTAGGACAAAGATGATGATAGCCTCGCATTCTACATGATATACTCTTGGCAGCCATGGGCAGAACCATGGTGTAAAGTTGAAGAGGGACTATGGTAAGGTCCATTTAGAACAGACAACAGAAATCCATGAAGGGTGAACTGCTGTAATCCACAGACACCAAGGAGAGCTCTTGTAACTATCGAATGGTAAATCTTGGGGGTCCTCATGTTCGTACCACCTCCGTTTAGATTCTAGATGCGAATGCATCTCATCATTGACGCTCCCTAATCTCTTTTGTGTAGCGCTGACACATGCCCTAGTGAGCTCTCCCCCAACACCTCCACTTCAAGACTACCATCATCATGTGTGCTAAAAAGCCTGCTAGTTCATGTAGAGGGATGATCAACTTGTGATCCTGGACCTGTCGATCTTCCCTACAACCAATACATGAGACAACTGGCTCCCCTAATCCCATCTGATAACCCACAATCGCCCCCCCTTCGCCCATCATGTGATATTCCACCACGTCTCCTCGATACAATCGAAGGCTGCAGTTTCATGGGATTGTGACACCTGTTCCCCCAACCTTGTCCTCTCATGTTTCCATTCGACCTATTTCTTTGGTTGTCACTTGTCAACTAACTCACCCTTCCCCACCTCTCTTGAGTAAAGAGTTGCGCGTGCTACTGTGGGAGGCACCCTCTAGCCATCTCCAATGTCATGTCAATCCCCTGTCACCGAACTCATCACCACCTCCCTCTCATCCACATGTACTCTCCCCTAGGGCTCTACTTTCCCACAATCAATGCAGGTTCTGACCCCCCTCCTTTCCTAAGTAAATCCACCACACCACCTCTCATCCCCCATCTTACCTCTACCATCTCTCATCCTGCATAACAGGATGTACCCCACCTATTGGCCCCCATTCCGCTTACAGACCTGAAAAGATCAATCCCATGGGTGAATGCTTAAAAAATGGGTGAATGCTTAAAAACGAAACTTAATTACAATTTAGGAAATTGGAAATAAATCCCGAAATTAGGCGCAATGACCAAAATGTTCCTGAGATCTTTTCGGTTTAATGTCGAAGCCGTCTCTGCATGCAAGTTGTTTTGCCATGGCCAGATCTTGGAAGCTTTTTCTGCAACTTGTGGTGATGGTTCAGATGATTCGTAAGCATATCTTCAATGTCCTTGCGACTCTGAGCGTTTTGATGCCCTTTAGTATTGCTGTGGTGGCCTTTTCCCACGGGGTGGAAGTCCAGCCAAATTTGTGAACTTTGTTTGCCAATGCAGTTTAACTCGCGATGTTCTAGCTCCTGGCTCTGCTTGCAAATGAGAGAGGAGATAGTCGCAGTCATTTTGCACTAAGTTTGGGCTGATTTTGTTCTGGTTTACGTTTTTGCCTAATTTGGGAGGTCACCAGAAAGAGGGATTTCGGCAACCGAGAAGATTTACTTATTCTATGACCTGGGGACTTGCATTCATCGGCCCTTGGAATGCAAGAGTCATACCAGTCTGCAGCTCTTTGCGAGGCGGTTGCATTGAACTCGTCCCCACTTTGATTCGATGCTTGGATGTTGAGCTATGCTTCACTGGATTTGAGGCTTTATTTTAAGCACAACTTCGGCTTGCCGGTGTCTTGTGTACCCAGAGGACCAGGCTGTTGCCGGCTCTCTCCTTGTTCACTTGGGAGATGTAAGTATGTAAAAAATGACGTACAACACTCACGCTCACCTTAAAGTAATCTCAGGATTTAGCGGGGCAATTCCAGCCTTTGCTTGTAGGGATGTCTGATCGAGGTACGAAGAGGACTAGGGTCACATTGCCCGCTGAATTACCCGACTCTGGTGAGCAAGTTGAGGTAATGGTGGTGAGCCATGACGGGGAAGACCCTAAAAACCCAATGGCTTGCTATGAGAATGTAGTAAACAACATTCTTGACAAACTCAAAGGGCTGGAAGACGTCTGTCCTATGGTGTCTTCCCATCAGGAGGTGAACTCTTCTCTTGAGCTGCCATGTGGAGAAGAGGAAAGACCTCAACTTTCCCCTCTTGTCTAGGCCTCGAGGCCTCCGAATACCCCTGTCTCTCTTGAGGACCAGCCCAATGTAGCTTCCCAAGCTACGCCATCGATGTTCACACAAGAGGACGTACAAAGATGATCAATAAAAGCATCCAAGACTTACAGGCGTCAAAAACACATGAAAGTGTTTCATACCATAAGCCTTATCTGCCTTTTATTGATCAAATCCCCTTCCCTATCAAATACTAAAAAAAGAGATTGTCGGTCTTTGATGGCACTGGTTCGCCTCAACAGTACATGGCCCACTGCATGTTCGCATGCCCTCTTTCTCTAACTTCTTTCTCTCGTCCCTCTCTCTCCCTTTCTAAACCCATAAAATCCTTCTCTCTCTCTCTCAAACTTCTTTCTTCTATCTTTCCTCCCAATCCACCTCTACTTGTCAATGGTAAAATTTAGATAATATATATCATCTTATATATTCATGGGGACAATGGGTTTGCATGATTAATACTGTAAAAATGTGAACTTCAGAGTAAAAGCATCACACAGAAGGAAAGGGATAAATGCATAATTTTTTCCACTTTGTTTTTTCAATGCAGCGAGAGTTGAATTCCCCGATTTTCCATTTTTCGATGCAATGAGTTGACTTGCAGGATTTTTTAATATTGTGCGATGTTGTGAATTTCAAATTTCAGGTATAATATTGTAAACTTTACAAAATAGAAAAATAAATATCAGAAATTTCCTAAGGGGACACAAAAACCACTAGTGTTGAATCAAGCAAAGTGGGATAAAAGCCTACTTTTAGGTTTACTTGTTTTTTCTCTTCATCGATTTTTCAGATATTGTGCGATGTAGTGAAAGTTTCAGAGATTGTGCGAGGTAGTGAGAGTAGAAGGAGAGTATGATGATTTAACAAAGAAGAGAATTGCCAGGTGTAAAGTAAAATGGATAAAATGGAGTAGAGAGAATGAGGAAAGAGAGGAAATGAAGGAGACTTGAAAATATCAATATCATACGTTTTATAATATTGACGGTGGTTATGAGATGTTTATAAATGACATTTCTTTTGGTGGAAAGGTATCTTTGTAATATTTTGCAAAATAAGAGGGAGGTGACCCATTCCATAAAAATAGGGCAAGTCCTCTTTAAAAAGAGGGAGATAACGGTGTAGTTTTCTATTTTTAAAGATGGGGAGAAAATCACGTATCTTTTGGTGGAAAAGTATCTTTGTGATATCCATAGCTACTAATCTCCCGAAAAAAAGGATGGGGAAGAAATGACATATGTTTTGGTGGAAAGGTATCTTTATGATATTCATAACTACTAATTAAAAAAAAACAAAAAACAAAAACTAAGAGGGAGATGACAATATCATAAAAATAGTGCAGGTTCTCTTCTGGTTTAAGATATAGTAGATAGATAGATGGATAGATAGATAGATAGATAGATAGATAAGGGAAAGGTTTATCGTGGGAGGAGTCTTTAAACAATCAAATTTGTGCCTCTCTCAAAAATTTTAGTAGAAGAGGTTGTTTTGATGCCCAAGTATCATCAAATTGATCATCTTGAAATTAGACATGAGAAAAAAATAGATTTCAAGTTTTAAAAATAATATATTTTGTAAAGCATTTTTGATAGTCAATTTTCAAGATTTTCATATATTTGTCCATCTACACTATTTTGAAGCTTTAAACAAAGATGAAAATATTATTTTAAAAATAAAATGACAATTGTCCACTTGAAATGCGGCATTAGGGCCTAGCCGGCATCCAACGGGGCCTGATTGCAGTCGCTGATGCATATTTCTTCTTCCCTATTTTATTCTGACTGGTGAGGATGGAGATGAGCACAAGATTGGGTTTGCATACAATACAATGGAAACAGAAAAAGGGAGGGCAAGCCCTGTATTCAGTCATGGAAGGAGGGAATTTGAAAGGGAGAGAGCAGGAGCAGGTGTCAATTCCTTGCAAAAATTCCATCTCAACTCCACCTCACAAAGACCATCTCCCTCTATACAAACATCGACCTCCACTCCATTTAATTCTTTCTTCCCTGATTCCACGTCGCTTGGCGGTGAGCTTTCTTTTTATTTTCTCTCCTTTCATTCTTTCGGATTCTTGACTACATTTTGATTGTAACTTTTTGTGTTTCCCTCTTTGTTTTTCTCATATCTGATGTTTCTTTTGTGAGGAACATCCTGTTTTATCAAAACTTGTGTGTGATGACCTGATTCATAGATGATGAACTTATGCGTGGTGAGGATATGATAGATTGGTGACAATGATGGTTGAGGAGGTTCCATTTCTGTTTTTTCTTTATGATGAACTTATGCGTGGTGAGGATATGATAGATTGGTGACAATGATGGTAGAGGAGGTTCCATGAAATGCCCCCAAACAGAAAAGAAACCTCGGAACCTGAACACTCTATGTATTCTTCTATGCTGGTTGTGTTCTCATTGTCCTCTTTTATGCCCATGGGGCAATGATACAAATTCAGGACCTGACTGCCGTTACCAATCACACTGATGTTGGAACCTAAATGCTTGTTTTCTTTTACAAAAATGATGTGTTTTCAGTTCTAACAGAATTGTGATGTCAATATAATCAGCATCTCTGCTCTATGCTCCTTTTGATCCGAGATGGGTCGTGTAGACTCTTCCAGGGATAATCTGTCCATGTTTGAGTAGTCACGAAATGAGATGTTAAGAGCGCATTCTGTACCAAGAACTTGTATTTTGACTTGAATTGTTTAATGATGAACTCATTGGTTATTTTTATGATCAATCCATTTGTTTGTGCTTGAATCCTTTTATGTAGGTGCCTGCTACCAGTTATCTCTAGTGCCGGGTTTGCTAGGACTTAGATGCATTTCAGTTGTTTTCTACTAATTAATTTTTATTGTATGAGGTGATTTTATGTGTTGTCTAGGGCTGGAGGCATTGATTGTTCTGGATCCCAATCAAATTTGACATTCATGGATAATTTATTGTTTTTGATAATTTTTAATTGGGGTGCTTTTATGTTTTTGACGAGAAAAGAGTGTTAAGTGCCATTTGTATTGTCAATCATATGTGCTTTTCTCATTCTAATTCTAAGTATAATTGGGCTCTTTTATGGGCTAGAATGTGAAGTTAATAGCATCGCTTTGAGAGTCAGTAACCATTGAATTGTGTGTCTTGTTATATTGATGATGACTAAGTTTCTTAAGAAGTGAGTCATCATGGTATGTTTTCATTGCCAATGTTTGATATCCATCCTAGATGCTGCAGTAGTGGTGGTACCTGGTAGGTGTAACATTGTTGGAAGCTATTAAGGTTTATCTTTGGCTTTTTCACTTGGATTTTTCTGTTATGGCCCTGCATAGCATAGATTAATGTGGTAGAGCTGGACTGTTAACCTTGTGCTTGAAAGAATTTAATAATTAGCTCCATGGAAATCAACTATTCTTTTTCCCTAAAGGACTCTATAGTAACTACTACCATTTAATCCACTTGTTATCCACAATTTTCAGGCACTAATGACAGCCTCAGCCCTCTATTATTCCTGCATGATTCCCATATAGATGGTATAGTGTGGTCTAGATGGACACTAAACGTGGTGTTTGAAGGAGCTGGATAATTAGCTCTATGGACATCAACTATTTAAAGGAAAAACAAATCTTAAAGGAAATTCCTAGTGCTCTTCAATTACCATATGTGTTTCTTAGTTGGTGGAGACCACCCTGTATTGTTTGCAATTCTATTTAATAGCAACCATTAATTCTTTACAAGGAAACGAACAAAAATTTGAATTACCCTCATGAGTTCCTCCCTTGATATATCTTCTTCGAATAAAAAAATAATAAATTTCTTTCTTTTCTTCCCAAAAATCCTCCCATCTCTCTCTCCCCCCTCCCTCTCTCTCTCCTAGATATCCAACTATATAAGTCATTTAAATTTCAACAATCAATTTTTCTTCTATACTCTTAAATAAAATCTGTCACATATCGGCTCTTATTAAATCTCTTTTAGTCACATTCCCCCTTTCTTTAACTCTTCTTCCATAAAGAGGAACTGAATAATAGTTTCCTTTTTTCTTTGCATACATGTTGCATTATCATCTCAGTTGCATGTGGATTGATTTATATCAATCCCATATCTTGATACAATAGATAGGGTGGTAAAAAATAATTCACATAGAAGTGCTTGACATGAGCTTTTTGGAATCAATGTAATTGATGGTTTGATAACTTCAATCTAGGTTACATGGATTCTTCTGTTTGGGTACTGTAAGGGTGTCAGAGAAATATTAAGACCCATACCAGCATGGATTATTTGTTGGGTAGATTGCTCGCCTGGTGTGCACTAGTGGCATACAGTGCAGTTCCTATGGTGGCATTTGGATCAATGTTTAAAAAATCGTCGACCCAATCCAGAATCGGGCGATTCGGATCGGGAATCGTTCAGGCCATCCCGGATACACTAATAAAACAGGATCCTGCATTTTTCTACAGTGAATCATCATGATGATGTTATGATTCGGAAATGAATCGCTATTATGACAACATGGTTCGGACACCTCACATGTCCGTACTGTTCTGATGCCATCCCTAAAAGAGTTTTTTATACAAATGGACCCCGAGCTTTCAGTGGCCTCCATCCGTAAACACGTGTACTGATCATGAGGGCTTTTTCCTTTTATAGAGCTTCATGCTTTTTAGATTTCCCAATGTGGGATAATTATCCCAAGTTTTTGTGGCACACAACAATCATCTCTCATCCATAAATAAAAATCAATAGCTTCGATGCCCTTCCATACCCCCTTTGTCTCTCTCATCAACTGTCAGTACACTCCAGTCTCCAAACTCCCATCTCTCTTTCTCTCTTCAATATTCATCTTCCTCAGTACACCCATCTCTCTCTTCAATATTTAGATCTCTCTCTCATCAATACTCATCTCTCTCTACCTCTATTTTACATTGCAGTCAACACTCTTTTCCCCACCCTCTATCTACTCCTATCTTTCTATCTCTTTAACAAGACTCACATAACCTTTTGAACCCCTTTCTCTCTGTATAAAATTAGCATTCCCCTACATTACAAACTCCACCACCCAAAACCAAATCTCCCAAAAACCCAACCCAAACAAAAGCTGAAAAAACTGATAAAAATGGCCGTAACAGAAGCCCTGCCTTCAAAACCAGATACTCTAAAGAGATTACTCTCCATCTCTTTGTAGTAATTTATAGGCAGATCGATCGATCTTTTTTTTTTTTTTTACCTAGTTTATCCTCTCCCTCTCTCTCCCCCCGTTAGCATCCGTCTCCTTATCTCTCTCTCTCTCTCTTTGTAGCTATTTGGGCCACAAAGTGGCGATTTTGATAACTTAATTTTTTCGGATATACATATTTAATGTCATAACATTAAAATAAGGTGAGCATGAATCATGGACAAGCTTCGGGGATTTTGGATTATGAGCACAACAAAACACTAACACTCAGGGAGTTAGGTATAGTCAGGTGCCCACTAATTTGGATGATTCGTTTCTAGATCGATTCAATGAATTGTCACGCGAATTCAATCGATGGCACCAGTGTGACCAAGATGAAGAACGACATCGTCTTTTATTTTGGTATTAGGTCATATTTTACGAATTGTATGCTTTATTGTAGTCCATGTATGACAATATACTACATCCATGATACTTTTATGCTTCTCCTTTTGTGTGATGTAAATTTAATGGTTAACAGTAGTTCATACAAAGAAAGAATATCTCAATATTCGCAAAAAAAAATGAAAGTTTTTAATGGAGTACCCCCATTTCTTATTGGACTCCTAAAAAATAACATTTATAATGATTTTAATATATTTTTTAATATTGGTTTTTGGATTTTTTCAAGCCGAATCCGATCGATTCGGTCGATTCCCGATCCGAATCGTCGATTCACCGATTCGGATGGGTTTTTGGGGTGCTCGATCCGGGGCATAGATCCGTTTTTTAAACCACTGATCTGGATTATATTTTTTCGAAACCTAATCTTGTCCAGTGTCTAATTTCCATATAACATTTATGCTCAACCCTCGAATGACTTCAAGTGGACCTCCATTGCAATTAATCAAGAATTAGACATGTACTGATGACTCACCCCACACACCCCACACGCCCCCCACAAAATATAAAAGAAAAGCTTTGAAATGTTTCAAATGGCAGAAGGTCGTTTTCAAATGGCGGAAGGTCGATGTCGCCAACGTCTTCCTCATCGCCACCGTCTTCCCCATTTCTCCTGGAATGAAATTTACGCGTTATACCCAATAACCCATCTTCGCACCTCCCACCAGAAGAGACTTCCGCCTCCATTTCTGTCCATCTCTCAGTCCTATGCTCGAGTTGCATCTTCCCCCCCTCCTATTCTACTGGAGAAGAAGCATCAGGAGTCTTCCACCCCTACCGCGTTTTCTCAGATTTCCCCTTTTTTACCTTACTGTATTACCACAATCCCAGAAGAGACAGATAGACTAGTCAGGAAACTTTCAGCATCTTTGGTCGGGAGTTTTCACCTGGGGCGAGATGACTCAACAGGGATCGAGAAGTGGGCCAGAACCCTTTGGGGGGAGCCCTATCTTATCAGTAGACGGCTCTCTAATGGAGACTACTCTCCTTCCCCTCTTAGGAACAGGCTAACCACCCCTTACTCAAAGAACCTAACCCTTCCTTCAAAGGTGTTCCCTGCTCCTTGCGCCGTTGGTCTCCTAAAGAAAGTTCCTACAGGAAGCAAAGGGTATGGCTTACCCTTCATCATATCCCGTTGCATGCTTGGTTTCTAGAAACCCTTAAGAGACTGGCGGCATCCTATGGTAACCTAGTTTCCATCCACTGGATCTTGCTGGAGTCCTTGCCTTTGGGCTCCATTCGCCTCTTGGTCGAGGTCCTGGACACCACAAAGATTTCCGAGCACTCTTTGGCTAGATGTCAACGAACTCTTCTACCCTATTTCGATCTCATGGTCCTTTGCTTTGCCTCCCTCCCCCGATTTCCGTCACCAACCTATCGGGGATTCTCTTCTGGCTACCTCAGCAGTGGGTGGTGGTGACAAAGAAGAAACACAAACGTTTGAGACCTCGTCGAAGACCCTCAGAAATGCTGCATCAACAAACTTGGCGCCCTCGCCGGTCGAATCCTACTCAGAAACGGGCTAGGAAATCCTCTTCGATCCTGGTAAGGGATTCACAGGAAGGCCAAACTCAGTTTGACTCGCTTACCTCTCAGGAATCGGTGATGGACTAGATGTGGTCTCCGAGTCCTTTGGAAGATGCGAGTGTTGTCGCCGACTTAAATCGATGCTTGGGGAAAGAGGTAATCGTGGACAACATGCCTCAAAACTGTTCGGGGTTAGGCGATCGACCTGGCCCATCGTCCCCCCTTCCCCCTCTTTTGCTTCGCAAGTCTCCGGGTCGTCCCCTCTACCCGACCCATCCTATCCCATTCCCCTCATCTCCCCTTCTCACTTTGCCTCTCTCTCCTCTCTTGAGGCTACCACGTGCTCCACTCCCCCACCTACCCCTTCACATATGTTGCATGCCTTGGAACCCACGCGGCCGCCTCAGCTGACTGCCTCCTCTCGTGTGGCATCAGATAGCTCTTCGCAGCAGAGGGAGCAACCCGAGGCCATCCCCTGTCCCTGCTTCAGGCCGCCTCCTCACCCTCTCTCCCCCAGGTGTCACCTTCCGACAACTCTGACCCCTCACCTACCCCATGTCCTTTCCCCCTTGGTGGCGAGCCTCAGCCCGACCCGCCATCCCTTGATCTACCCCTCTCTCATCCCCCAAAGAAGGGCCCGCTACCCGATGTTATTGCAATGGTCCTCTGTCACTTGATCCCAGCCAGCTGGCCATCATCCAGCCTTTGTTCGAGAAGGCCCCGTCGAATAATATTGACGTACCTCCTACGGAGCATTCATCAAGAGGCTCTGTTACTCCACCAATCTCCTCCCTTATATGTCCCTCCTCACAACCACCTCACCCTGAATCTGGGTCTGTCTCCGTTCATACCTCCATCTCATCCATTGATTTTGGGGTGGTGCAGCACGTCGAATCTAGCCTTGTTTTGCCTCAATCTGCTACTTGGTGGGTTCGTCCTCATCTTCACTCTACCTTCCTCTCTCTTTCTTTCTATCTGTTAAACCTTGACTCCCTCTCTCCCGTGGGCTCCAGACCGTCCCCCGCATAGAAGATGGACAACGATCTCTTCCCAGTTGGCATCGTCACCGCCCAATCGCTGGACCCTTCCCCTCTTGATCCTGCTTCAGTCGCAGACATCCTGGCCCCCCACATTTCCTTTACCCCTCACCTTGTTCATATCCAAAGAACTCAGATCATCCACTATGTGTGGCCCCCAAACTCCCCTTACCCTCTGTCCTCCTACACCTCCATCCAGACTTACCAATTCCTGACTTATATTCTTGCCTTCTCCTTCCTACTGATAATGCCTTCCCCTATCTCGGCTAACCCTACTACTCTTAATGTTCAGGACCTGGAAAACACTCCGGTTGATAACTCTCCACTATACCGCATTCCGAATAGTTCCTTTGGTCAACCTCTCCATCTTTCCGCTCACGACATTGACCCTGTGCTGACCTTCTTTCCTCCCGCTCATACTAGCTCTAGCTCCCCTCCTCTTCCAACCCTACCCTCTGACCTTTACCTGTCGGCCCAGCCCTTCAACTTTTCCTCTTAAAATCTTGTTGAACCTTGGTCCCAAGGTGCCGAGGTTGCAGAAGAAAATTTAGAAGACAGGTCTAACCGAGAGGAAGATAGGATGAGAACAATGTACATGATAATGGGTTTTGAGTACAATGGACCTGAAGGACCAGCACAGGTTCATCACGGCTGACGCAGAAAGTAGAATGTAGGTGAGAATCAAAGGACAAAGAGAGTTAAGCAACTTCTTTTCTTCCTTTTCCTTCCCAGGGAAAGTAACTGATTTCAACCCTTCCCCATCTATTCTTGGTCGCCCGAGGAGGTCCCCCAAACTGTCATCCTCCCTTGCTATCACCTATCACAAATGAAACGACTAATTTGGAATATCAGAGGCCTTGGTCAGGACTCTAAGAAAGACGCCGTCAAAGCCTTAACCTTGAAACTCTCCCCAACTATTCTTGCCCTTCTAGACCCTGACCTAAAGCTTGTTCGTCTGGTCTGGGGCAGGAGACCTTGCCAATGGGTCTCTCTGCCGTCTATTGGAGCCTCAGGAGGAATATGGGTGATTTGGCATCCATCAGACCTTTCTCTCATCTAACATTTCGTTTGGAATTTTCTATGACTCTCCTACTTTCTAATAATTCAGATGGAATCCCTTGGAAATTTTCGCCTGTCTATGGCCTGAACTCAAACACCATCAGACAAAGATTGTGGGCTGAGTTGGATCACATTGCCTCCCTTCCACATCCCATTTGGTGTGTTGGGGGAGATTTTAATGTGGTCCGCTGGTCCCACGAGAGGAACTCCTCGTCTTCAATCACCCAAGAAATGAGGGATTTCTTAGATTTTATTAACCGTAATCAGTTGATAGATATCCCTCTTCAAGGCTGCAAATACACGTGGTCCAACCACAACTTAATAGGTTCTTGATAGTTTCTTGATTTCAGCAAATTGGGAGGAACATTTCCCTAGATCGCTATTGTTGGCCCTTCCTAAACCTACTTCGAACCACTGTCCCATCCTTCTAGACACGAATCCTGTAAATAGGGGCACCCGACCTTCCAGATTCGAACTGCATTGGCTCCTAGAGAAGGACCTCCCAGCCCTTGTTAAATCTTGGTGGACTTCCTTCGATTCTCAGGTCTAGGTGAGAGCGGGATTTATCCTCCAAAGGAAAATTCAGCTTCTCAAAGGAGCTCTCAAATCTTGGAGCAAAACCATTCCTGAGAACTTCGCGCAAGTATAGTCCTCTTTACTAGAAACCATCAACAACCTTGATGATATTGAAGAGACCAGACCCTTAGGCGTCTCAGAACAGGATCTTAGGTCTAAGACTAAGATGGAGTATCTCGCCACCCTAAAAAAAGAAGAAATCTTTTGGTTTCAGAGATCCAGAGTTTCGTGGTTGAAAGCAGGGGATCATAACACTGGCTTTTTTCATCAGATAGCCAACTGTCATCGCAGATTCAACGCTATCATGACAACAAAAGTCAACAATACTTACCTTACCCAAGCTGGTGATATTCAACAAGCCATCCTACAGTTATTTCAGAACTTATACTCAGCTCCCCCTGAACCCAGACTCAGATTCTCGACCTTAGACTTCCTTTCAGTCAATGAAGGCCAAGCAGCTTGGCTAGAGCGACCTTTTTCTGAACCTGAGATTCTTAAAGCGGTCAAAGCTCTAGCAAGTGACAAGGCCCCTAGGCCTGATGGCTTCTCGATTGCCCCCTTCAAGGAGTATTGGGACGTAGTCAGCCATGACTTCGTCAAATTTTTTGAGGATTTCTTCCATAGGGGCATTTTAAATACAGCCATGAATGCCACTTTCCTAGCCTTGGTGCCCAAAAAAGAAGGAGTTTAGGAAATTAAAGACTTTCGGCGTATCAGTCCCCTCAACTCTTCCTACAAGATCCTGGCAATGGTTTTAGCGTTTAGACAGCAACATGTTTTGCCTTCCATCATCTCTAACTCACAATCTGCCTTTATCAAAGGTAGACAAATTCTGGATGGGGCCCTTGTGGCCCACGAATGTGTCCATTCGAGACACATTTCCAAACAACCAGGTCTCATCTTCAAAATTGACTAGGAGAAGGCATATGATCATGTGGATTGGTCAGTCTTTGATGCGACTATGGCCAGAATGGGTTTTAGGGAGAGATGGAGGAAATGGATGAGGGGTTGCTATTCGAACCCTCACTTCTCCATCTTCATCAATGGAACCCCTCTAGGCTACTTCCCCTCTTCTAGGGATCTCAGACAAGGAGACCTCCTTTCCCCCTTCCTTTTTGACATAGCTGCTAAAGTCTTTAGCCATTCCATTGCTCGAGTCTACCAAGCAGGCCTTATTATAGGTTTCAAAACTAGTAGACAAGGGCCCACTATCACTCACCTACAGTACGCGGACGACACTTTAGTCTTCCTGGAAGCTACTGCTGCTGAGGCAAAAAATCTAAAAACTTTTTTCAGCTGTTTCCAATTAGCTATTGGGTTCAAGATTAATGTGGAAAATCTTGTATGCTGGGGGTGGCTTTGTCACTTGGTGAGATTAGGGATCTCATTTCAGATTGGGAATGTAAAGTCCAAAACCTGCCTACAACCTACCTGGGCCTTTCCTTTGGTGTTGGTAAGCCAAGAAAGTAGCTTTGGTCCCCAGTACTGGACAAGATCAATCAACGATTGGCCGGGTGGAAGGGTAGATACCTTTTCTTTGCAGGAAGAACTACCTTGATAAAAGCTACCATAGCAAACTCTCCAATCTACCTCATGTCCCTTTACCATATGCCTGCTCATGTGGCGAACCGCCTGAATCAACTCATGAGGAATTCCCTTTGGTCTGGGCAAGAAGACAAGAGGAGATACCACTTTGTTGCTTGGAACAAGGTTTGGCAACCAAAAGTACAGGAAGGTCTTGGGATAAAGGTACTGCGCAATCACAATGCAGCCTTGCTTGGGAAATGGTGGTGGCGCTTAGGCACTCAGCCAAACGCCCTTTGGGTGCAGGTCTTAAAACTCAAGTATAAGATTACATCAGAAAATTGGCTCCCGGGAAGAGCCCAAGTCCATAATACCTCAGGGGCCTAGAAGTCGCTTTTAACAGTCCTGTCCTCTTTCAAGATACACATTAGGTTCCACCTGAGAGAAAGGTCGAGAGTTAAATTTTTGCAAGATATATGGCTAGGGACTTCCCCTCTTCGTGAGGCCTTCCCAACTCCCTTCTCTCTCGCACAAAACCAAGATTCTTCTGTGGCCCAGGAACTTAGCACCTTGGGAGGCTGCAGAGTTTGGAATCCTTCCTTTAGCAGGAGCCTAAACGAAGTCGAGACGGCAGATTTCCAGCGACTATTGAACTCCCTGCACTCTCTCTTCTTCATTTCTCAAGGAAGAGATGATATCATTTGGACCTTAACTCCCTCGGGCAAATTCTCTGTGGCTTCACTCTACAAAAACTTTTCCTCCTTCCCCTCCCCATCCGAACACTTCTCTAGAATTTGGTCCACTATTGCACCACCCAAAGTACAGGCCTTCAACTGGCTCGCCTTCTCACAAAAAGCTCTCTCAGTTGATCAAGTACAAAGAAGAGGGGTGCCCATTCTGAATAAGTGTGTTTTGTGTGAATGTGAGGAGGAAACAAACTCCCATTTGTTCCATCTTTGTGCCTTCTCTTCAGACTTATGGGGCAGGGTACAACTTTTTGGCTTACAATGGGTTACCCCACCCTCGGTAAAAGGCCTCCTTACCATCAATTTTGAATCAAGCTGGCCAAAGGCAGGTAGAATCCTGTGGAAAGCGACCTTAGCTGCTACCATTTGGCTAGTATGGATGGAAAGAAACTCCAGATTTTTTCGAGGGACTAAGCTTTCAATTCCGGCCATTTTTCAAAAGGTAACCACCCTGGTGACCTTTTGGGCATCCAACATGAAGTTCTTAGCTGGAATTCCAAGATCCTTCTTCCTTTCCCAATGGGGAAATATCCTTCATCACCAACCAGCAGGGGCAGCTAGGCCAAGTCTCTGGTTACCACCGAACGATGGGTGCTCCTTGAGGAACCCTGGCCCAGCAAGGTCAGGAGGGGTTTTAAGAGGCTTTGAAGGCAATATTCTCATCACCTTCTCCGATTACCTCGGCATCAAGGACTCTCACGATGCGGAAGCCTTAGCCCTCCTCCTTGCTCTAAAAAAATTCAACTCCTCCTAGGGCTCTAGCTTGATAGTGGAAGGTGATGCCAAGAATGTCATCTCATGGGCTAGTAGGACATGTGATCCTCCATGTTACTTGATCCAAGTTTTTAACGAGGTTCAATAAATTTGCAGGGCTATGTACTTCTCATGGCAGCATACCTAGCGGATGTCCAACGACTTCGCGGATTGGTTGGCGAAGGAGGGTGCTAGAAGACAGGGTGAGGCAGTTCAAACTGGGTCCACCTTCTTTTTTGCTTTGGACTAGTGAAGCCCCTTTTTAATTTTTTGGGCCCTTTTATTTTTCCTTGTCATTGTACATCTGAAGGTGGGGTGGGGGGGGGGGGGGGGGGGCAATTTTATAAAGCCCTATCCTAGCCTCTTTTTGTAAACCGCACTTATGGGGGAAATCCTATTACTGTACATGGGTTTTTGATCTTCTTTTTACCGGGTCGTCTAGAGGATTCTCCTGGAGAGAGAATATACTGTAATTCCCTTTCTCAGCAATACAAATGTTAACATTATCAAAAAAAAAAAATTTGTGGTGTGTAGGTGGTGACGTCAATGTCATAAGTTGGTATTTTGAATATAATAATGGTGGCTTACATCTAGCTGATAGACTTCTCTTCCCATGTGTCTAAGCATAACCTCATACACCTCTAACTCAATAGTGCCTCTTCCACTCGGTCAAATTACCTCGTCAACCACACCCTAATGAAGCTCGATCCACTTATGTTCAGCCTGGATTGGGAGGCCGCTTTCCAAAGCGTTCACACTAGAACCTTGCGCAAAACTTTATCAGACAATGCCGCAGTCATCCTAGACTCTGAACCGGTCTTCAATGGACCTTGATCTTTTCGGTTTAGAAACGATGTGGCTGGAGGACAAATGTTTTCGTCAATTGATCCCCCAATGGTGGTTGTCTTTTGCGGTTGAAGATGTGCTGATTTTTGGTTTTCTAGAAAACTACAGTGGCTGAAAGAAAGACCATGAATACTTTGGTGAAGTCGATATAAAGAATGAAGCTTTGATGGTTAACATTGAGGATATAGATCTGTTGGTTTCATCATGAAACCAAAGTTCAAGAGTCGTTAGAGAGGACCAAGAGAACCATTGCCAAGTCAATATACAAAATACTAAGCAAGAAATACTTTATTGGCAACGAAGATTGAGATGCAAATTGTAGAAGCAGAGACAACTCCTCTAAATCAAAGACGGGCAGAATTTATGATGACCTTTAGTAGTTATTTCTGAAAGATTTTCTCGGTAGAAGAGGTGGAGCCAATCTCCAGTTCCGAAGAATCACTAACAGTGATGAAGCATGGCTAGAGTGGCCATTTTTGAAGTTTGAAGTACTTAAAGCTATCACAAAGCTTGGCCAAGACAAAGCCCTGGCTTAAGGTATTCCCAATTGCCACTTTTGGGAGTCTTTGGGGCCTGATGTGATGGGGATCTTTACCCCTCTTCATCCTGATTTGATGGAGATGTTTGCCAAATTACACCAAAGAGTTATCATTTACAAAGGCCCTAAACCCCAAGCTTGAAGTTGCTTAAGAAATTTAAACTTCAGACTATAAGCTTATTGAATGATTCCTACAAAAGTCTTAGCCAAGGTTGTTGCATCCGGGCTTTGCCTTCTTAACGAGGTTGTTTCTCCACCCCAAGGTACTTTTGGACAAGGTATGCAAATCTTGGATGCAGCCATCATTGCTAACAAGTGAACTGATAAAAGGCATAAGTCTGGAAGCCACCTACATTGATCTATTAATTGGGCCTTGAAAAGGCAGACGACCATGTTAACTGGGATATGTGGGACCTAGTTATGACAAATATGTTGTTTGATTATGACTGGGGAACATGGATGACTAGTTCCATATCAAGTGTTCATTTCGCATTCCTCATAAATGGATGTCCCCATGAATGTATCCCATCTGTTAGGGGCTTGAGTCAAGGTGACCAAGTGTCGTTTTTCCTTCTCAATCATAACCAATGTGTTCAAGAGAGGTGAAGAAGTACAAAAATGTCTCTTAAAAGGAGAGCAATATTGGGCCAAATGTCTAATAGCCTTCGAGTTATATGTTCTCAGTGGGAGTTGTACCCTAGTCCCTATCTCTCCAACGGCTTTAGGGAAGTGGGTTGGTTTCCTCTATTTAATGGCCTAAGGGTGGTTTTGGTATTTTGATGTTTTCTATCTAAGGTTAGGGTTTGTTGGGAATTGTGGTTAATGGGTTTGGGTTAAGGTTCTGTCTTTGTGGAGGTTTCTTTCTCAAACCCCATGGAGATAGTGTCGAGGCTTCAAATATGTTCTACACGTCGAGCGCTTTCCAATGCAGTGTATTTTGTGGGCATTTTCTTGCTGGAATGTGGTTTATTTTTAGAAAGAAATTGAGATTTTTTAGCATCATGCAATCTTCAAGTTTCATGATCTATGCTCGGTTTTTCGGTGATTTCTCACCATCTGGGAGGAAATTTTCGATGAAATGAATCGGGATTCCACAACTGTTCTTTTCATAAATATCAAGCCACGATCAACCCAGAGATGGGAGGTGATTTTGGGGCCTATCTATGTCTAGCTTTTGGCTTGGACACCTTCAATGACCAATAACTCATCGGGTTTGAGGAGTTTTGGGTGACTCTTGCTGCAAATCATTACAGGATCGAGCTCTACAATTCTAGGGCAACAGAATAAAGAAGAAGACATGTATGGAAAGTGGCACGTTGCTGATATTTTGATGTTCATCCATAAAAGACTCAAAATCCCTTCAAAGCTTGAAGTCTTTTATTCAAATTTGTTGCAAAACAATTGTTACGTGACTCTCTGCAATTTGGTGGTGTCCAATCATTTGTTTGATAGTAAGTGCCTGTACGGGTATGGGTTAAACCAAGTTTTCCAAGGACAAATATAGATATTTTGGGCATTTTTATGTCAAGAAAATTGCCCTTTTTGCATCATAACGGGACAAAAAGGTGATAATTCAGCCATGTAAGGCCCATACTTTAAATAATCCATCCATGGTTCAAGGCATCTATATAAAATCCTGATGGGGACAATGGTTGGAAGCTATTTGCATTGTTTGGACTGTTTACAACAGTTAGAAAACCATCGAAATGGGCCATTTTGCTGTATTTCCTACCTAAAAACAATAGTTGCATGAAATTAACTTTTCAATAGTTTGCTATGACACATTACCTTTAGTAAATGTGGTCAAATGGCGTCAGATTGATGTTAAATTTTAAAGTTATGGGTTTTTTGCCTCGTGCTACTATTTTCGAAAGTCTCGGGCCCGTCAAGTTCCAATTTCTAGTTGTTCTTTTGTAACTTTGCTATCTTTTGTGTGCTTCATAGGCGATGTACTATAGTCTGAGAATAGTTCTCCCTATTTCTCATCATCGAGCATCCTTTTGAGCTGATTTTTAGGGGATATCTTAGGGGTATCTTGGATTAGATTTGAGTCATGCTTTTGTCATGCTCTATTACTGACGATTTGATAATAGATCTGGGTCATAACTGACTTCATAACTCATGGCTTTTATTTGTTGGGCCTTCCATCATCCAAAATGATCCCTTGAATTTAGGCCCAATACGTTTCTGTTTGGGGTCCCCCTCTACCATCTTTGGTATGTCCGGCTTTTTCCGATGCATACTATCATATTACTATCAGACTGGACTACCATTAATTTGTTTGCAATCTGTGGGCTGCCTTAGACTGGGAAACATCATCTACCATACTTCTCAAGGATTTTGGGTACAATGTGGCCTGGATACCCGTCCTCGGGTTTCAAACTGGCATTTTGCTACAGGTTTGCCATGTGTGGCCTACCAGGTGCTATATGGTGTAACAATAGGCTCGAACAAATGTGTGCAAGATTCATTTGATAGGAATAGGTTTCAAAGTGGAGGCTTGGAGAGTGGGCGAAACGAATGAAATAAAGGATATAGGACAATTTTTTGGAACAAATGTATTGGTCTTCACTAATGTGTAGGTAAACCCAATAAAGCTCAATGGCATTGATTATAGGAAGGTCCCAAAGAAGGTCGGCATCATGGAAAAGCTTATTCTTATTCCTGGAAGGTTGTCTTACGCACATTAAAGCCACCCTTTAAAGCATTCCCATTTTCTACATGTCCTTGATTCATAAGCCTATGAGCATAATAAGAAAAACATGAATGACTAAAAAAACATGAATGACTGATGTGTTAGTTCCTCTGGAGCACGCGTAGAGACCTACATGAATTCCATTTGCTGAACTGGTAAAAGGCTTGCTAACTCAAGGAGCCATTTGGTCAGGGGATCAGGAGGTAAAGAGTGTATCAAGCTAGGGAAATGGTGGTGGTTCACAGTGCACCTTGACCACATTTGGCTTATCCATCATCCAACCATAGTTATGCAACGGAACCTTCATGAAGGTTTCCTAGAAGATCATCTACGTCTCGGACATCAGGCTCATGGAAGGGTATCAATTTTCTTCGCCATTCCTCTACTCATACCATGTTCATTTCATTGCCAAGTCAGGTGAAGAAACCTGATTTTTGAGAGCTTGTAGCTTAACCAACAGACTTGGAGGTCCACTTTCTATGTAACCCGTGTTGCACATGGTGTGGAACAGTTTTTGTAGGGTGCTGGGGGGCGCTCTGCGGGCATGGGAGGGGGCATAACAAGTTTGAGCTCCTCTCTTTTGTCATAATTGGGATGATGAAGAGGTGAATTTGGAGGCTCTAAGAAGCCACTTCATCCCCTTTAGAGGCGGCTGAGATTATTTGGTGCCCCACCTCAGCAGGTGCCTTCTCTGTATCCTCCTCCTAAAGAGTCCTCACTTCACAGCATTGGCTCGTGAACCATTAATTGTCCGAAGAGTCTGGTCCATCCCTGCCTTGTCAAAGTTGCACGCATTAAATTGGCTTGCTGAATCCAACAATCCTTTGACCGTCTGACGTAATAAAAATAGAGGCATCCTGCTTTCAAACTGCTATATCATGTGCATACATGGAGAAACGGTCAACCACCTTCTAATACGTTTCCAGTTATCCTCACAGGTATGGTCCTTTCATTGTATTTCCGAGTGGCAATAGGTCACCGCTGTGCCTTTAGAGGGCCTTTTCGAAAGTCGGCTATTGCCACAAGAAAAACAAACCCCTCTCCCCTAAACACAAACACACATAAAAAAAAACAAAGGAAAAAAAGCAAAGAAAAGGAGAAAATTCCTTTCTGGCCTAGGTGTTGCTAGCATGGCATTTCACTTTCCTAGGCATAATTTGCTCTTTACTGGTAGTGCATTCTGTCTTCTATTTGGTGGTCTTATTCAGGATGGAGAGGGGGAAAATCTGTAAGTTTTTCCCAAGGCCTTTGTGCATTTGTGATTGGGTTTGCAGAAGCAAAGTGCTGCTCAGAGGTTTAATGTTTAAACATTTCAGTTAGGCTTCCATTATTGAAAAGGATTGTCTTAATGTCACTAGCCAATCATGGAGACAAAAAGAAATTCCTAGTGGTTCAAGATGGGCGGTGACCCTTTCACCTTTATGAACAACGCTTGCATTTGTTTTCCATTTTGGAATTTTGTTATAGATAAAAAAATCCAATTGAATCATTTTGTCATTTTCATAGTTTGGTCTCATTGATGCTGATGGGGGTGCTTCCATATAGCAGCAGTTTTAGGTCATGTAAATTATTTAGCATATGATAGATGTAATCCTAAAATTCCTGAGTCTATTCAGCTCTTGAGAGTGGCTAATTTGGAATTTGAGATGCGTTAGCCATGTCATACTAGATATTCGTTTTGATTGGTGCATGTATGGCTAGGTTTCTATAGTCAGAATATTGACAAAATGAAGTTTTGTCACGATGATATGTCTCGTTATTCCAGTGCTTCTCTAACACAATCTATGCTTCTCAGTGTTTGATGCATCAGATTTCTCATGTTATTTTTTTTTCATTATGCCTAGGTCAGAAATTTCAAAGTCTTGAGTACAACACAGACATAAAACTTCTCTTGCTTTGCACTTTCCTTGCCCTTTCTAGGATGTTTATTATTCCTTCAATTTGCATTTATTGCTCTTTTGAATGAATGCCCATTATTCTCTAAAACTTTGTGTTTCTTGTAGTTACTATAGAATAAGTTTCTTTTACTTCTATAAGTGTCTTTCATTTTTCTTTTGAGGGATCAGTATGGACTGAGGCTAAAACTGGATAAGTTATTAATAACATCTGAATATGTAGTCTCTACATTATTCATTGCAGGGTTACATACTGGAAGCAGGAGACCTAGAAGTCTAGTTGCCTTATGTCTTGGAGTTCTTGGCAAACATTTGGAGGATATCTTTGTTGATCTATGTGAGGTTTCTTCGATCTTTCCACCAGACATCAAGGTGAGTACTTGACTATCGAAGCCATTTGAATATCCAAGCTTAGATTTTCAAGTTGCACGTCTTTAGCATTCATTCTTCCCATTTTAAGAGGATTCTATTGTGTGAGGTCATCATTCCTTGATAAGTGATATGTCCAATCATTTTCTTTTGTAAATAATTTATGCCTGTGCATTCTTTTTACTTTTCTTTGGTGCATGAAAATAGGAGAGAAATGATACAAATGATGATAATTCTATGTATTTCCCTAGAATCTATATTTAATAATTTAAAAATCCTTCTTGTCTCTATATATCTTTCATTGTGTAAAATAATAGATCATATTTTTGTTGTTCAGGGTCTATTATATGTGTGATGGAAAGAGTTTAAGCTGGAAAAAATTGCATTTGTTTTTTTTGATTGACCAGATCAAGTCATGTCACCCCATTGGCTGTTGACAGCATGGGGTCTGCATCCTGCATTTTAAAACACTGCACAAGAGTTGAGAGGAATCTGCTGCTCCCATAGAAGATACTTGACCTGTCCACTTGATGTGCTTTGTGCATCATCATTCTCCTTTGGGTTGAGGAGAACTCACCCTCGACTTGGAACCTTCATCTTCATCTATCCCTAGCCCAAGATACTCAGACAAATCAGTAATGTTGAAGATATCCGAAGTCTCCATATTGAAAGCAAAACGACCTTGTATGCGTTGCTGCCCATCTTCAAACCGTAAACAACCCTATCGTGTGGTAATTCAACTTGTTGTATTTGCCTGTGGGATACCTTTCATCTGCTCAACCAACTCGTCAACAGTAGCATGACCCTTCATTATAAAAAAGAAGAAGCAGTAGCATGTCCCTTCCATTAGTCTAGATAGGAACAAAGTCAAGCTAATGGATTCAGTTCTTCCTATATACCACCTCGAGCGAAATCTTACCAGTTGACTTGCTATGAGCACTGTTATAGGCAAACTTGGCTTGAGGCAATGCTAGATCCCACTGTTTCTTCTTTTTCCTCACAATACTTCGGAGAAGATTTCCAAGATTTGCCAGTTCAGTCTGCCCATTTGTCTGTGCATGATAGGCACTACTGAACGACAATCGAGTATCCAATTTCTTCGACAAAATTCCCCCAAAATGGCTGGGAAACTTAGTATCCTCATATGAAGTTATCATTTTCAGAACATTATGCAAGCTCACTATCTTTCTGAAGTATAAATTTGCAACATGCGTGGCATCCAAGGTCTTCTTGCAAGCCATAAAATGAGTCACAAATATAGAATCCATACCTTGTTGAGAACCGTGGAAGTCCTAGCATGAAATCCATGCCAACATTTTCCTAAGATGCATTGGGAATCGGAAGTGGAGAATAAAGCCCTAGCCCGCTGCCCTTTGTGTGAGAGTGATATATTTTATTGTTGCCCCTAAATGAGCTGATACGTACGACATTTTCTTGACAAACTGCATAATATCCCTCTTCAATTTTGGCAACTAATACTTGACTCCAATGCTATGGCTTCATCTTAACTAAAATGTCCGCCAATACCTCCTTCATGAAGTTCTATTGCAAGGGTCTCTCTAGGGGAACTTGCAACTATAATCCTTTAAAGAGAGATTTGTCTTAGAATAAGAAAATCCCCACTAACTCTATCATGGCACCAAACGAATATCTCCTTGAAGTTAACACAGTAATAGCATCCGGCATGGTAGCCGACTAGGCCGATTTTCTACTCAAGGTGTCTGCCACTCTGTTTTGATTCCCTGCCTTATGCTGAATGACGAAAGTAAACTCCTGCAAATAGGCTACCCACGGAGCATGTTATTGATTTAGTTTATGTTGCCCACTAATATATTTCAGCGCTTCATGATCTAAGAACAAAAGAAGCTCCCTTTGGATCACATATTGGTACCAATGTCTTGAGGCTTAAATAATAACATAAAACTCCACATCATATGTGGAATATCGGTGCTGGGTGTCATTGAAGAAGGCTATAGGACTCCCCTTTGAACTTAACATTGCACCAACTGAAAACTCTTCTTGGCCTTATCATTTGATGCAAACACCCCCTTCTTAGGCAATCTGTGATAATTTCTATGATTGAACTGAAGCCCCTAACGAACCTCTTGTATAAAGTAGCCAATCCATGAAAACTGCGAACATCAAGCACTGTAGTAGGCTAATCCTTGATGGCTGCTACCTTTTTCTGTTTAACTTTAATGCCCTTAACCGAGACAACATAACCAAGAAATATTAAGTTGTTTGTCATTAGCTCGCACTTTTTAAGATTCGCCTACATCTGCTTTTCCCGTAACAAGTCAAATGCCAATCGCAAGTGCTCCGTATGCACTTGCTCACTTATGCTGTATACTAGAATATCATCAAAGTAGACCACCGCAAATTTACCGATTAGACGTTTGAAGACCTTTAATCACCGTCATAAAAATACTAGAAGCGTTGGAGAGGCCAAGTGGCATCACCAACCACTTGTAAAGGCTCTCTCATGTTTTGAACACTGTCTTCCATGCATCCCCTGGACAAGTACGGTTCTGATGGTATCCACTTCTCAAATCTTCATTCGAAAGCATAGTAACACCAGCTAGCATATCCGAGATATTTTTGAGATGCGGAATTGAGGCGGTACTTGAGTGTTATCTTGTTAATAGACTTACTGTCCACATGCATGTGCCAAGTCCCATCCTCTTGAGGTGTCAATGAGGCTGGGATAGTGCATGGACTCATGCTCTCTCGAATGAACCCCTTCTATTGAAGCTTTTTGACTTGTCTCTACAATTTTTCATGCTCCTTTAATCTCATTCTGTATGCAGCCTTGTTCAGTAGGCTAGACCTTGTTCAAGGTCTATGTGATATTGGATGTCCCTCATAGGTTGTAATCCCTAAGGAAGCTCATTGGGGATGACATCACAAAAATCTCTCATAAATGGCTGCAACCCTTCTACTTAGACCACTGCATAAAACATCTTGGACTCCTCCAATCCATCCACATCCTGAACCAAGTCATCTTGTATGGCTTTGGGTGGTTTTCCATCTTCAATTTCAACTTTCACCATCTCCTAAGACATATTTTTTTCACAATGCCCCCTGCCAATCATGATTACAAACCTTCCCATAGGTGGTGCATCATGTGTGAAGATATTAGTGCGCAACCAATTTGCCTCCTCTACTTCTTGGGGTAGAATCATACTACCCTGGATCACCAAAGCTTCCCCATGATCTCTAAATGTCACTTCGAGCTCTTCTTTCTCTAGTGGCTCATCATAAACTAGGTCTCTCGCAATTAATTGCTTGGTGTCCTCTTCAAGAAATTCCTCAGCAAGGTTTACAAATGTTCTGTTTGGGCCTTGAGAGGAGACGTGGCTGATTCCCAAATACTTAAAAGCACTTAAATAATGTAGGTTTTTGGGCTATTTAGGCTACTAGAACTGCCCCCAACACTTGCAATATCCTAATGTTTGGATGAACTAACAGGCTGTGAGGTCTGTCGAGCTACCAAATTCCCACTCTTTTCTCTACATTCGCTTATGCTGGCAGTTGTACTGCCTAGGCTGCAGCCCACTTTAGCTGCAAGGTTGTAAGCTTCATCTAAAGTCCAGTAACATTTTATGACCACCACATCTTGTATAGGTGTTCTTTGCCCCTCCTACTTAATGAGCTAGGGACTGTTCCTCTTTTTCAACCACGTCACATCGAGCCATCAACCGATGAAATTCATTGTTGTACTCTTCTATACTCTTTTCTCCTTGACGAAGGTTATTCATCTTATGATAAAGGGATTGTAGATGATTTTCATGTAGGTATTTTTCCTTTAATTTCTTTTTCATCATCTCCTTGGTATTAATTTTTGGCTTTGCCATTCTTTCCCTTCTAGACCTAAGTTTTTTCCTACCATGCCAAGGCACCCTTCTTCAATTTTATAGTAACAATTTGTACTTTTTTATTTTTGAGAACTTCCTTGTAATCAAGAACCCTTCTTACAGTATTTAACCAATCTATAAACCCCTTGGGTTGAGGATTACTGTCAAAATCAGGAAGATCAACCTTCATGTCGAAAACCGTAGATTGGTGCCTCCCTGGTGTCTAGGCCTTCCATTGCTGTCTGTATCACTTGACTTCACGCCAGGAGCGGGATGGTGAAAGAGATTAAATTTGGCTTCTTCGTGGGCAAATAAATCCCATCTTGCCCGTGAGTGATGTCCGCACACTTCTGTGTAAGCTGCTGGACTTGCCTTTTGAGGTCTTCAATCGCCTCTTCTCTGGGGTCATGGGCAATATCTAGGAGAGCTTCCTTTCCTTAGTGCCTTCTCGCGGCTATGGGTTCACCGTAATCACAAGCCTAGATAATCAATATTATCTAGCAGAAATCAACAAGTTATAGGCAAAATTTGGCAAACCTTGGGTTGAGATCAGTAAACTTTTGGATGAAATTAGCAAAACATGGCCCAAAATCAACAAAACACCCTAGACTTGGTTATAGTTCTCTGGTCTTGTTGTTGAAGAAACTTGGGCTCCCACACGAAATTGATGTGGGAAACTTTTTAGAGAACAACAATATCAGCAAATTTCAGGCCAAGCACAAGCATTAAAATAGGAGCCTAGGGTTTCTTATTAAAGCACAATTAGAGCTCCCAAAAGCCCAAGCTTTCTGTCTTTTTCATTCTGAAAAGTCACGTGAATGGCTGTCCATAGCCCCACACACCTCTTAAATATTATTACTTAATGATCAGACATTAAATGTCCATAGAATAAATGAAATAACCCAAAAGTCCTAAACTTAAGTGACTTTTAAAATAAATGACCCTGCAAATAAAATGAAAATCCCCAACTGGTCCAGAAAATAAAAGCCATTAAAATAATTTGAAAATCATCCTAAGCAATTCTTGCCCTTCTTGTTCTTCGTAGTAGCCCTCCTAGGGTTTACATCCCTCAAATTATACACAAGAGTTAGGAGGAATCTGCTGCTCCCATGGAAGATACATGCCACCCTGTCCACTTGATGCACTTTGTGCATCATCACATATAATGATGTGTCACCTTCCTATCATGCTTTCTATCATCATTTGCCTACCGTTAGCATTCCATCCCATGTAACAAAGGCTCTATCACAACCTCAATTGAAGGCTGTAATTTGGCAGCTACGGCAAGTTCTTGAAAAGAGAAATACTTGGGAGATCCGTAGCCTTCATAAAGGAAAGGTGCTAGGATGCAAATGGGTGTTTACAGTGAAATACGAGGCGGATGACATGATTGACGGATACCATGCTAGGTTGGTTGCAAAAGGTTTTACTCATGGTATAGATTACAAAGAGCTTTTTGCCCCTGTGGCAAAGTTAAATACTGTTTAGAATCATGCACTTATTGGCTGCAAAAAAATCTTGGTCCTTGCATCAGCTAGATGTGAAAAATGCCTTTTTATGTAGGGATCTTCATGAGGAAGAGTGTATGCCCATGCCTTTAGGTTTTCAACTTCAATTGGAGATAGGAAGGGTGTGCAGATTGAAAAAGGCAATATATGGACTTAAACTATCATTGAGAGCTTGGTTTTGACAAATACAATTAAGCCTTAGTAAAAATTGTATTTAGAAGGAGTCAAGTTGATCATACACTATTTGTGAGGAGAATAATGTTGGGATTATAACACTCATATTGTAAATAATATTTTAGTGACGGGATAGCTTGGCACTCATCAAAAAACTTAAATGTTACCTAAGTGTTTGAAATAAAAGATTCGGGTCCACTGAGATATTTTCTGGATATTGAAATGTTAAGATCAACGAAGGGAATAACTATTTCCCCGAGGAAGTATGTGCTAAATCTGTTACAACAAACTAGAATGTTGGGTGCCAAATCAATGGATACACCTATGCGAACCAATCATAGACGTCATGAACAGATGGGAGAGTTACTGAAGGATTCTTGTCAATAGCAAAGGTTACTGGGCGTTACATGTCTCACAATTATGCAGCCAGATATATCTTATGCGGTTTATGTAGTTAGTATTCATGCATGCCCCTCAAAAACCTTATTTAGATGTCTACTATATCCTAAAGTATCTAAAGTCATCTACTAGTAGAGGGTTGTTGTTTATTACTCATGGTCATATGGGTGTTGCAATCTACACTGAGGCAGATTGGGCTGGTTCACAGATTGATAAGAGGCCAATTACAGGCTATTGTACCTTGTTGATAGGAATTTTGGTTTCATGGAAGAGTAAAAAAACTAAATGTGGCCAAACCAAGTGTTGAAGTTGAATATAGAGCTATAGCACATGGAACATGTGAAGTCATGTGGGTGGAAACTATCTTGGCTGATCCGGGAGTTAAAGTTCAGTTACCTGTGACCCTTTATTTTGACAATGAAGCAGTTATTCACATTGTTAAGAACCTTGTTTTTCATGATAGAACAAAGCATATTGAGGTATATTAGTTTTTCACAAGGGAAAAACTTGCGGCCAGAATTATTTGTACTCATGTGAAAAATCAAGAGATCATTTGGAAGATATCTTCAACAAAATAGTTGTCTGTGACAGACTGCAAAATAGTGTTCTCAAGCTGGGCATAATTGATGTCTGTGCTCCATATTGAGGGGAAGTGTCGAAAGTACAGCAGTAAGGTAGGGACTTAAATAGAATAATTGATTCTATGTCATGTATTAAATGTACAATTGTAAGTTAGGGACATAAATGGAATAATTGATTCAATAGGGTTATGTGTGATTTATAAAGTCACACCAAGATACCGTGTGTAATCTTTAATAATATAAACATATGGTGGATTCCAAAAAAATGGGTCATTTCATTCTCCTCTCTCTCTCTCTCACACACACCTCTGTTTCTTTCTTCCCTTCATTCCCCTTCCACCATCAAATACTTGTTGATAAGTGTAGATTTAATATTTTATATTTTTCAACTAGAGCTTTATAGCCTCATAGGGGTTTTGTTCATGAGCCAATTTGCAGGTTGGGAAGCACCCAGCTGTCTAAATTTGCTTGTGTGAATGAAAGCACCATATTTGTGACTCGTTGTGCCTGGTCACTTTTTTATGTGGGAGAAATACAAAAGCCAGGTATGGTGTATGTTGCCGATAATTCTCATATTTTTTCTGTGTAGATCTGGGCAATATGAAAACAAAATGAAGCATGATGGCAAAGCCAATATGTAGTACTTTTTCAGGGAGATCAACAAGGTAATACCTTTAATGCTGATGAAAGAGTGTAAGTTTCTATTGAGAAGCCAGAAAAGAAGCCAACATGTGCCTTGATTACTTGCCAGTCATTTTATGAAAACTTAAAGCTGGCCACACTGCTCCACCAGGAAGTTAAAGATGCCTATGGCATACAGACAGTTGAGCAGTAGCCCTAATTTCATCTCACTTGTGGGTAGTGGACTATCACTACAAGGCATTTATCTTTTGGTCATGACTAATTTGGACTTTTTGTAAAAAAGAAGTCGTGCTTTCTTTAATAAATATATTACATGTAGAGGCCCTCAAACTTTTATAGTAAGGTTGGCACATGAGTGGGAATTTAGTTTGAGCAGAAACACCATGTTTTCGTGTGTCAGACTGCCCTTAAACCAACATATGAGGAACAAGTAACGTGACAACGTACTCTAGATTCTGTGAAAGAAATGGAGAGATGACGTTACTCTCCAAAAAAATAGAAAAGGACAGTTGAAGTTTATCCCTCATACGTACAAGTTTACACCCACCCAACAGAAATAAGAAAAAGAAAGAAAAGAGGGAAAAATAGAATATTCTTCCCAATGATTTTCTATATCTGTTGAAGATCTAGGTTATGTATGCTTCATGAGGTTCTTGCTTTGTGGGGTTTTGTTTGTCCCTGCCGTGCAATCATTGCGTATATTTGTGGGGTTTTGTTTGTCCCTGCAGTGCAATCATTGCGTATATATGGTTCCTTTATTTTCGAGAAACACTTCTGATTGTCTTGCAACTGTGGTTTATTCCTTCGATGAGTACCTTGCAGTAGGAGTTATTTCCTTGTATTTGCTCCTTTAATGAGACTTGTAACTGTGTTTTAACTGTTTGAATAGTTACTTTATGGGAGTTTTGTTGGTCACTGCAGTGCAATTATGGCATATATGATTACTTTATTTTCGAGAAGCACTTCTGATTGTCTTGTAACTGTGTTTTGTTCCTTTGATGAGTATGGGCTTGTGTTTGGAGTCATAACCTTGCGTTTTGTTCGTTTGATGAGTCATGTAACTGTGTTTTTATTGTTTGCCTGAGTCTCTTTCTATCTTGCAACTCGCTATGATTCTGGTTTATAAAGTGATATATTTGTGTTTCTTGTAAACAAGTAAAGATCTGGAATGTGCTTCTCATCTTCTAAATTTATTTGTGGCTTAAAAATCACAACCTCATCTTGTTTGATGTCTCATGAACTGCAGATGGCAATATTGAGCATCTCAAGGAGAAGGAAGTTACTAGATGATTACAGCCTCATTGCCCTAGCAGACACCTCATGGGAGCTATTGGATATTTCGGGGTCTGCTGTCAGCAATGTTGGCTTGGAAAGGGTCCCAGGCATCTGTCCCAATGTGAAAGCTCTCGATATAAGGTTTGGAACAGGAAACCAGATCTCAGAATAATGAGACCTTTATTTATTTTTATTTTGATAAATAAAATAATTTTTATAGATAACAGATAAAAACATGAAGAAAGAATAATGTTTACTGACAAAAAAATAAATGCAAAAATGAATTGCAAAGAGAAAATAAGCTTAGTGCTTAATCATGTAAGGAAATATTTTTTGGCCCAAATGGACTCATCAGAGTACAACACAGTCTGACTCTAAAATGGGATCAAACCTGTTGGCTGGGATTTTGTCTCCATTACTAAGTTCCTCAGATCCACAACTGAGGAGGATGCTCTAAAGACCAACCATTCTGTTGTGTTAGCCACCCAAAGTCTTGGATCACATGATCAATGTGCTTTTTGGGTGCCCGGAAAAGGGGGAAACTGTAGGTATTCAATGTAACACTTCTAGACTAACCACCAGGAGGAGGATAGACCTACACTCATGATCTATGAAAATAATTACTTGCCTCTTCCGTCAAAGCACCCTAACTACTTGGCTAACCAGTGTAAGGGACCATGTTATCCCAAGTAATATAGAGTTACTGCTAGAAATCAGCAAACTGAGCAAAAGAGAAGGGGCTAAAATCAGTTATAAAAACCCAAAATCAAATTAGAAATACATTCGTATGCAATTGTTAAAGGTTTCTCCAAAGAAAGACATCAGTTTAGTTAATTGAAGGATTTTCAATTAACTTAGTCCTTTTGAAGATCTATCTTAAAACAAAACGCATTCTCTAGTTGTTCATTGCACAGGCTGTGAACAATTTCATGGCCAACAATAGCTTGCTTGAATATGCCTCTGTTTTGGCAAAGGCATCTTGTATTGATTGATGATCAATCTAGCTTTTGCGCTGATATAACTAATTAGCAATGATTTTGAAAATCTTCTAATGCAGATTACAAAGGTCTATCGGTTTAGAAGCAATCACAGAAATTGCAGCTATTTTCTTTAGAATGAAGGTGATAAATGTTGATCTAAGAGATCTCATGATGGAGTTAAGATGGAGAGAGCTATGATGGATTGATGGTTAGCCATATTTCATCACTCATTATATGCCACGGTTTGTGGAAAAATTGGGTTGGGAACTATTTGAGTGGGGAGATTTATTTGTGCTGAGGTTCATGAGGGTAGAGGCAATCTCCTCATTGCTGACTTACCTCCCTAATTACAATTTTCTATTTAATTATTTTGGTGTCACTAGGTGTGGGAGGTGTGAAGGAAATTGGCTGAATGGTGCCGAGCGATTCCTCGAAAAACAAAAAAAGTTAATTTCATTGATGATCTCTTGTTTTTGTGAAGTGATGGATCCATCTGAATCGTTTAAGTTTGGATATGGTTGTACTAGACTTGGGGGCCATGGTTCTGTAAAGGAGAGAACTTGGTGCAAGAATCGCCTTCCCAGTTTGGCCCTGAGGCTAGAATCCCCAAATGAAAGAGGAAATGAAGGTTGAGGATGCAAAGGGCTAGAATTCCATGAGATGGTATGGCAAGTGTCGTGCTCCAAGGGATATGTCGGCTTCGACTTGCTTCAATGTTGGAAGACCGGCCACATATAAAAAGAAAACTGAGTTCAAACCCACAATTTAATGATGACTAGGATGTCATAAAAATGGACAAAAGATGAAAAGAAAATTAGTAGGATTTATATTTCAATCATTATCATCAATTTCTTCATAATCATTGGCTTCATTCCTGTCTCCTCCATCCGATTCCAAACCATCATTAGAATCGTCATCTTCTTCAACATAATGGTCCTCAGTTTCTTGTGAATCGGCCTCCTCTTCCTCACCTCTCTTTCCTCCTCCTTTGTGTACTAGTAGTGGTGGTCATTAGCCCTCCTATGGGTGGAAGCTGGTCCTAAACTTCCTCGACCATATCCCAGGTCAACCCTCACTAAGGATCTTCAACCAACCACTCTTTTGGCATCATCCAAGTCTTTGGATGAAATGGGATCTCTCTTTGGGATCTTAAAAATGCTCATCTATAGCATCAGATTATGCTTGACAAAGACTAAATTATTGAGCCTCTTTTTCTCAAGCTGGTTCTTGCTTTTGTGTGGAACTGTAGTAAAATATATGAGCCACAATTCAGACTTATAAACTAAGATAATACCCTAATAATATGAATCACTAAATCTATGATAGTCTTAAATTTTTACCATATCAAAGGAACTCCAAATTTAATATCTAAATTCATATGAAACTATGCAAAATTAATAAATACTAAGGAAATTACCTACATTTGATTTTGTCCTTGGTCTCACCACCATTTCCTTCACAAATGATTTCAAAGTACACTTATACAAAAGTAACTCGTTAGCATATATCTTATCTTGGATATCATTGTGTAGATCTAGCCTCTCAAGACATTCATTAACGGCAAAGCCTTCCATAATTGCATCCTTTTTCTCAATACCTAAGTTTGTGCAGAAGAACTTCATGTTCAAAACCTCAAATAGTACAATTTCAGGTAATGACTGATGAAGCTGCCTAAGAAAAAGGGTCGGTTGGCTAAATATGCCACTCCTGCCCTTCGAAGTTGGGTGCTGTATGGCTATCAAGACATATGGCTGACACAATTTCTGGGCTGATGAAGCTGCCTATCCCATTTTGTAATCTATCCCATTTTGTAATCTATTATCTCCCATATTGAGCAATACGTACTCTCATCATTGACCAAAGCCTTTGCTACCTCCATCTAGTGCATCATATTTAGAGCCCATAATGGGCTTCACGTCACCATTAACCTATTTTTAAAATTCACTGAGGGTAGAAAGACTTTAACCGAGTAGACTACCCACTTGACAAACTCTTAAACACACTGTCACATGCCCTTTCCCCTTTAGCACATCTAGGCCACTTACATCTAGATAACTCTTCTAAAGTTAACATCAAACTCAATTGCTTTCTCTTCTGCAATATTCTTTGTAAACTTAGAAAAGAAGTGGCAAATCCGGTTACCCCAGCCCTTGCTAGATCGCTCTTCTAAGCGATCTTGTGCATCATGCTGAAGGCAATGGTGTGACTATATATGAACATTGTCACGAGTAGCCTTAGGAAGTGTACCTGATACCCTAGGCAGTTCACTAATAGCCTTAAGCATGGGTCTATGCACTTTGCTAAACATGGAGTTCAAAAGTTACAAGGCCGCTTTTAGTCCAATAAATTAGGAATAACCATATTTTCTGTAGCATTTTCAATTACCACTTGAATACCATTCTCTTCCCCAACCTCATTGAACTTGTCAATTAAAGTAAAAAGGAATTGTGCATCCTGTACATTATCAAATGCATCAATAAACTTTAGAATTCGTGTCCTTAAAGGACAATTCACCTTTATGTTCATTACACATCTGTTCACATCACTCCATGTACCTGTCATAATCATGATCCTGTGATCCTGTATTGGATGCTCGCATCCTTGTGGGTTTGGGGCACTCCTTTGTGAATTGTACCTCCTTATGTTATTGTTTGAAAAAACAGCTTGCCCAGTGCCTAGGAGGCTGTCTCGCCTAGGCTTGGGCAGGCCTTCCCGAGCGGAAGTTCTTAGGCGTTCGCCCTAGCAAGCTAGGTGGGTGCTTAGGAACATTCATAAAAACGGCATTTTTTTTTTCCATGTTTGGGGCCATTTTGGGTCATTTTGACCCATGAAAGGGGGTATTCTAACACCTTAAAGTAAAAAGAAAAAAAGAAAAAAAGAAAAAAAAAGAAAAGAAAGTCATACCAGTGTTTCAAAGAGCGCTAGGTTGGTCCCAGGTGGCCTGGGAGGTCCAGGCCATCCAGTGGCTAGGCAAGCGCCTAGAATCTGGGCAGCCCAGTTGAATCCAAAAAGGATTCTACAGTTATATATTGTATAAAATATTAGAATTAGGTATTTGGGGCACATCAGAATTCAAAGTATAGTACACATTAGCACACACTCCATAAGTAACCATAAGTCGGTCCATAATCCATATCCAATTAAAAGTTAAAATTTACCATTCATAGTTCAATCAAAGTTCAAAGTTTAATAATTATTCAACATTCATCATTCATCATCAGAAAAATTAGGGTCAGCTGCATTGGTATCATATTCATCGGAATTGTCATCCTCGTCGACATATTGGTCGTTCTCATCTGTCTCTTCTGAATCTGCCTTTTCTTCCTCCACCCTCGTTCTCTGTGCAGAAGATTTAGTGGCCCTAAGAAGGTCAGCTGATGTCCCTGAAGCATTTATAACCATGTCCCATGTCAATTCTTCATACCCCTCGACTCATCATCATCAACTAACCGCTCCATAGCGTTGTCCGTATTTTTTGATCTAATGGGGTCTCTCTTATCAAACATGTCCTTCAAAAATCGATTACACTTGACATAGACTAGGTCATTAAACCTCTTTGATTCAAGCTTGTTCCTTCTCTTTGTATGAATCTAGCAAAATCAAATGAAACTAATTAAAGTCTATGGTTCATGTATTATTAATACAATTATACAAATTACCTTTACGACCTTACCCCTTCAAAAGCACTCCAATTGCGCTGACAACTGGATGAGGAAGTGGTTAGGTTCAAGATCTGAATGATCAACTTTTGTAAATTTGGAGAACTACACCCATGTTGGCTCCACCAATTGGCTGCAAAGATATAGAATAAAATCATAAATAAATAATAGAATTATAAAAATGAAACTTGATTACGTGAACTTGATGAGCTTAAGAATATTATTACTACTTGGATCAATTTTGGCCCTTTACCTCGTTGCCATTGGACTCCCAAAAGACTTTAATGAGTACTTGTAATTTATCAGCTCATTAGCGCATATAATATCTTGGATATCAGGATCAAGGACTAGCACATTTACAGACTTATTAAATCCAATCATAATTGTATCATTTGTGTGTATATCTTTGTAAACATAAAACAAAGCTGGGTTCAAATAATAACCAGCTGCATGCAATGGCCGATGTAGCTGTGTATCTCATTTCTCATCAATAATCTCCCAAACAGGGTTATAACAGTTCTCATCATCATCAAAATTTTGAGCTCTCTTTCTTGCATTTCTCCATGGCCTCATATATATAGCCCATATAAGGCTTGTCACTATCAACCATGCGAAGGACTTTGACAAGAGGAAAAAATACCTTAAGAGCGGCCCTTCACCTCTAGCCAAAAAGCCTTAGAAAGGATAATATCTGTCACCTTTTTCCCAACTTGATCCTTGGACCACTTGCATGCTCTCCAGTCATCCGAGGTAAACATTTTCCTTAACTGCACTCTCCTCGAATGTATGTTATCTTGGCATAAGTACCAGGTCGCAAATCTTGTGACCCCAGGCTTCACAATCTCTTTCTTCCATGTAAATCTACGCATCATGCTGAGAGTGGGATGGTGGCCATAAATGAAATTTGTAATTGACTTTTCCTTCTTCACTGCACTTGATATCTCGGTTAAACCGCTAAGAGCCTCAAGCATGAGGTCTATATAATGTGCTGCACATATTGTCTAAAAGATTTTAGGATAAGCTATGCGTAACAAATTAGCTGCAACAACATTAGGAGCAACATTGTCTTGACAACCTGTACAACATGATGCTCCCCAACCTCCTTCATTCACTTCTCTAAAACTTGGAATATGTAATGAGCATCATGGATATGATCAGAGGCATCAATAGACCTCAAAAAAACAGTCCCTAAAGGACAATTCATAAGCAAATTCATCTGACTTCTTCTCTTCTTATCACTCCAAGCATCAGTCATAATAGATACCCCATATTGAGCCCATGCATCTTTCTTAACTTCTACAGCTTCCTTCGTGACACTCACCGCCTTTTTCAAAAGAGGCTTTGAAAGCTGGGGTTGGGGGTTTCATCCCAGGCCCAAATTGGCCAATTGTCTCTACCGCGGCATAGAAGTTGCTTAAGCGAGCGGTATTGAAAGCAATGCTCGCCTCATAAAATCATGTAGCAAGATAATAAGTAGCTCTCTCTCACTCTTCCTTTGTCATTCTATTTTCAATGGTGGTTTGCTTCTTTGTTTTCTCTCCTGCAACCTCAAGGTCAGACCAACGCTAAAAACTATCCATAGGGCCCATAACCTGAGGCTTCTTACTCCCAGAACCAGAACCAGAAAAAATTACGACTCCCTTTCCCTTTCCACTAAATGATTGTTCAACTTCTACCTCTTGACATTCCTCCCCAATCCCATCCTCATCACTATCATCATCATCATCATAATTGACCCAAGCCCCAGACCTAATCTCTGCTATGGAGGCAAATCTCTCATCTTTTTTCATTTTTACCATATTAAAAAAATTGGTTATTTCTTCTTTAACAACATCAGCAGTCTTTTTACATGGGGCAACATCCCCCCTGATACTAGCAAGATGTTTCTTGAACCAGTTTATGCCCCCTTTTGTATCCTTCTCAAAAAAATTGCATCTTATACAATTTTTATCATTAGGATCTAGGTTGTAGCCATATTCCCAACCGGGATCGCCACTCCTATGAGATCCCGAAGAAGACATCTCAAAATAATGCAATTTATACAAGCAATAAAAAAAAAATCACTTTGAGTTTGATTGCTCAATCTTCAAACTTCCACCTCAAAGATGCTTCTAAGGACTCAAAATCTTCTAAAAAACCCCCCAATAGATTTATAAAACATCAAAAATTAAGTCTAATATCAATGGGTGATGTTTTGATCAATTTCTCATAACTTTGAGGAACCCTTTGATCTCAAAGAAATCACGAAAAACTAGTTTTTTGGGGGCTTTCTCTCTCTTAAATGAGCTCCAATGTTTTAGGTTTCAAATGGACCTAAAACCCATAAAAAAAAATGGACAAAAAATACCCCCACCGAAAGCAATTTCCGCCTCTGGGTGGGGCGCTGGACCTGGGCTCCGCCCAAGTCTAGGGCCTAAGCGGCCGCCTTGGCGGTTTCCTGGGCGCCCAAGGACCACCGCTTTTTTTGGGCACCTAGGCCTGGGTGATGTGCCCAGTCTCCCAGATCCGCCTAGGCGCTGGGTGGTTCGCTTTTTGGAACATTGAGCCGTACCATATCTTAATGTGACTTTTTTGAAAATGCGATTTTTTTTGGATTTTGTTGGATATTTCTATGTTTTGGGAATGCAAAATTTTGAAATATATTATTGCAATAAATTTTAAGGCCCAAATGAAGTTCTTACAAAGATCTTTGGGGTAATTCTGAGCTGGTTAGACAATCGAAAAATTGAGCATAAAACATCGAAAATATTGAATAATTAGAGATCTCTTTCTTTTCATTTGCATGCCATTTTTTTTACAGCATCATTTTGTATTGGTATTTGGTCTCATTGGACACTTGGAGTCCATAAGCATGATTGTTTGAAATATGGACTACTGAGTATGCTGCATGGACACTAAAGGACTAGTACATCATGTACTTGTTTTGTTTCTTCTTCTTTTTTTCACTTTTTTAATTTTTTAAGCAAAAGTTTTAGTGATTTGAAAGTGTCAACATTCACACACAAATTTGCATAAAAAAGGTGGTTAGATACGCATAGGCATATATGTGCGTTTAGAAAGCACATATATGCATATATGTGCATGTTTCAAACCTCTGGGCACCTGAGGTTCTGGGTAGCTCGCTTGGGTGCTGGGCACTCGAGACAACCCCCCCCCCCCTGCGGGGCGCCTAGGGACCGCCCAGTGTTTTTCTAAACCTTGCCTATGAAGCAATGGCTTCTTAAGCTTATAAGGATTGGGCCCTTCAACCCTGGTCCAAAATTGCTTCCAATTTGCTATAAAAGCTACTTAAGTGAGATGCATTAAGGGCAATACCTATCTGATAAACAACCGATGAATATAGTAAACTTCTGTCTTGAACCTATTTTTGATCGTAACTTGCTTTTTCTATTTCTCAATTGCATCGTTGGGATTGGGGGGCAAAGGCATCCATTGGCTCCTTCATACAAGGCTTCTTCATCTACAAGCCTCTCATTGAACTTTGAGAGGAACCCACTTTTATTTCCCCTCCGTCATCATTATCATCACTCCCATTGTCACCATAGATATTCACCCCATCCCTCAACTCTACGATACTCTCCTCTTTTGCTTCCTTCTTCCCTTTTTCGGCATCCATATTCTTAAGAATCTCCTTCCTAACTTCTCTTAGGACCTCCTTACATGGGGCAATATCCCCCTTAGTACTAATGAAGTGTTATTTAAATTAATTACAACAAAAATTGCAATGGATTTTGTTGTCATTTTGTCCCGAGCAAAAACCATATTTCCATTCTGAATCAATTAGAACCTGTTGTAGACTTTTGGAGAAATTAAGAAATATCAAATGCAGAGATAAGAACGAACCTTGTGCGATCTTCGATCTGCAATGTTTTGGATGAGTATGAACCTTTAAATCACTTTAAAATAACCCTTATTACTTTTTTGTGTTCCACAATGCTTCATATAAAAGAGACAAAGTTTGAGATGATTCAAACTTGGAAAAATTCTTTGATAAAAAAAAATCCAAAATTTATGGTTGTTTTTCTAATTTTTTTGGGTTTCAATGCCTTTAAAATTATTTTAAGGTAATATTCAAAAGAAAAAAATTACTTAAGGGAGGTTGGAAACACACCTAAGCCTCTTTTCTTCCCTTATTAAGGAGGAATTTTTGTGGAAATGCTCGACATTTTCTACCGTTGGGCAAGGGCAAAACCTAGGCGGACGCCTGGTCTAGGCATTGGGAGCCCGCTTAGGCGACGTCCAATCTGCTTGGGGTGGCGCCAAGGCCTCCCAGGGGCACCCCACCTTGATAGATTGGCTGTTTTCTCTTTCCTTGGTTGATTGCTTCAAGTGATTTACGTTGGGGGTTTGAGATTCAGTCAAGGAAAATAAGTAAAGTTCTTAGAAGTGATGGGGGATACAAGTACACCCTTAACTGTTTGGTAAGTCCAATGCGGATCAAGGGATAGGTTCCGCAAGAAACGATATCCTATGCTCAGCATCAAAATGGTATCGCAAAGGAAGGAATTTTTCCCTAATTTACAAGGGAGTTCCATGATGGCAGAAACACATATCGTATTGACCTTTTGTTTGGGAGATGCTTTGTTGACTGTTATGTACATTTTTACTAGAATTCCTTCAAAACCTGTGCCTAAAACCTCTTATGAGTTGTGGACCAGTAGAAAACTTGGTCTATCACATCCCATATGACTAGTAATCTAGATTAAAGGTCCATGGAATGTCCTTTCATATGATATGTTACTTCAAAGGTATATCCTAATCTATGATTTTGAAATGGGTGGAATCTCATGATGTGAACTTCATTTTGTCGAAGTACTTAAGCACTGAGAGGTCGGTGGGATCTTAAATAGGGAATGGTGAAGCGATTCCTCTACTAAAGGGCTATAGTGTGAGTATTCCTATAGTCGTCAAGAATAGCGGGAATGAACCACCATTCATTCTCAAGCATCAAAGGGGTGCAAGTGATAGAGTTCCCCATAGACATTTTGAGATTGAAGGGGAATGCTTGACATGTATCTCCATTAATGAGGATGAATCAGGTCTATATCAGGAAAGCACTGCAATTCTTTGTTGTAGCCAATTGGATTGCCACAATGTCCCAAGAGATTAGTTCCATGGCTATGGTCGCTCTAGGATATTTTCTTACGCTTGGAGTGGGAGCGCTTTTCCGGTATAATAAGAAGCAGACGTGTTTGCTATTGATTTCCTTAGAGGCGAAGGACATTGCTTATTGTGTAGCATTTGCAGGAGGGCTGATGGCCTAGGAGGTTCTTGCAATGTTAGGGGTCGGATCAAGTGCTAGAGAGCCTGTTGCCGTGTGTTGTAACAACTCGACGACACTAGCTTCTAGAAAGAATCCAAAGTATCACAATAAGTGAAAGCACTTGGAGATAAAAAATTATCTTGTGTGAAATGTCATTGAGAAGAAAGAGGTTTTCTTGACATAAATTCCCCTGCGTAGGGTGGTAATAGACTCTTTGTTGTGCATCAACACGCTCCAATTAGCATCCCACTTGATGCATTGCTTGCGACAAGACACACGAATGTGACTGAATTGAGACATGTTTGGTGAAATCTGATATAGTATCTTGTATTATTTATCATTTACATCATGTAGTTCGACTCATAGTGTGACATGAGTCACACGTGTCGTTATTACTCATATTGAGGTGCATACGATATTCCCTGCCTCTTGTTATACCGTCGATAATTGCCCGTCACCAAGTGACCTTGAGTGCCTTCATAGATCCGGTGACTAGGTTAAGAATTGGAGACTTGATTGTGCTACTTTAGCATGTCTTCCCTATTTGTTATTTGGGGTTCTCACCCCATAGGTAGGACCTCACCACGGTGACCATTCACCACTTAGTGGCTATTCACCATGGTGGAACAAAACTCCCATATAATTGGGCCCTACAGTGGTCAATTGACCTCGATATTTAGTAAGGAGTCGCTGAAATCAAAATTAGGGGATTTGGAGGCATGAGTGAGCTTGTTTTCTTTGGAGTGTTAAATGCCCCGTCTCGGTAAAATTTCGAAGCGCAACGGTTCCGACTAGTATAATATTTTTGAGTCTCTGAGTTGCACACTCAAGGCCCCGTACAATATATATATATATAAATAAGGTTAGCCCACTAGCTAACAACTATAGTGTTAGCTCAACGACCCATATTGAATCTGGGCCGATCTGACGATCACAACCTCATTTTATAATATAATTTTAATATTTTTCTACAAATCCAAATCACATAAAATTTGAGGTGTGCATTCTTTTCTGCAAGGTGCACATAATAATAATATTAAAAAATAATTAGCAAAATATAAATTGATCAAAATACCCTTGAAGGTTTTTGGGGATATTGGTCAATTTATTTTTTGCGAATTGCTTTTTTGATGTTTTTATTTGATTCTTCTATTTTTAAAGAATAGACGCTCATAATTTCAAGTGATTTGGATTCGTAGAAAAAAAATTAAAATTCAAGTACAAAATGTAATTGGATTGTCCTAGATTCAATATGGCCGTCGGGCTTACGCTGTAGTGTTATAATGACCCTTTTCTTTGTAATTTCAACTTATTCTTAGGTCTTTCTTTTTGTTTTTGGATTTTTTATATTTAAAATTTTTATTTTTCTTACGGAATTATTTGACTTTATGTTTATGATATTTTTTATGATCTCTAATCAGTAATTTCACCCGTAAGACATCGATTGGGCATGAAATGCAGGAATAAATTTACTTTGATCGATCAATGGATGATACAAGAAATGATCCAATTAAATGTGTATTGATCAATGGATGATATAAGAAAGGTCTTGAACATTCCCACACAAAATAGAGTACCAAGTATGTGTATTTTTTCCTTATCTCTCTTGATTTTCTCTAATTGCTCATTCTCTCTTTAAATATCAAAAGTTACATACTCAATGGAGATGGAACATTAGAGAGAGAGAAATTCCGTCAAGCCCAATGCCATAGTCTGTCTCTCCTATCCGTTCTTCTCTGCATCTTGTGCTTGTTGTATATTTCCAACAAGAGAGGTAAACGAGACAATGTCCAGAAACAAAAGAGAGAGTTTTTCTCATATTGTTGAGAGAGAGGGAGAGAGTAAAATAGCCCCTTTCTTAATGCCCCCATAATTAAAGAATTATAAAAAGCTTTCACCCCACTTGGGTAAGGGAGAGAAAAAGATGAGTAATAAAATAACAAATATTAAAGAGGAAATGCCACATCAAAAGAAGGTAGTGAGCATGCTCTTCTTTAATAGATGGAAGACCATTAAAGCTATTAAACCACATGAGAATAAAGACAAAGAAGTAATGTATTACATAAAGTAGAAGGGAAAACATGGCCCACATGATAAGAGGTTAAAAGGGGGGAGCTCCATTTAACGAAGGTAGGAAATCACAGTGAAAGAAAAGAATGAGTGCACCAAGTGAGAGAGAAAAAGATTTATGGTCCATAAATTATCATCAGAACCTTTTCCCGACTATTTGAGGTTGGCTATACGAATCTTGGTTTGCTATTCTGTTCTATCAAGGATCATACCCTTAATGAGGCCATAAGTCCCCATATCTTTTCTCACTACTTCCAACCATGCCCTTTTAGACCTACCCCTTGTCGTGTTTTAGCCTTCCACTTGAACCAACTTGCACCTCCTAACAGGTGTTGTGCTGGGTCTATGCTGTACATGGCTAGCCCACAAAGTCTACTCTCTCTTTCATCTTGTCGCCTGTTGGAGCCACACGTAAGTTCTCCCTAATCGTCATCATCATAGCCTTTTCCTAATTAATTGGGGTCAGCTGCACGAATCATGTCCGCGAGTCTGCTCTATTAAAGGCCATACACTCAGTGAGGCCATAAATCCCCATATCTTTTTGGATTACTTCCAACCACGTTATTTTCGGACTACCTCTTGCCCTTTTTAGTCCTTCCACATGAGCTAGCTCACACCTCTTAACAGGTATTGTACTTGGTCAGTGCCACACTAGCCAGCCCATTTAGGTTCTCCCTAATGTATTTATCTTGAATTCTATCCCTTCCTGTCTTGCCAATTATCCATCTCAACATCCTCATCTCAGCTACATTCATCCTATGGATATGTTGTTTCTTGACCGCCAAACATTTTGTCCCATAAAGCAAAGCTAGTATCACAACTGTTCTATAGAACTATGCGGTGATCACATAAAACTCCGGTTACATATCTCCACTTTGCCCACCTAATTCTAATTTTATGTGCGGCATCTTCCTCTGAAAAAGGAATCCTATAAGATTAGGATAGTTATTTTTTGGATAGCATATTTTGAGAGAATCTTGTTTGAATTGAAAATATGAATCTAGATCTTGGATTTGGATGGATTTCTAGGTTGAAAAGATAACTATCCAGAGTAGGGAATCTTGAAAGGGGGCGTCTCTATATTAGAGAGTTTAGAAAGAGAGGAGATTCTTTTTTATAGAGATCACTTACCAGCCAAAGTGGTACACCCGTCTCTAGGTCCCTCTTTCTACCGCCCCATCAAACCATCTTTTTCCCAGTTTTCTCTATAGGGAAAAAGAAATTTAACCATACAATTTTGCAAGAACTCTCGGGCCATCTCCGTTGAGGGCCGTGACTTGCTTTGTGAGGTAACCCAGTTGGTTATTGTAATCAAGGAGGTTGACCGGAGGTTGCGAGCATCAAACTCTCGACCCTTAAAAAGGAGTAGCCACACGAGCAAAAAGTAAGAGGAGGTCCACAAAAGGGCGATTGGACTTCCAAAGGAATGTAATTTTATCTGATTCTCATTTTTTTTTTAATCTTTTTGTGTTTCTGCTGCATTGGGACTTGCCCACAGTTTCCAACCAACATGGGGTAATAATACAAGTGGTAAGGCCTTAAAAGGCCGCAAGACCCAAAAGACAAGCCAACCAGCTCATTCCTCCTACAAACTCAAAAGTATTTTATGCTAGGTTGCAGATTATGTTTGCCTGCGAAAGATTAATGGCTGCAAAATCTTATCCCATGTTCCAAGGGGGAATCTGTCTCCTTCTGGTAAACCAATCTAACATCTTCTCTGTGATTCCTAGATTTCTTGGTGCATATATTGTTAAAGGAAGCCACAACAGTCCAATTTCCCATAGATGGGTGCCAAAAACCTTCTCTTTGGCACCCATCCTAAATCTTGATGACCTTCAGTTATGCATTTGCCATCTCAATATAACATGTTAATCATTTCCAGTCCCTCCTAGAAGTGAGGCTGGAGTTGTAAACAAAATGGTGCAAAAGAAGACTGGTCTGGGAACAATATCTCATGTATTTGTTAAATGGTTGTATGTTGATTTTGCTTTTGGAAATTACCATGAACTATTATTATTCTTTGATTTTCTAATGCCAAATTTATTACAATTGGATTACAGCTTTCAGTTTATTAGGGCAGAGTTCCAGAGTCACCTTTGACTTGGGTTGTTTACTTTAGTTTTTTCTTTTTCATTTGTGCAGTCAATGTGACAAAATAACTGCAGATGCTGTTTCACACCTTCTGTTCCAGTGCCATAGATTGGAGATATTGCGTTGTGGGTATGTACTCTTCAAAAATTCTTTGTTATGTTACTATTATCGTTGCTCCAGGTTTCAATTCATGAGTAGCAAAATCCTTTAAGGTCCGATATGAAACTGTTGGTAACTGTCAAGTATGGAAGGCTGTTATGGGCCTTGACAAATGACATTCTTGAATCCAGTTTCTGAGATTGAAATATCACATATTTATCTGCAAAACATTCACAGACATCTTGGTGGTGCTGATTGTTTCACTTTCTTTCATTTTCTTAATTTCTAATGGTAGGTTGTAGCTCATTCAATTAACTTAGTAAACCTTACTGTGAGAATTGCAGAGGCAGTCACAGAAGTGATTTTACAGCATGGAGATGCTAGAAGTTTTTAAAGCCAAGTTTGGAGGTTGTAGAGGAGGAATCATGGGAAGAACTGGATAGCAGTGTTCTAGCCAAAGGTGCCCAGTCTCTACGCTGGTTGATATGGGTAGGAGCGTATCATTTCTTTCACATTAGATTCCATTTTTCATATCAGTCATCTGCAAGCATAGAAGATAATCGTTCATTCCCCCTCATTAATAATTAGTTACCTATTATGATCTCATGGCAGATTGCCATATTATGACTGCTTGTTTATCCTAAGAAATTAAATAATATGTCAGATTTTTATGATTAATTGTATTTCCAATGGAATATGTAAATTCCGGTAACCATGAAGGCACCTGATCGTGATTCCATCAAGCTTAACTTTGACGGTTGCTCCCTAGGCAACCCTGGTCCAGCTAGAATAGGCGGTCTGTTCAGGAACCATGAAGGCACTATCCTTGCCTCCTTCTCTAAACCTATTGGTGACTTTGCCTTCCACTCGGATGAGGCCCAGGCCCTCCAAAAAGGCCTCAAACTCTTCGATCGCAATTGGTCTTCAACCTTTGTAATCGAAGGTGACTCAAAGAATGTAATTGCTGGGCCTTTGGCACTGCTGCGTACCCTTGGTCCCTAGCGCTCAATTTTGAAGAAATCTCATGCCTATGTTTGGGTCTCATTGTGTCATGGCGACATGTTTGGTGTGAATGCAACTCTCAGGCAGACTCCTTCGCTAAACAAGGAGCTACAAATTTAGGGGACTAAGTGATTTTTTGTAGCATTGGTCCTTCCGTGCTGCGAGTGGATCACCCCTCTTCTCTCTACCCGTCTGGTCTTTATACACCGTCCCTTTAGGGGAGCTTTATTTTTTGTTGTATATAGCTCCTGATCTCTTGGGTTGCAATTTTGTACTTTTTTCGTTCTTCAATACAAAGTAAACATTTAAAAGAAAAATATGTAAGTTCTATAGGACAATTGTGAGACCAGCTTTGCTCAATGGAGCGGAATGTTGGGCGGTCAAAAACAATATACCCATAGAATGAGTGTAGTAGGGATGAAGATGTTGAGATGGATGAGTGGGAAGACAAGAAGGTATTGAATTCGAAATATATACATTGAGAAAATTTAAGTGTGACACCAATAATCGATAAGATGAGATATAGTAGACTTAGGTTGTTTGGTCATGTGTGGTGCAGATCCAGTACAACACCTATTAGGAAGTTCAAGTTAGTTAAAGTGGAAGGCTCAAAAAGGGCAAGGGATAGGCCTAAAAGGATATGGTTAGAAGTAATGAGAAAAAATATTGGGATTTATAGCCCCACAGAGGGTATGACACTTAATAGAGTAGAATGGTGTATCAGGATTCGTGTAGCCTCGACCCCAATTGGTTGGAAAAAGACTTTGACGATGATGATCATGATGATGATGGAAGGAGGCAGATTTGGCCAGTGGCTTTTCAATGATCCACCCAATGATCTGCTCATTGTTATTTTAATTTGTCATCCAAAAATATGGGTGAAAATATCGATAATCTAGATCTCCTGCGATCACCATTATAATGTTGGATAGATTATTTAAACCTGTAGTTGACTAAGAATAAAGCTTGGAATTTTTCTCTAAGGTACTATGGCACAAGTGCTTTCAAAATCTAATTAAAGGCCTTGGATTGATGTGATGTGTAATGTGGTAGTTGTAAATGCAAGGGCCACTTCAACAATTCTTAAATCATGCTATTTGTGGTATTCAACTGGGTAGTTTGATCTATAGTTGCTAGTGTTTAGGTGGTTTTTGTACTCCTCTAAACATTATTTGTAAGGGACTGCTTCTTTATTAAATTTTGTCAAATGGAATTTTTCAATTTGTAACTGACCAAATGTCAATTTGGTCAGTTATCTGTTTGCTCTATCATCGTCATCATCATCATCATCATCATCATCATCCAAGCCTTATTCCAACTATTTAGAGTCAGCTATTATGAAAAGGTGTAGCAAAGTTTTATGTTGGCTGCCTTACCTAACACAACCACTTTCCTTTATATGTGCTTGGGACTGGAATGATCAGCTTGGGACCTCTTTTATCCTTTAATTTTAAAATTGGAATGACAAATAGTTTTTATGTGGTTTGATAGTGGTGGTGGTGATAGTGATGGTGTGATGGCAGCTGTATAGTGTGGCAGTGATGATGGTGGAGATGCAATGGTGGTGGTGGTTGTGTTGGGGTGTGTAGTAGTGGTGGTGGCGGTGTCCCCGGGTAAGCATTGGAGTGGTGGTAGTGGAGTGACAGTGGTGTTGGTGGTGGCGGTAGATGGATGGTGGTGGAGTGATGGTGGTGTTGTGGTTATGGTGGTGGCAGGTAGGCAGTGGTAGTGGAGGTATGATGATGGGGTGGTAGTGTGGTGGTGGCAATGGTGATGTTGGTGGTGGGCGGAGAGCATATGATGATGGGTTGGTAGTGTGGTGCTAGCAAAGGTGATGGTGGTGGTGGGTGGAGAGTGACAAAGTGAGGGAGAGAGAGAGAGAACCAAGTTGAATTTTGTTGCAAAACAAAAGTTGGTTTTGCAAAAAATTCAATTTGGGGTTTAATTGCAATTGGTAATCAATTCAAATTCGCAAATCATACATTCTTTGAGGCCAAATTGTTGGGAGAAATTTTCAAATAGGCCCAAATTGCAATTTGTCTACGAAATAAGATGGTGCCCAATTGTGTTTCATATACATGTTATAGATATGTCATGAGAGATGAGTTTCTGTAACAAAAAGTCATCATATTATGGCATTGCAAATGCTACATGTGCAAATACGATGTGCATGTTCCCAATGTTATCGCAACTTGCCCGTACAATGCATATGTTACGAATTGAGATCCCTAAAGTTTTGGGCTCTCAATCCCACCTTTTGGGGATCTCCATACTGCCTTTTGGAATCTCAATCTCAACTTTATAGGGGATCTTGCTCCTGAGCTTAAAATAGAATTTCTTTATTGATAGCCAGTAAGCAATGCATAGATATTAAAAGCATAATTGCAATGCTAGTTGGCTATAAATAAAACAAATAATCACTTTGGAGATTGGGTTCCCTAATAATGGAGATCGAGATTCCAAAATTTAAAAATTGAGATCCCATTAAGATTCGTTTCCCAGAGCACCGGAGCAATATTCCGGAGCAGGATCACGACTTGGGTTGGAAGATCCCAACAACTATGGCTTGGAGTAGCCACAATTGCCCATGAGAAAATGTTCGCATTATGCCGATGCCTTAAGTGGTTAGTGTCTAACATGTCTCATGGTTCAGACATATAGCCTATCTCTAAAATAGCATATGCCCAATATGGCTCATGTCTTTCATAGATCACTAATATTTTATGAACTATTCTATCTTGTGACTATCATGATTGCATCCATGGCACACTCTACAAGGCCTATGGGAAACAGCTTATGAGTGTACATGGAAAACTCTCGTCCATATACTGTGACACTGACCTAAATGAGATATCAAGTCAATGATTTGATGCTACCTAAAGGCAACATCACGTCAGCGACTTAACGCTTCATCAAGTCAGCTCTTGCCAATATCCATTGTTAGAGGAGGTACTTGGATGAAATGTTGAGTTAGAAGACCACAGCCTCCATGAAAGAAGGAATAGCAGCTAGACGTGGGAAGTAGGCAAGGAGCACACTTTCCCGAGGACACATATCCTAATTCTAAAAGTCAAGCACACAGCCCACTTCATCCGGGTTTATGTGGTCTCAATAAACTGCCTTTATCCGTTCACTACGACAATACCTGCTCACATTGAGCAACTGTCTCCATTAAGAACCATACCATTGAGCAACTGTCTCCATTAAGAGCCTTACCATTGAGCAACTGTCTCCATTAAGAGCCATACTCTTGAGAATCTATATTGGTGCCTAAGGAAGCTTCATGTGAGGACAATTTGAGTGAAAAAGTAGGAGTGAATAAAAGGGAGAAAGAAAAGGAGACTAAGGAGGTGCCTTTTTGCTGAGTAAGGTATAAGGATAATGTATATAATGTATTATCTACCACAATTCCATTCGTCTTTTCTTTTAATTACTCTCTCTCTCTCTCCATTCTAACGATGAAGTCAATTAAACAGAGGTTCTTTGATAGAATGTTGTTTTGGATTTAAAATAAACAGGGTGTCTACTGGTGCCCAAGAACTCTAATCCCAAGAATCCAAATAACAAACATAATAATAATAAAAAAAAATCTGTTTTGGTCATATGTGTTTGTATCATTGCAAAAGTTGATGCATATTTTGAGCAAACAGCCAGGTAATTCGTAATGGATACATCAAAAAAAACTTTAGGTGTGGCACCAATAGGCGATAAGATGAGAGAAAGAGTAGACTTAAGCAGACTGGCCTTGTGTAGCGCAAACCCAGTACAACACCCGTTATGAAGTGCGAGTTAGTTCAAGTGGAAGGCTCAAAAGAGGCAAAGTGTAGGCCCAAAAGAACATAGTTAGAGGTAATAAGAAAAAATATGATGACTTATGGCCAAACTTAGGAGGTGTGAGTTGTATTTACACCATAATTTCAAAAATTAATAGTAAATAATCTATCATTTCATGTGTATTTTTTGGCCACCTATGTAATAAAAACAAGAATAATAAAAATAATAATTGGTAATCAATGAGAAATTACACAACATAATTTTCATAAGAAATTAGTACAAGCTCAATTGAAATAAGATATCTCTCGAGTCTCCTCTGATATTTTAAAATTTTTTACAATTACCAAACCTTCTAGTTTCCTAATCAAATTTTTTCTTATTTCTAACTTGTACTATAAAGATTTTGAATTTGATATCATAAATTTATTGTTTATTTGAAATTATATGGAGGGACATTTGAAAGACTTCTATAAAAAATAAATAAAAATAAAGTTTATCACAGTAAAATCATATTATTCCAATCGTATTATTCCAATGACTTATCATATTGAAACCACAGTCAAGCAAAGGCATACAAAATAGGTAGGAAATGATGTTATTATAATTTTAGAATGGTACAAGTTATTATTAGAAAATCTTTTTGGAATGGTGATGATATTATTTGAAAATCTTTTTAGAATGATGTGATAATGATTTTAATTCTGTATTTGAATGGAATTTTATGACCAAAAAAAAAAGAAATGATAATTTATAGGGAGTGCTGGTAAAATGTTGGTAATGCATTTCCCATATTTATTCCAAACATAACGAAACAGTAGCAATATATTTCTTAAGTTGCATCTAAATATTACCTAAACAGTAACAATCCATTTACAAGTAATGCATTATGCAGTAATGTATTACACCAATAATATATTTCACGGAGCCTTGAATGGCTATAATAAAGAAGAACATGTTAATCTCGTCACTAAGACTAGTTACTTTCTAGAGTGAGCATCCACTTTACTGGAGATCCCTTGAATAACGGCTATAGTGTTCTTAAAACTAGATTGGTTATCAAACCAGCGTAGAGGCTAGTGTGGTTCAACTTGTTCCGGCCGGCAGTTCGAACGAAAATCCCTCTCTCTTGCATTAGGTTTTGCACAGCTGTCTCGCTATTTCATATAGTTGGCAACGTTAAAAGTTGGGGTTGCCTTTTTATGAGTTCTCTTCTATGATTGCAGTCTCTGATGAAGCAGACGATTGGGAAGAGAGGGTTTATTCAAGCAATGAAGTTGTATCACGGTTAGCCAAAAAAAAAAAAAAAAAAAGGCTGACTAGCATGACCTAATCATCAATAAACCTAAGTTTTAGTATTCGTAAAAGCATTATGGCACCCTGTAGAGAAAGTATATATATATCTAGTATTATTAAGATTTTTGTGTTTATTTTTTAACTCAAGAACATGAGGTGCACAGGGATAGGTGGGCAAGAGTTGTGCAGGGATAGGTGGGCATGAGTTGTGAGTGAATTGATGTTGATCAGTTAGTTGGGAAAGCTTTTTACGTTCCACTACAACATAGAAGTTCTATCCTCCCCTTTATCCAACCGTTCATTTTTTAATGGACGGCTAAGATTGTCCCAATCACAATATCATGTGTCTACACTATTTTATTTTTAATTTTTTTCTATAAACTATTTTGACACCAAATTTTAGATGTCCATTCCTCTCTTAAACTAACACTAATAAAAAAATATAAAAAAATATTTTTAATAAATAAACTAATCAAAATACCCCTAAAAGATTCAAGAGGTTTTTTAGTCATTAGATTTTATCGAAAAATTATTGTTACTATTTTTTATAGGTGCGTCCCAAAGAGAAGATAATATATACCAAATTTCATAAATTCAAAAAAATTGCATTAAAAAAATTAAAAATAAAATACTTGGATCTAAGATCAAATGGTAAGTGGCTGTCTTGATAAAAAATAGATTGTTGGATGGTAAGGGAAAGGTAGAACTTTATGTTGTAGGGGAAACATAGAAAACTTTCCCCGAGTAGTTTAAAAATGTAGTTAGAATAAGGTTAAATCAAGTTAGTTTAAGAGCATAAATAGAATAATGTTAAATTTAGAGGGTTTATTTTGGCAACGTGGCTATTTATTGAAGACGGTAGATTATGGGTAAAACGTGGCTATCTATTGAAGACGGTAGATTATGGGTAAAACGTGGCTATCTATTGAAGGAGAAGGTTTGGATAAAAGGTAGCTAGGTTAAAAAAGAGAAAATAGGGGAGAGATAAAATAGGAAAGTCTGTTGTTTATCTTATTTCTTAATTTTTTTTAATATATTTGGAGGGAGATAAAAAAAGTTCATTGTAAAAAAGTTAATGAGTTAATAAATTTTGATATCGTGTAGATTCTCTTATAGACTTTAAGATAGGGTATATTATCTCAACCATTCTTTTTATTTTTATTTTTTTTTTTTTTTTCCTACATCACCCTCTATTTAAAGAAGAGAGAGAGTGTCATGGGAGAAGTAGAGGCTATAAAGAGAATCAGAAAGAGAAGAAGGAGAAGAGACAACCAGCTGAAAACCTGCGTAACAATTGTATGTCCATTATCTTCTACAGCAATAATATAAGTATCCTTCATAATTATTGGAACGTATTTACAGTTAGCCATTGTAAAAAAAATCAATCACTCCAATGGCCGGACGTTACAAATTGAGACAAAGTCAAAGCCCATTATAGTATAATCCCTAAACCCTCTATAGCATGAACCCTGGATATGTGGGTTATGCAGAGGCGACGCCCTCTGCAAATCCAGGAAACATGGTGCTTGTAAATCATGTTAATAGAAATCCCTTAACAACTGGTACCAATCTCTCTTAAAACTCAAACCAACAACCTCAGGCGCACAACGCCAGGTACTCATTGTAAACCCGCCTGTCATAAACCCGAATTTGCTTGCCTATCGAATTTCAGGCCATCACCAAGACAATCAATGGAGGAAATAGGGCAATGAACCCACCCTTCTCCAAGCAACTGATCAATCTAAGGCCTATATTAATCCTCCCCAAATCGTAAATATGAACAGTTCAGCCTCAATCTCTCATTTCCAACCTGTTCAGGAAATCACGATTTCTCAGATGGGTATTTGAATAGCACCCATGGCTTCTGATCAAACATAACAAGGGGTTCACTCTGAGTCTTTTTTCCCAACAACCATCGAATGGCATTCGAATGGCCGTGGATTATCTCATAGAATGAAACAGGGGACTGTGGACTCTGTTTCATCAAATTTACAGGGGGTTCCGATGGGTTAAAAATATTTAAAGGCGACTCAAGAGCTTCTTGATGAGGTTGATAGTGTAGGGAAGGGCATTAAGACTTAAAAGGAAGAGTTGGGGAGATTCACAGGGGAGAGAGAAACACGCGAAGTGGACTTACAAGGAGCAGTTGGGGAGATTCACGGGGTAGGGAGAAACACGCGAAGTGAAGAGAGAGAAGGGATTTAGAAGAAAAAAAAAAAAAGAAGTTTTTTTTTTTTTAAAATAAAATTTGAGCTATAAAAGATAAGAGGAAAGTGGGTAAAGTTCATCTAAGTGGTTAAAAGATAGGGTGCAGTTGGCATACGGATCCATCCGTATCTAAGTGGTTAAAAGATAGGGTGCAGGTGGCATACGGATACATCCGTATTTGTAGAGGTAAGGTGCGCTTTCTAATTTTATCATGGTATATAATTTTGATGTAAAATGTTTTTAGGATTATCTCAATTTATTTTTATATTTAATTATAAAATTTTAAATTTTAAAAATAGTTAAAATCAAGTAGATCTATAAACAAATGAAAATCTTAAAAGTGGACGGTGTAGATAATATGATATAAAATGCACTATTTTTTAGATTGAAAATCTTTTTATTTTTCATAGTCATACATCTCGATGTGGAGATGATCAATCAAACAATTTTTCAACATTAAAACTACATTTTCCGATGGATTTTTGAAGTGCATCCGAAGCTCTACATTATAAAGTTGCATCCTTATATAAACTTTTTCCTAAAAGATCGGATCTCTATGTTTCGAAATACATTTTGAAGTCTTTATTAGATAAATGAAAATTAAAAATAGAGTCTACAAAAATATTTTCTCAAAACAAAATATGCATCTTACAAGGGAATTTATTTGTAAAATTTCCTTTCTTGTTTTTACTTTGGCTCGTTTCCATGTCAAGCGGATTCACTGTGGTTAAAAAGTAATTAATGGCCAAGCATTCACACTAGTAAAGTAAAGGATCATCGCAAAACCATATCAAAAAGAAAAATTTTGGTACAAAGAAAAACCGTCTAATCAAACATTTAGACCTCGGCAATTATAGATCTGGAAATAAAAAATTAAGCCTTAAGATTGTGTATTGTAACATATTATTTGGGTCAATCCTTTTTCACATGTTCAAAATCTATACCTTTTTGGAACTTCAAGAGTTTGAAAAATCAGGGGCAGAAATAAATTTTAGTTCCAATCCAACGCGGAAACAACATGTTTTTGGCAAAGTTTGGAGTTACGGCTTTAGATAAAACTTTTTCATCGTGCTAACCAACAATATCGAGAAGAAATATACTAGTCAACAAATCTCAATTACAAAAGAAACAATCAATTTCAAAAGATTACAAACCTCCAATGACCATCTCAAACTCATATAAGATATTAACATTTTTAGTTTTGAAAAATACCGTGTAGTATTTCAAAATAATATACATTCTAGGGGAATGATTGTTGGGTTTATGTGGTCATTAAAGACCTTATAAGAGCTTGTAAAAGTGTTTTATATAGTGAGACATAAACTTAGTGGGAGTGTGGTCTTCATGTGGACCATACTATGTAAATGCTATTTGTCAATACTCAGACTAGGCTCGATGTTTTAGACCAGCTGAGTTTGGACAAACCAAAGTATCTGGGTATAGAGATATCACTGAGAAAGATTTGCTTGGTTAGCCCTTGATGAGGTTGGAGTCTGCCTAGATGAGAGCCGAGAGACTGTGTGACCTTTGTATGATGAATAGCTTTAGAGATAAGGCTAAAACCTTATCGTTATATTATCACACGACATGTACATAGATAGACGTATTGAGATTTATCATTGAGGGTGAAGCATGTACAAGTACGAGAGATTACCCTTATGCACCATTGAGTCGTAATTGCATCATGGTCTGAGGAACCATGGTTTTATCTCTAGGGAAGAACTTGAAATCCATAGACTGGGATTGCGTCCCCTAGTCTATTGGCTAATTTTGGTGGTCCAATCATGAGCCCTTGCAGTGGACTGTGGATCATGAAAACTGCTGGGTCAGATTGAGAAAAATAGGTTAATCGTGGTCCGCAGTTGAAAGTGGAGTGCTCATGTGCATTGATAAATTCTTAGATCGGATTTGATTCCCATTAAAATTAATTAATTTTATATTATATGATTTTTGAAATGTTTATTTGAATTTTTGTGAATTTTTTGATATTTTATTTTTGTCATTTGAGTTTATAAATTAAAAAAAATCATTTTCCAATGTTTTTAATAAGGGAAAGTATATAATGAGACCATTTACCTTTGGTACAAGATGGGCGCAATAAATCTGACCACTGAATGTGAATTTGGGTGGCTGCATTATTTCATTGACCAACTCAAAGTTCAAAAGAGTTTTTCTTGAACTTTGTGACATCCAAGCTATCAGATTTCACATCGGTTGTCTGTAGGTAATTGTGGTCTCTTTATTCCAAAGGTAAATGGTCTCATTGTATATAATCCCTTTAAATAAACTATGAGATTTAAAATTTTAAAATACAAATTTTATATTTTCTAAATTTATGTGGGACCCTCCATAAAATATGGGGACCCATTTACACATGTGCTAATTGGGTTGGGGTACATGAGAGGCACACCCCACACATAGGGATTACTTGATCACCAAATAAGGTGATAGTTGTCTCATGTAAGTTGGCTTTCTAATTTTAGATGAAGTCAACATAATGAAATCAAATATTTGAAATATTTAGTAAGTTTTGTTTATGAAGATTGCTTGATTCAATAAATAAGAAATTGATATATACTAAAATAGAAAGTAAGAGACTTATTTTCCTTATTTAAAGATTTCACGGGAATATGTTTAGAAAAGAGAAGATAATATTTTAACACCTTTATTTGAATCTTGATAGTGGATCAAAAGTATGGATGACTCACATCTCTCACCCTACAAGTCTCTTTAGATCGACGGTCAAGATTTGATCTTACTAATTATGACAAACTCAAAAGCATATAAAATATATAAATAGAGGTTCTCTCACTGCATAAATCTCTACACCTCTTTTATTTTCTCTCTCTAAGAATTATCAATCTGTCCAAGATCTATCTAAAAGGGGTACACCCCAACCTAGAGCATCATCTCTCTCTCTCTAAGTTTTTTAAGGGGCATGCCCCAACATAGCTGATCTCTCTTGGGTTTGAAAAGGAGCATGACCCTTTCTTGGATCGATTGTTTGCAGGTAGCAAAGGGGAGAATCCCCTAGCGAGTAGATCTCTCCCTCTCTCTCTCTCTCTCTTTGATTTTTATCTTTTATTTCTCTAAAGATCAATCCAAGGGGCTTGAGCAACGCTAAGACATTGAGGTCTTTGGTAGTTAATTCTAGATCGAGATCCATATGCTATTAAGAGGGTGTTGCCACAAGTAAGAGAAGCAAGAGACTGATCATTGATCCCGAGCACCATTAGAAGGAGGTGACTCAGCATGGGGTGTACTAAGCCCAATTGAGGTAATTGTCGACAATTTTACTTCTTCAAATTTTATTTTTTGTTGGGCTCTTTTATTCCTATAAAGCAATGAGTCAATGTTTTGATTTAAGAAATTGTATTCAATAGTGGTAGCAAGTGAGAACTGTATCTTTCTTTTTTTATTTATTCATTGATTTCAAGAGTTATTTGTTTGTAAATGGACATTGTGAGTGGTCTTGTCGATGTAAGAATAAGAAAAATTTTATTTTCTATACACCGTGCTTGATTACATAGTCCAACTTTCAATTATTGGCATGTTCAATCATCGAAAAGACAGTCTGCAGAATGAGGTATTTTGTGTTGTTTTGAAGCAATGATATGAAGAAGATAATAAGGTATTTATTTGATACATACTTCAATGATATTATGTATTTTTGAGAGGAGGACCTCCAATTTCAATGGGAGATCCTGGGGGAATTGAGAGTTATGGACTCATCAATTAATGGTGTTAGTTCTGACCATATAAAATTCAGGAACTGTCCATTGAGTTCCGTGAAACACCAACCATATGACTTTATTTTAGTTAAAATTTGACTGTAACTCATCAAATTGAGTCTACTTTCAAACAAAAATAGTTTCATGAAGCTCCTTGTGGTTTGAAAGATATAGTCATTTTATTTAAATGTGTGCAAGTGTTATTTTCTGTAATGAAAATCGTTTTAATGATTTAGAAGTCAAGATTTTATTTCTATTATTAACAGAATATTTTAAGGCTCGCTCACACCAAGTTTTTAAACTGTCATTTTGAGTCTAATTTCTAATATAAATTATTTGAGAGAGACATATCCATGGGAAATAAAAAATAGAAATTTTGGATTGGAGAGAGGTCATCTTGAATTTTTTATAGTTTGGTGTATTTTCATTGAGATGTAAATATTTATATTTATTAAGCCTACTTAACATAGTGATATGAGGCCTGTAAAGATATATTTGTTGTTATTCTGTGTCTACTTTTAAACAAAATAGGTTTGAAAGGGAAACTCCATGAAGGTGAAGAGGAAAGGCAATTTTACTAAATAGTGTTCATTCTGGAATTCTGCAGTATGATATATTTTATGATGTGAATGTCATTTATTTATTTATGTGAAGAAAATATTACTTGGGATTTACACCATGATGTTATGCTTTGGTTTGAGTCTAGTTTTCAACAAAAAAACATTTCAGGAAGAAATCATTTATGTATTAAGATAAACAATTATTTTATTGAGAGGTGCACAACTTGATTTTCTACTATGAAAATTGTATTGTGATGTGAATGTCATTAAATCGAAGACCCACTAAATGGTGTGATTTAGGGATGGAGCAGAGCACTATTTTGTAATGCATATAAAAACATCTTGGTTTCTTCACAATGAAGGGATATGTAGAGAGACTAGGTGACAGCACAGAAACTTTAAAACTCAGTGGGAGAATTAAATTTGTGAGATATGATGAAGAAGAGTATTTCTTTATATATGTATAAGAGAATCCAAAGGCCGAAGAGGTGGATGCTTCATCGACGTGTAAAAGATGTTGACCAAGTGTTTTTTCATCAGTTGTGTGCTCTTTCAAGTTCATAAAAGTTCGTCAACACGTAAAAGCAAAGAATCAAGAAAGTCTAAGTATCACACTAGGTTTTGAGGTATGAAATCTATTTCACATTACATGGTAAGGTCATATGGGGAAAGATGATTCAATAACATTTTATTTTTTGCTTTATATACTTCTTTGATTATATTTTGGCTATTTTTTTATGAATATGTATGAAGTGTATGACATTAGGAAATAACTAAGAAGTTTGAAAGAGCCAGTTTTTTTTAATACTTTGTCTTTTAGTACCTACTTGTGCTTTTAAGAACTACATAAGGTAGTGATACACATGGAGATGTGGTTTGATCAAGGACTATAAGCTTAAGTATGAAAGACGAGAGATGAGTGTGACTCATTCAAATATGTAAGCACAAAGAGAGTGTTCCGATGGAATCCGGTCTTAATGACCATCCCCCCAATAATGTCTAATAATATGATGTGTTGCATGTGATGATGATCTCATGATAAAATCTTCATATTTGTCAATAAGAAGTGTTTTGTCAGGTTTTGATAATCATTCTTTAGTCATGCTTTATTTTGGATAAAATTATAAGATGGACTTTATGATTTATTTTACGGCTATAAACATGACTTAGTAAGTAATTGAAGGTGAATGCTGTCAAAATGATTTATGAAGATTAAGCATATATTTAAAATTAAATTGGATCATTTGTGAAAAACCTAAGTTTTATTGTGAAAATATACCATGTCAAGAGTTTTAATATATATAAAAAAAAAAACATTGGGCCTTGAAAGTATTTTATGTACATATGAAAAGGTATCATTAATCTATGCACTATTTTGAAATATCTGCATGTCTTAACTCATGTTTTTATAGTACCGATTATGTGACCTGGTTTTGAGTTTTTTAGAATTCTCGATTACCTAAGACTATAAACCGTAGGGTATATCATAGGATGGTCATCTTGTTAGGTCTACTTGATATGTGCTGTGTGGATTAGATAACTTGGTTTGTAGGGGTATACTACCAAGAAGACTAGTGTGGCTGAACCTTTGTTATTCAAGAGGGTTTTTCGTACTGTGAAACCAAACGAGCATTGAGTTACTATTTGGTATGAGACTTGCGATACTAACTCATGACATAAGCATGAGAATGTTGAGATAACATTTCTTATGTGTTATGTTTGAAGTGGGAGATGTTAACAATCGTATGATTATCTTTAGCTACTTGGATATTCAAATATACAAGTATCCTACTATGAAAGATCCAGATGAACTCAATATTCCAATGAGAGAGCCTGCTTGTGTTTGATGGTTCAGTTGGAATAATATATTATTGTTCACCTATGGAACCAGGATGCATGACGCTAGTTGTATAGCTGCAGAAGAGAGCAGCTTGATTGAAGAATTGCTTTAAGCTCCTGAAGATACGACCCCATGCGATGAGGGTATGTGATGATCTTCTGCGACAACAAGTATGTGATTCGCAATGAGACATGAAAGATGGACTATGACCACGTTTGAGATGAGATTCTAGCAGCAAAGAGATATAAGCGCTGCCTCCATAAATGCTTTGTGAAAGGATTGATGGAAAAAATCATGATTAATATAATAAGAGAGAATAAGTGAAACATGCTTGAGAGATAGATTATAATTAAGGGGATGAGAAAGTGAGAAAGAGATATTCTAAGGTCTTCAAAGGCCAAGCGGGAGATGTTGGGTTTATGTGGTCATTAAAGGCCTTACGAGAGTTTATAAAAGCATTTTATATAGTGGAACATAAACTCAGTGGGAGTATGGTCTCGTGTGAACCATAATAGGCAAATGCTATTTGCTGATACTCAGATTAGGCTCGACGTACTAGGCCAGGCGAGTTTGAAAAACCCAAGGTACCTAGGCATAGGGATGTAATTGAAAAGAATTTAGTGAGTTAGCCCTTGGTAATGTCGGAATATGTCTGGATGAGAGCTAAGGGATAGTATGAACCTTATATGTGATGAATAACCTCTAGAGATAGGGCTAAAACCTGATCGTTATATCCTCACATGATATATACATAGATAGTTGTATTGAGATTCACCATTGAGAGTGAAGCGTGTACATGTGCGAGAGATTACCCCTATGCACAATTGAGTCGTGGTTGCATCATGGTCTAATGGACCATGATTTTGTCTTTAGGGGAGAAACTAAAATCTATAGGCTGAGATTGCATCCTTTAGTCTATTGGTTGACTTTGATGGTCCAATCATAAGCTTCTGCAATGGACTGCGGATTATGGGCTGCTGGGTCAATTTAAGAAATCTAGCTTGATCGTGATACGCAGTTGAAGGTGGAGTGCTTTTTTGCATTGATAAATTCTTAGGCCTAGACAGATCCGATTCCCATCAAAATTAATTAATTTTAATTAATTTAGGTTATATAATTTCTAGAATGTTTATTTAAATTTTTGTGAATCTCTTGATATTTCATTTGTTTTCATTTGAAATTATGAATTAAGACAGTAATTTTCCAATGTTTTAAATATACGTATGAGATTTAAAATTGTAAAATTCAAATTTTGTATTTTCTATAATTTTGTGGGACCCTCTATAAAATATGGGATCCCATTTTACACGTGGTAATTGAGTCGGGCCCATGAGAGGCCACCAAGGGGTGGCACACCCCACAAGTAAGGATTACTTGATCACCAAATAAGGTGATAATTATCTCATGCAAGTTGGTTTTCTAATTTTGGGTGACGTTAGCCTAATAAAATGAAATATTTGAAATATTTGAAATATTTAGTAAGTCTCATGAATCAAGATTGTTTGATTCAAGAAATAAGAAATGGATATACTAAAATAGAAAGTAAGAAATATGTTTTCATTATTTAAAGATTTGACGGGAATAGGTTTAGGAAAGGGAAGATAAGGTTCTAGCACCTTCCTTTGAATCTTGATGGTAACTTTCATTTGAATTTTGATGGTGGATTAAATGAATGAATGTCTCACATCTCTCACCCTACAAGTCTCATGAGATCGACAATCAAGATTTGATCATGCTAATTAGGGCAAATCTTAAGGCATATAAAATTTATAAATAGAGGTTCTCCCACCTCATAAATCTCTACACATCTCTATCTAAGAATTCTCTCTCCAAGATTTTTCTAAAGGAGGCACGCCCCAACTTAGAGCATCATCTCGCTCTCTCTAAGTCTTTTAAGGGGTGCACTTCAACCTAGTTGATCTCTTTTGGGTTTGAAAAGGGGCGTAGCCCTAACTTCTTGAATCTATTGTTTGTGAGTAGCAAAGTCGAGGATCCTCTAGTTAGTAGATATCTCCCTCTCTCTTTGATTTCTATATCCTATCTCTCTAAAGGTTAAGCCAAAGGGGCTTGAGCAAGACTAAAATCAAGATCCATATGCCATTGAGAGAATTTTACTACAAGTAAGAGAATCAAGAGACCGATCATTGATCCCGAGCACCATTGGAAAGAGGAGAATATGTGTGGGGTCCGGTTGAAGTTATCTCTAGCAATTTTACTTCTTTAAATTTTATTTTGTATTAGGCTCTTTTATTCCCAATTTTGTGTTGGGCTCTTTTATTCCCTTAAAGTAATGAGTCAAGGTTTTGACTCAAGAAATTGTATTCAATAGATATAGTAAGTGAGAATCGTATTTCTCTTCTTTTGTTTATTTGTTTGAAGCGCTATTTCTTTGTAATTGGACATTGTGAGGGGTTTTATTGGTGTCAGAATAAAAAAAAAGAAAAATTTTAATTTATATATACCGCGCTTGATCACATAGTCCAACTTTCAATGATATCATGCAACGTTTGTATAGCATTATAATGCAACAGGCTTCAAAAACAATGTTAGTTCCATTTGTTTGATCCCAAAGTTTAAATACATACTATTTTCATTCCATTGAACAATAACAAACAAATAAAATTTGAAAATGCATCATAGAAAGTGTTATTTTAGCCCAATCAACATAAGCTGTCCATTTTGTTAAGGTGCCTAGATTTATGCCATGGAATGATTTTTCTCTTTTCAAAATTTTTAGACAGCTTTGTTATCATTAGATAAACAATGTTGAAGAAGATAAAAAATAGTTTTGAGTTCGTAAAGGCGTAGATCTTTAAGTTCATAAAATGGATGGTCTAGATTCAACGTTGGAGGGGACTCATTTTAACTATATCTATTATACAAATAGAATTTTTTTTTTTAAAATTGACTATTAGGATGAAGAGAAGGCATGTACAATTTTTGGTGTAATACAAATGCTACAAACATAGTTGTCTAGAAGTGTGGTTGCATTGTATTACTATACAACTGTTGCATGAAATTATTCCCTGAAACTATCAACCTCAATGCCATTTTTTTTGCAACCATCCTTTAAGTAAAAATAGTAATTTTTTTAGATCAAAATATCATTCATTTTAACCCGTGATTCCAAAATGTGATGCCAATATGTGTTGGTCAGACCGGTGCAAGCCGAACCGGCACTACTTGAATACAGAGCCGATCCAACCCAAAAACAACTTTCTTAGAGAGGGTGAAAAACGTGGCTTAAAAAGAAAATGATTTAATCCTAGAAAAACTTACTTTTTGACATTGACGGGTGGGTGAAAATGAAATTAGGAGTGTGATTTACGATCTATTGGAGGGCCATGCCTAGAAAAGAAAGGTTAAAGAGACATTTATAATTTTCCTTTTATTTTTCGACTGTATTTTGTAGTGTAATTTCACTAAATTCCATAATGCCGTGTCCTTCTAAAATTTGACCCTAAGAGTTAAAGATGATCGAGCCTCTGTGCGTGTCGTGTGGATTGGGTATTTGACCAGGAAACTCGTGGAGTGAATGCAAGCACGCCATCATAATCCCTCCACCCCAGTCACACTGCATCCCTATCAATGGATTTTTTATGTACGTGGAGCAAGCTTACCCACTCGATAAAACTTTTCTTTATACCACAAGTATAGAGATTTTATATATGCCACCTCTCTCTCAACCGAATGAATGGCTAATTTGGTCTTTTTTAATTTTTTATAAATATTTTTTAAATATTTTTTGTAGACTCCCCCCATTGAGATGTTGACCCACCAAATTTCAGGTTCATATGAAAATTTTGAAAGTCCAATTTTCATGCTCACATCTTCTCTTTTTCTTTCTTTTTTTTTTTTAAAAAAATTAAAGTAAAAATTTCATATTGGGGGTAATATAGAAAGAAAAAAGAAATTCAAAAAACAAAAATAACACCTCATCATAATGCAGCCAAAATATGGACCATGGGATAACATCAAATTTTTTCTGCGATGTATTTTGGGTCATTATGTTCGGGTTGTACTTTTTTTAATATTTCTTTTCTCATTTTTCCCCATTCAAAGCCTTAAACTTTTCAACCACCCACCAAAAAAATGGGTGTATTTAGACAATTCGAACTTCTAACTTCCAAACTACCCGAGCACATTAATTATCTTGTATTTGGGTTGGTTAAAAAATTTGAGCTTAGAATCACTAAAACATATGTTTCGGGCAATTCAAAAGCCTTAATTTTAGAACAGTTCAAATACATCAATTTTTTGTATTTAGAGCAGTTTAAAAGTTAGACTTTCATTCTAAATAAGTGAAAATGAAATAACTCAAAAAAAAAAAAGAATATTATCATAAATATATCTTAATTTTAGCTTAATTGGAAAAAAAAAACTCAAACTTTTGTAAACTTTGTCTACACTATTTTTTCTTATTTTCGGTTTTTTTTTTATTTTTACCAAAATAACATTCACGGTAGTCGTATTACCCTGAAGAACATTACGGTATTTTAAGTACCGCAATATTTAGCGCATTTTATATGGTACTTTACGTATCGTAACAATTGCATTTTATATGTTATTTTAATTAACATAATGTTTGATGCATTTTATACGTCACTTTTAATACCATAATATCTCCACTTTTATGGATCGTTTGGATACTTAAATATATTGCTTGCGTAATACATTACCAAATGGATTGTTACCATTTGAGTAGTATTTAGATGCAACCAGGTAAATACATTGCTACTATTTGGCTGTCTGGAAGAGATATGGGAAATTCATTATCAATATTTTACGAGCAATTACTTATAAACTATCATTTCTTTTTTTTTGTCACAAAATTCTACTGAAATACGGAATTAAAGTCATCACATCATTCCAAAAAGACTTTTTAATGATAACATCATCACTATTCTGAATAGATTTTTTAATAATAACTTGTACCATTCTAAAGTCATCATCACATCATTTCCTACTATTTTGCATGTTTTTGGCACTTACATGGAATCACATTTCCTACTTATTTTGCATGTCTTTAGCACTTACATGGAATCACATGTTTTCTAACATGATTAAACTTTGGTTTCAACATGATAAGTCATTGGAATAATATGATTGGAGTAACATGTTTTTATTGTGATAAGCCTTATTTTTATTTATTTTTTATAGAAATATTTCAAATCTCTTTATATAATTTCAAATAAGCATAAAATTTTGATATCAAATTCAAAAAATTTATAGTACAAGTTAAAAATTAAGAAGAAGTTTGATTAGTAATGTTAGTAATTGTAGTAAAAAAATTTGAGGCATTGGAGGAGAGTAAAGACGTATGTTATTTCAATTGAGTTTTTACTAATCTCTTATGATGATTATATTATGTGAAATTTTTTATTATCATTGTGTTATGTAATTTCTCATTTGATTACCAATTATTATTCTTATTATTTTTGTTTTTATATGAGAGCTGATGGCTTCATATGATGGCTAGGACCCAAATTGTTACAAAGGTAGGTAGAAATGGATATGCACCGTAGAGTGTAGAATGACAGGAGAATGGATGTGCAGGTGAGAAAGAGAATGGAGGGAGATAGATGATTTTTTTGTGTGTAGAATGGCAAGAGAATGGATGTGTAGGTGAGAAAGAGAATGGCGGGAGATAGATGATTTTTTCGTAAGTGGTGGGTAAGGAGAGAAAGAGAATGGGAGGAGATAGATGATTTTTTTTTGGAAAGAGATGAGCATAGTTAGATTACCCGTTAAGTGGAGTTAAGAGAAAAAGTAGATGTACATCGATGTACATAGGAGAGAGGGAGTATTTTGGGGAAATCTTATATAATTTAAACAGTTATAGGTGGAGTTAAGAGAGAAAGTAGATGTACATAAGAGAGCTTATAGGTGGAGTTAAAGAAAGAAAGTAGATGTACATAGGAGAGAGGGAGCATTTCGGGGAAATTTTATATAATTTAAGCACTTATCGGTTATAAGTGGAGTTGAGAGAGAAAGTAGAAATGGATATGCTCAAGAGGGAAGGAAAATGAGAGGAGAATGGATGTGCATAGGAGAGTGAATGGCAAGAGATAGTGGATTTGTTTTAGGCAAGTGACGTGCTTAGATTACCCACACGTAATGGATTTCACAGCCATTTTGCTCGTAATAGATTTCACATATTCTCTTAAAGAGTGTAAACTCTTTACACAGCTTTTTACAATGGCGAACTCTCACACTCTGATGCATTTGGTGAATTGAGTTCGCAGAATTTGATGAGCCAAAAGTATTTCAGAATTACATGACCTGCTAGAACTACCACCCTCTTTGTTCCTCTTCAGAATGCTTGCTGCTACTCTCAAGCTTCTCAACCAACCCTTCTTTCTCTTCAAACCCTCTATAGAAATGCGAGACTCAACAAGATCTCGTCGCATGAAATGTTGCACAAATAGAGAGCGCCCAATGTCGCTCTAAAATTCGTCGATGGTGACCAAACGATCAGAGCCTACTCTTCTCAGCCTGCTTAAAACTCGATTGCCACTTGGGTTATTGATGACGAATTCAGTGCCATTATCCAAGTTTCTTATTCTGCAAACCATATTTTCTCTATCATCATCAACTGAATTTATCTCTTCCAAACCCCTACTCATGAGTGAAGATCTACTCGACGAGAAATTGATTTCAAAATTGGAGCTCATTAGATCTGCCCCACTGTTCTCTTTTAACCTTTCAACGCTTGGTAGTTTGACTACAGTAATTAGAGATATTACGGTAATAAACATGTCATATAAAATGCGTTAAACATTACGGTAGTTAAAGTACTATATAAAATGTAAACATTACAGTACTTAAAGTACCGTATAAAATGCGCTAAACATTACGGTACTTGAAGTACGGTATAAAATGGGCTAAACATTACGGTACTTAAAATACCGTAATATTTTTCACGGTAATACGACTACCATGAAGGTCATTTTGATAATAAAAAAAAACCAAAAAAAAAGAAAGAAAGAAGTGTAGACGAGATTTACGAAAGTTGGGAGTTTTTTTCCAATTAAACTAAATTAAATTATATTTCTGATAATTTTCCAAAAATAAATTACACCTCGATAATGTTTAAAGAGGCAGACCGGTTCATTCTACCACTAACCCACTGGATCTGATTCCACTTGCCCGACTCAGTGCGGTGAATCAGCAAGCTGGCAAAACTTTCAGCATCATGCAAGTGAGAAAGCCTCACCTTCACTAGGGTTTGCATACACCAAGTTCCTCTCCCATAAAAATTCCGCCTCTCCTAAAGCACTCAACTTCCCCCATCAAACTTCACATTCTCTAGGGTTTAGCATCTTCCAAGGCCTAGGGCAAAAACCACATCCATTGAAAGGCCTCAGTGAGAGTAGAGCGAACATTTAAATAATGTCAAGAATGGCGGTTTCAATATTGGAAATTTTTGTCTTTAAAATATGTTTTCATCTTTAATTATAAAATTTAAAGCTTAAAAAAGAATATTGATCGAGCAGATCTATGAAAACTTGAAAATTGACGGTCCAAAAATGCATTACAAGACGAGCTATTTTCAAAACTTGAAATCCATTTTTTTCTCATGTCTATGTATCTGATGTCGAGATAATCAATTTGAGTATATTTGGCCATCAAAACATCTTCTAGTGAAATATTTGATGTGCGCTCTAATTTCATTGTTTAGAGCCTCAACTCTATATAAAATTTTTTCATATATATATATATATATATATATATATATATCGAAAATACTACGCAACGCCTATAAGCGAAAATGAACAGTGATTTCGCCTATCCCCATCACCGTCCAAAATTCATCACGCGATCACGATTATCCGGTAATGTTTTCTTTTTAAGTTTTTTTTCTACTAATCATAATGAACTGAAATTTGGAGCGTATATTTATCAAATATAGGGGAATCTTCGAAAATTATAAAAAAAATATTTGATAAGAAAAAACTTGACCAAAATACCCCCAAAACATTTATGGGGTATTTTGGTCAATTTTGTTTTCGTGGATAATGTTTTTTATATTTTTATTAGATGAGCCTCAGTAAGATGTACATACCCTCCAAATTTCAGGTCATTGCAATCTGTATAAAAAAAATAAAAAATAAAACACTACCAGACAATCGTGACCGCGTGATGAAATTTGGACGGTAATGAGAGTAGGCGAAATCACCCTTCATTTTTGCCTATAGGCGTTGAAAAGGCTTTTCCATATATATATATATATATATATATATATATATATATATATATATATATATATATATATATATATATATATATATATAGGGCAATGATTTCATGCGACGGTTGTATAATAGTATAATGCAACGACACTGCTAGAAAACTATGTTTGTGGTATTTGTATGACCCAAAATTTTGCACACACATTCTCTTTATCTCAATAATCAATCTCAAAAAAAACAAGTTCAATTTGAATCCAAGATTTGGTAAAAACAGAGTCCCCTCCAACAACGAATCTAGACCATTCATTTGGTGAATTTTAAGATCTTAGCCTTACTAATTCAAAATCATTTTTATCTTTTTTAACATCATTCATCTAATCATAATAAAGCCATCTAAACGATTTGGTAAAGAAAAAAATCCTTCTAAGGCCTATATCTAAGTATCTCACCAAAATGGATGGCCTATATTAATTGGGCTAAAAAAATATTTTCTAGGTTATGTATTCAAAGTCTTCTTTTTTGTGATTGTTCATTAGAAAGAAAATAGTGTATATTTCAAAATTTAGATCAAACAGATAGCCCTAACATGATTTTTGAAGCTTGTTGCATCATATTACTATACAACTGTAGCATGAAAATTATTGCCTATATATATATATATATATATATATATATATATATATATATATATATATATATATATAGAGAGAGAGAGAGAGAGAGCAATGATCCAATGCAACAGTTATATCATAGTACAATGCGATGACACTTCTCAAAAAGCATGTTTGTGGTAATTGTATGACCTCAAATTTTGCACACACAGTCTCTTTATCTCAATAATCAATCCCCTCAAAAAACAAAATTCAATTTGAATCCTAGATATGATCAAAATGAGTCTCCTCCAAAAACTAATCTAGACCATTCATTTTGTGACTTTCAAGATCTTAGCATTTATAAACTCAAAATCATTTTTTTGTTTTTTAACATTGTTCATCTAATGATAATAAAGCCATCCAAAAAATTTGGAAATGAATAAATCCTTCTAAAGTCTAGATCTAAACATCTCACCAAAATGAACAGCTTATGTTAATTGGGCTAAAAAAAATACTTTATAGGTTGTGTTTTTATTTTTTTGTGATTGTTCATTAGAATGAAAAGAGAGTATATTTCAAAATTTGGATCAAACAAATAGTCATAAGATAGTTTTTTAATGTTGTTGCATCGTATTACAATACAATATATATATATATATATATATATATATATATATATATATATATATATATATATATATATATATATATATATATATATATATATATATATATATATATATATATATTATATTATATATAATACTACAAAACACCTATAGGCGAAATGAACAGTGATTTCGCCTACCCTCATCAATAGCCAAACTTCATCGCACGGTCACAGTTGTCTGGTAATGTTTTAATTTTTTTTTTTTTTCCTTATCGAAATGATCTGAAATTTGGAGCGTGTGTACATCTTAGTGAGGCGCACCTAATAAAATATGAAAAAAGTAATTCACAAAGTATAAATTGATCAAAATACCCTTATAACTTTTTGGGGGTATTTTGATCAATTTATATTTTACGAATTAGTTTTTTCATATTTTTATTAGGTACACCTCACTAAGATGTACACACGCTCCAATTTCAAGTAATTTAGATTTGTGGAGAAAAAAAATAAAAATAAAAATACTACAAGACAATTGTGACTGTGTGAAGTTTGGATGTTGATGAGGGTAAACAAAATTACTCTTCATTTTCGTCAATAGGCGTTGGGAAGAGTTTTCCTATGGGCTAGATCCACATGACTACATATGCTGTCCACAAATTGTAAAGCATCCATCTTTAAGAAGGATGCAAGTCGGTGCTCCATCTGAAAATAATGAAAATTAATGGTCCAAATATTTTCTTACTACAATTATTATTTTTAGTTTTTAAAATTTACTTATTTTTTCATATTCATCTCCTGTCCTTAAAACTTTAGTCTAAAAATCCATCTCAAAAATGAATGGTATATAAGGTAAACCTTACAACAGCTATCGAGCTATAATGAATAGTATATAGGTAGAATGTGAGCCGTCAGATCTTCATCATACGGTTCAGAATACATATTACTATTTTAATTTTAAGATTTTTTTATATAAATCTGATTAAAATGAAATTTTGGGTGTATATATCTAACATTATTGCGCACCATATAAAAATATTTAAAAAAATTATTTTCAATAATTCAAATGACCAAAATGCCCCTGTTACTTTTCAGGGGTATTTCGATCATTTCATATTCTTAGAAATATTTTTTATATATATTTTATTTGTGGACGTTATTTTTTAGTGCACATGTTCGAAATTTATTATGATCCGATTAATAAAAAAATAATTAAAATTAAAATAGTGATATGCATTCTGAACCGTATGATGAAAATCTGACGGTTCCTATTTCACCTATAACAATATTCATTATAGCTGGCCAGCTATTGTTATCTTTTTTCATATATATATATATATATATATATATATATATATATATATATATATGAAAACACTACACAACACCTATAGGCGAAAATGAATAGTGATTTTGCCTACTCCCATCACCGTCCAAAGTTCATCGCGCGGTCACGATTATCGGGTAGTGTTTCATTTTTCATTTGTTTTCTAAAAATCAAAATGGCTTGAAATTTGGAGTGTGTATTTATAAAAAACAGGGGAATCTTCGAAAATTATATAAAAAAATACTTTACCTAAAAATAATTAACTAAAATACCCTCGAAAGGTTTCGAGGGTATTTTGGTCAATTTAGTTTTTTTCAATAATTTTTTTTATATTTTTATTAGATGCGCATCAATAATATGTACATACTCGCCAAATTTCAGGTCATTTTGATTTGTAAAAAAAATAAAAAATAAAATACTACCGGACAATCGTGACCGTGCGATGAAATTTGGACGGTGATGAGGGTAGGCAAAATCACTATTTATTTTCATCAAGAGAGCCACTCACCGTTTGATCTTAGATCCGACGTCACAAAGTATTTTATTTTTAAGTTTTTTTATATAAATTTTATGAATATGAAATTAGGTATGTGTCAACTTCTCAAATGGGGTGCACTTATAAAAAATATTAAAAATAAATTTTAGATAAAATATAATGACCAAAATACCCCTTAAAAATTTCAAGGGTTATTGGGTCATTTTATTTTATTAAAAACATTTTTTTTTTATATCTTTCGCTAGTGCGAGTTTAATAGAGGATTGAATGCTCAAAATTTGATGTCAAAATAGTGTAAGAACGTGACATTGTGATTGGGGCAATCTTAGCCCTCCATTCATAATGGAGGGTTGGATAAGGGGAAGGATATAAGTTTTATATTGTAGGGGAAGCATAGAAAGTTTGCCCTATATATATATATATATATATATATATATATATATATATATATATATATATATATATATATATATATATAAGTTACTACAAAATGCTACAAAACGCCTATAGGCGAAAATGAAAAGTGATTTCGCTTACCCTCATTACTATCCAAACTTCAACACACGGTCATAGGTTTCCCGTAGTACTTCAATTTTCATATTTTTTCTTATTAATCGAAATAATCTGAAATTTGGAATGTATATACACATTAGTAAATCGAACCTAATAAAAATATGAAAAAACTAATTCGTAAAATATAAATTGACTAAAATAACATCGAAGCTCCAAATTTCAAGTAATTTGGATTTGTAAAAAAAAAAAAAAAATTGAAATACTACTGGGCAATTGTGACCGTGCGATGAAGTTTTGACGATGATGAGGGTTGGTGAAATCACTGTTCATTTTTGCCTATAGGCGTTGCGTGGTGTTTTCCTACATATATATTGGCAAAAATGAACAGTGATTTTGCATATGCTCATCACCGTCCAAAGTTCATCGCACTATCACAGCTGTTTTGTAGTGTTTCATTTTTTATTTTTTTACAAATCGAAATGATTTGAATTTTGGAGCTTGTGTTCATCAAAAATAGGAGAATCTAATAAAAATATCAAAAGAATAAGACGAAAAATAAATTGAAAAAATACCATTGAAAATTTATGGGGGTATTTTGTTCAATTTATATTTTACAAAATATTTTTCATATTTTTATTAAATGCGCCTCACTAAGATATATACACGCTCTAAATTTCAGATCATTCCAATTTATAAAAAAAAAAAAAAAATGAAACATTATTGAACAATCGTGGTCGTGCAATGAACTTTGGACACTGATGAGCAAGACGAAATCACTGTTCATTTTCGCCTATATATATATATATATATATATATATATATATATATATATATATATATATGAGATAGGATTATATGCTTCCCCTACAGCATAGAAGTTCTATCCTCCCCCTACTATCTAACCGTCCAATTTTGATCAAAAGAGCCACTCGCCGTTTGATCCTATATCCGACGACTCAAGATATTTTATTTTTTCTTTTTCTAATACAAATTGTATGAATATGAAATTTGGTATGTGCCATCTTCTCATTGGGTTGCACCTATAAAAAATATTAAAAATAAATTTTCAATAAAAAATAATGATCAAAATACCCCTTGAAGCTTTCAGGGGTATTTGGTTATTTTATTTTATTGAAGATATTTTTTTATATTTTTTGCTAGTGCGAGTTTAATAGAGTATTGAATGCTCAAATTTGGTGTGAAAATAGTTTATAGGAAAAAATCAAAAATAAAATAGTATAGAGACGTGACATTGTGATTGGGGCAATCTTAGCCCTCCAGTCAAAATGGAGGGTTGGATAAGGGGAATATAAGTTTTAGTTTTATGTTGTAGAGTTTTATGTTATAGAGAAAGCATAGAAAGCTTGCCCATATATATATATATATATATATATATATATATATATATATATATATATATATGTATATTACAAAAACGCTTATAGACAAAAATGAACAGTGATTTTACCTACCCTCATCACCATCCAAACTTCATCGGACGGTCACAGTTGTCCAATACTAATCGAAATAAATTGAAATTTGGAACGTGTGTACATCTTAGTAAAACGCACCTAATAAAAATATAAAAAAAATAATTCGAAAAATATAAATTGATCAAAATAACCCCATAGTACTAAATTTCATGTAATTTGGATTTGTAGAGAAAAAATAAAAATCGAAATACTACCAGACAATTGTGACCGTACGATGAAGTTTGGAAGATAATGGTGGTAGACAAAATCACTGTTTATTTTCGCCTATAGGCGTTGCGTGGTATTTTCCAATATATATATATATATATATATATATATATATATATATATATATATATATATATATATAGGCGAAAATGAACAATGATTTTGCCTATATTTATCATCGTCCAAAGTTCATGGCATTATCACAGTTGTCTAGTAGTGTATCATTTTTCAATTTTTTTTACAAATCGAAATAATTTGAAATTTGGAGCTTGTTTTCATCAAAAAAACAAGAATCTAAAAAATAAATAAATAAAATAATTTGAAAAATATAAATTGACAAAATACCCCTGAAATTTATAAGGGTATTTTGGTCAATTTATATTTTACCAAATATTTTTCATATTTTTATTAGATGCACCTCACTAATGCTCCAATATTCAGATCATTCCAATTTACAAAAAAAAATGAAAAATGAAACACTATCGGACATTCGTGACCGTGCGATGAACTTTAGACAGTGATGAGCATAGGCAAAATCACTATTCATTTTCGTCTATAGGCGTTGGGAAGACTTTTATATATATATATATATATATATATATATATATATATATATATATATATATATATATATATATATATATATATATATATGAGAAAGGTTTCTATGCTTCCCATACAACATAGAAGTTCTATCCTCCCCCTACTATCCAGCCGTCCAATTTTGATCAAGAGAGCCACTCGTTTGATCTTAGATCCGACGTCTTAAGGTATTTTATTTTTAGTTTTTTTAATACAAATTGTATGAACATGAAATTTGGTATGTGCTAACTTCTCATTGAGGCGCACTTATAAAAAATATTAAAACTAATTTTTTGATAAAAAATAATGACCAAAATACTCCTTTGAACTTTCAGGGGTATTTGGTCATTTTATTTTATTGAAATTATTTTTTTATATTTTTCGCTAGTGCGATTTTATTAAAGGATTGAACGCTCAAAATTTGGTGTCAAAATAGTTTACAGAAAAAAAAATTAAAATAAAATAGTGTAGAGAGGTGACATTGCGATTGGGGCAATCTTAACCCTCCAATCAAAATGAAGGGTTGGATAAGGGGAAGTATGTAAGTTTTATCTTGTAGAGGAAGCATAGGAAGCTTGACCATATATATATATATATATATATATATATATATATATATATATATATATATATATATATATATACTACAAAACGCTTAAAGGGGAAAATGAACAGTGATTTTGTTTTGCCCTCATCACCATTCGAACTTCATCGCACGGTCTCAGTTGTCCAATAGTATTTAAATTTTCATTTTTTTTTTTACTAATCAGAATAATATGAAATTTGGAACGTGTGTACAGCTTAGTAAAACGCACCTAATAAAAATATGAAAAAAATAATTTGTAAAATATAAATTAACCAAAATAACCTTGAAGTTCCAAATTTCAAGTAATTTGGATTTGTAGAAAAAAAATAAAATTTGAAATATTACCGGACAATTGTGACCTTGCGATGAAATTTGGACGCTGATGAGAGTAGGTGAAATCACTATTCAATTTTGCCTATTGACGTTGCATTGTGTTTTTCTAGATATATATTGGCGAAAATGAATAGTGATTTTGCCTATGCTCATCACCGTCCAAAGTTTATCGCACTATCACAGTTGTCTGGTAGTATTTCATTTTTCATTTTTTTTTTCAAATTAAAATGATTTGAAATTTAGAGTTTGTGTTCATCAAAAATAGGAAAATCTAATAAAAATATACAAAAATAATAATTCGAAAAATATAAATTGACAAAATACCTCTGAAAGTTTATGGGGGTATTTTAATCAATTTATATTTTACAAAATATTTTTCATATTTTTATTAGATGCGCCTCACTAAGATATACACACGCTCTAAATTTCAAATCATTTCAATTTATAGAAAAAAAAATGAAAAATGAAACACTATTAGACAATCGTGACCGTGCGATGAACTTTGGATAGTAATGAGCATAGATGAAATCACTGTTCATTTTCGCCTATAAGAGTTGGGAAGACTTTTCCACATATATATATATATATATATATATATATATATATATATATATATATGGGAAAGATTTATATACTTCCCCTACAACATAGAAGTTCTATCTTCCCCCTACTATCCTGCCGTGCAGTTTTAATTAAGAGAGCCACTCACCATTTGATCTTAAGATCCGACGTTTCAAGGTATTTTATTTTTAGTTTTTTTTTAATACAAATTGTATGAATATGAAATTTGGTATGTGCCATCTTCTCATTGCAGTGCACCTATAAAAAAATATTAAAAATAAATTTTCAATAAAAAATAATGATCAAAATACCCCTTGAAACTTTCAGGGGTATTTGGTAATTTTATTTTATTGAAAATATTTTTTTATATTTTTAACTAGTGCTAGTTTAATAGAGGATTGAATGTTCAAAATTTGGTGCCAAAATAGTTTATAGAAAACAAATTAAAAATAAAATAGTGTAGTGACGTGACATTGTGATTGGGGCAATCTTAACCCTCCATTCAGAATGAAGGGTTGGATGAGGGGAAGTATATAAGTTTTTTCTTGTCGAGGAAGCATATGAAGCTTGCCTATATATATATATAAAACAGATATTACAAAACGCCTATAGGCAAAATTGAACAGTGATTTTGTCTACCTTATCACCATTCAAACTTCATCGTACGGTCACAGTTGTCCAGTAGTGTTTCAATTTGCATATTTTTTTTACTAATCGAAATAATTTGAAATTTGGAACGTGTGTACATCTTAGTAAAACGCGCTTAATAAAAATATTAAAAAAATATTCGTAAAATATAAATTGACCAAAATAACCCCAAAACTGCAAATTTTAAATAATTTGAATTTATAAAAAAAAAAAAAGAAAATTGAAATAGTGCCGGATAATTGTGACCGTGCGCTGAAGTTTGGATGATGATGAGGGCAAACGAAATCACTGTTCATTGTCTCCTATAGGCGTTGCGTGGTGTTTTCTTATATATATATATATAGACAAAAATGAACAATGATTTTACCTATGCTCATCACCGTATAAAGTTCATCACACTATCACAGTTGTCGGACAGTGTTTCATTTTTTATTTTTTTATATAAATCAAAATAATTTGAAATTTGGAACTTGTATTCATAAAAAATAAAAAAATCTAAAAAATATATATAAAAAAAATAAATCGAAAAATATAATTTGACAAAATACCCCTGAAAATTTACGGGGGTATTTTGGTTAATTTATATTTTACAAAAAATCTTTCATAATTTTATTAGATGAGCCTCAATAAGATATACATATGCTCCAAATTTCATATCATTCCAAGTTACAGAAAAAAAAAAGAAAAATGGCACAATATTGAACAATCGTGACCATACGATCAACTTTGGACGGTTATGAGCATAGGCGAAGTCATTGTTCATTTTCGCCTATAGGCGTTGGGAATATATATATATATATATATATATATATATATATATATATATATATATATATATATATATATATATATATATATACATATATATGTGTGTGTGTGTGTGTGTGTGTGTGTGTGTGTGTGTGTGTGTGAGAAATGTTTTTATGCTTCCCTTACAACATAGAAGTTCTATCCTCCCCCTATTATCCAGCCGTCCAATTTTGATCAAGAGAGCCACTCACCGTTTGATCTTAGATCCAATTTCTCAAGGTATTTTATTTTTAATTTTTTTAATACAAATTGTATGAATATGAAATTTGGTATGTGCCATCTTCTCATTGGGGGGCACCTATAAAAAGTACTAAATATAATTTTTTGAATAAAAAATAAGGATCAAAATACCCCTTTAAAATTTCAAGGGTATTTGGTCATTTTATTTTATTGAAAATATTTTTTTTTATATTTTTTGTTAGTACGATTTTAATAGAGGAATGGACGTCTAAAATTTCGTGTCAAAATAGTTTATAGAAAGACTTTTAAAAATAAAACAGTGTAGAGACGTGATATTGTAATTGAGGCAATCGTAACCCTCCATTCAGAATGGATGGTTGGATAAAGGGAATGATAGAACTTCTATGCTGTAGGAGAAGCATAAAAAGCTTGCCCCACACACACACACACCACACACACACACACACACATATATATATATATATATATTTCTTCTCTATTATTTACTCGTAGAGTATTATTACTAAAACTACCAGAAGCTGTTCTATTCGATAGTGTTCTAAACAAATTTGCCATTTTATCTTAGTGTTCTTTCCTTGAGTCAACCAGAAATAGTCCATGCACCTTATGGCCTTCCAGGCTCGCGGTGGTCTTTGGGTCACAGCGACTTTAGGTATGTTAACCAGATAAATGTACAAATTAGTTCAGTTTTCTACTGGATAAACTCGACTCCGATACCATAAATAGCGGAAGCATAAACATAAATAAGAATATTCATAAAAAAGAAATAGCAACATTCATAAGAGTAACATTCATATATAATAACCATGAACAGAAGTATAAAACCAGAACAGAGATAGGCACTTACATGAAATCTCGAAGTAGAGGTAAGAGGCAGAAAACAAAAAAAAAGCTCAAAATAGGGGTGAGAGGCAGAAAACAAACTTGAAGAACTCCTAATAAGTACTCAGGCTTACAACAATCACTCAGAAATTATAATCACTCAAATTTACAACAATCACTCAGAATACTAAAACCCTAGCTATGATATTCAGAAGGAAATCCCGAGGTGTCTTCCTTCTGAGGCATGATCCTTCTTTTATAAAATAGAATGCATGTATTAGTGTATACATACACATTATGTATGCACTTATCTACGCGTAAGGGTACATGTGTGTGCGCATATTAGTGTATATATACATCGATAATTGCATATAACTGATAGCAAGCAACTGTATACATATACGCAAAAAGATATGCATATACATATCGTAAATATACACACATCAGTCCATACACACCACGCATGTATAATATACATATCTGTGAGTATCAGTGTTAGTGTTAGTGTTTGTGTGAGTGTGAGTTGTGAGTGTCTAGGTGAGGGTGAGTGTGAGTGTGACTGGGAGTGGGAGTGTGAGTGTGTGAGTGTGAGTGTGTGAATGTATGTGAGTGTGTGAGTGTGAGTGTGTGAGTGTATGTGAGAGTGTGAGTGTGCCAACGAGTGTGTGTGTGTGTGTGTGAATGTGTGAGTGTGTCAATCTGTGTGAGTGTGATTGCATGAGTGAGTGTTAGTGTGAGTGTGAGTGTTAGTGTGAGTATGAGTGTGTGTGTATGAGTGTGAGTATGAGTGTGTGTGAGTGTGAGTATGAGTGTGTGTGAGAGAGAGTGTGGGTGGGAGTCTGATTGTGCATGAGTGTGAGTGTGTGTGTAGTATATAAATCAATGTACATTTATACTAAACTGTATAAACTGATAAATAATGTATATATCGTCATATATATCAATGTAAATAGAAATGAATATACTAATGCACTATATGTATATAGTTATGCACTTTACACATACACACATATCAGTATAGACACAACATATATATACAGACATCACACACACACACATAATAATTATATATACAGCAGATAACTAATGTATTATATGGTTATATGCATCAGAAAATATAAATACACTGAAAATAATGGTATATATTGCTATACATCAATACGTACACAAATTGAGCTAATAAATGTATATATCATCGATAATAAGTACATAAATGGTCTTATACATTAGTGTATATATAAACCCTTTATATATATGCATATTAGTGTATGTATATACATTTCAATATACATATACACTACTAACTGTATAAACTGATAATAAATGTCTATATGGTAATACACGTCAGTGTATATAAAAATTTATGTATGCACTATCAATGCATAAGGGTGCATGTGCAAGCGCATATCAGTGTGAATGTGAGAGTGAATGTGTATGTATGTGTGCGAGTGAGTGTGAGTGTGAGTGTGAGTGCAAGTGTGAGTGCGTGTATATGTGTGTAGTATATAAATCAGTGTATATATACATTAATAAATGTATAAACTGATAATAAGTGTATATATAGTCATGTACATCAATGTATATAGAAATGCCTATAATAATGTACTGAAAATATACAGTTGTACACTTTACACATACACACAAATCCGTATATATACATCGTATATATACAGACATCATACACACACATATCAATGAATTTTTACACACTAGTAACTGTATATATAGTTGATAACAATTTATTGTATGGTTATTTGCATCAGTATATATATAAACTCTGAAAACACTGATATACGTTGCTATACATCAATACATACACAAATTGAGCTAATAACTGCATATATCACTGATAATAGGTATATACTTAGTCTTATACAGTAATGTATGTACAAACCCATTCTTATACATTAGTGAGTGTGAGTGTGAGTGTGTGTGTGGTGTGTGTGTGTGTTAAGAAAAAGTTACTTAATAAAATTGCAAACCGCAACTAAAGCTCCAAAAAATTCACTCCATGTTTACATGAAAGAAGCAAGAGTTTGTGTGTTAAGAAAAAGTTACTTAACAAAATTGCAAACTACAACTAAAGCTCCAGAAAATTCACTCCTTATTTGCATAAAAGAAGAAAGAGTAGTACTATACATGAGAAGAAAGAACCATTAAGCAAATCAAGCTTGCAAGATCAAGATCTCAAATATCAAATAACGTAAAGAAATCCACCTTGATGTTAAGTTGCTTTCTTGCTTGTTGATTTGAAAGAAAACTCGATGAAGATGAAGCTCATCAATATTAATAAAAACAAGTACAAATAAGAAAAAAATTTAAATGGTCTATCACAATTGGGTATTTAGCACAGCCAATTCATCAAGAGAAGATACCCATTTTTATGCCTAATTCTATACAGAGTAATAATGAATTTTTCCTAGGCTTATCAGATTAGAGGTGATAGTATATATATATATATGTGAGTGTGAGTGTGAGTGTGTGTGAGTTTGAGAGTGAGTGTGAGTGCGAGTGCGAGTGTGAGTGTGAGTGTGAGTGTGTGTGTGTGTGTGTGTGTGAGTGCGTGTGTATATGTGAGTGTGCATGTGAGTGTGAGTGCGTGTGCGAGTGTGAATGCGTGTGCGTAAATGTGAGTATGAGTGCGTGTGTGTAGCATATAAATCAGTGTACATATACGTTAATAAATGTATAAATTGATAATAAGTTTTTATATTATCATATACATCAATATATATAGAAATGTATATATTAATGCACTGTATATAAACAATTATGCACTTTACACATACACACAAATCCGCACATACACATCGTATATATACAAACGTCACACACACACACATGCACATATCAATGTATTTTTACACATTAGTAACTGTATATATATTGAATAACTAATGTATTGTATGGCTATATGCATCAGTATATATATATATATACACTCTGAAAACAATGGTATATATTGTTATACATCAATACATATGCAAATTGAGCTAATAACGGTATATATCGCTGATAATAAGTATATACATGGTCATATACCTTAGTGTGAGTGTGAGTATGTGTGTGTGTTTGGTGTGCATATGTGTGTGTGTTAAGAAAAAGTTACATAATAAAATTGCAAACCACAAGTAAACCATCAGAAAATTCACACCATATTTGCATGAAAGAAGTAAGAGCAGTAATACTATACTAGAGAAGAAAGAACCATTAAGCAAATCAAGCTAGCAAGATGAAGATATCAAATATTGAATAACGTAAGGAGATCCGCCTTAATGATAAGTTACATCAAGCTTGTTAATTTACAAAAAAACTCGATGAAGATGAAGCTCATCAATAATAATAAAAACAAGTACAAATAAGATAAAAAATTAACAAGAATTATCACAATTGCGTATTTAGCATACCCAATTCATCAAGAGAAAAAACCCATTCTTATGCTTAATTCTATACAAAGTAATATGGAATTTCGCCGAGGCATATCAGATTAGAGGTGAGTTTGAGTGCGAGTGTGAGCATGAGCGTGAGTATGAGTGTGAGTGTGAGCGTGAGCATGAGTGTGTGTGTGAGTGCGAGGAGTGTGAGTGTGAGTGCGAGTGTGAGTGTGAGTGTGTGTGTGAGTGCGAGTGTGTGTGTGTGTATGTATGAGTGTGAGTGTGAGTGTGAGTATGAGAGCGTGTGTGTGTGTAATATATAAATCAACGTACGTATACGTTAATAAAGGTATAAACTAATAATAAGTGTATAGATGGTCATATACATCAATGTATATAGAAATATATATACTAATGCATTCTATATATACAGTTATACACTTTATACATACACAAAAATCCGTATAATAACTGTATAAACTGATAATAAGTATCTATATGGTCATACATATCAGTGTATATAGAAATATATATATGCACTATCAATGCGTAAGGGTGCATGTACGTACGATATCAGTGTGAGTGTGAGTGTGTGTGTACGTATGTGTGAGTGTGAGTGTGAGTATGATGCATGTGTGTGTGTGTATAGTATATAAATCAGTGTACATTATACATTAATAAATGTATAAACTGATAATAAGTGTATACATCAATAAATATAGAAATGTATATAGTAATGCACTGAAAATTTACCGTTATGCACTTTACACATACACACAAATACGTGAATACACATCGTATATATACAGACATCACACACACACACATATCAATGTATTTTTACACACTAGTAACTGTATATATAGCTAATAACTAATGTGCTGTATGGTTATATGCATCAGTATATATATATACCCTGAAAACAATGGTATGTACTGCTATACATCGATATATACACAAATTGAGCTAATAACTGTATATATCACTGATGATAAGTATATACATGGTCTTATACAGAAGCGTATATACAAACCCATTCTTATACATTAGTGGGAGTGTGAGTGTGAGTGTGTGTCTGTGTGCAGGCTGTGTATCTTAAGAAAAAGTAAATAAAATTGCAAACCACAAGTAAAGCTTCAAAAAATTCACTCCATAGTTGAATGAAAGAAGCAAGAGATTGTGTGTGTTAAGAAAACATTACTTAATAAAATTGCAAACCACAAGTAAAGCTCTATAAAATTCATTCCGTATTTGCATGAAAGACGAAAGAGCAATACCATACTAGAGAAGAAAGAACCATTAAGGAAATCAAGCGTGCAAGATCAAGATCAAGATCATAAATATCGAATAACGGAAAGAGATCCGCCTCGATGATAAGTGGCTTTCATGCTTCTTAATTTACAAGAAAATTTGATGAAGATGAAGCTCATCAATATTAATAAAAACAAGTACAAATAAGAAAAAAAATTTACATAGACTATCACAATTGGAAAAGAAGAATTGTATATATCACTGATAATAGGTATATATACATGGTCTTATACAGTAATGTATATACAAAACCATACTTATATATTTGTGCGAGTGCGAGTGTGAGTGTGTATATCAGTGTATATATACATTGATAACTATATATAATTGATAGCAAGCAATTGTATACATAAACGCATAAACATATAAGTATATACATATCGTATATATACACACATCAGTCCATACACAACACGCATATATGTGTAGCATATATCTGTGAGTGCGAGTGTAAGTTGTGAGTGTGAGTGTGTGTGTGTGTGAGTCTGTGTGAGTGTGTGTGTGTAAGTGTGAAAGTGTGTGTATGTGTGAGTACGAGTGTGAGTGTGAGTGTGTGAGTATGTGTGAGCGTGTGTCTGTGTGAGTGTGAGTGTGAGTGTGAGTGTGAGTGTGAGTGTGAGTGTGAGTGTGAGTGTGAGTGAATGTGAGTGTGAGTGTGAGTGTGAGTGTGAGTGTGAGTGTGAGTGTGAGTGAATGTGAGTGTGAGTGTGAGTGTGAGTGTGAGTGTGAACGTGTGTGTGTGTGTGAGTGTATGAGTTTGTGAGTGTGCGTGTGAATGTGAGTGTGTGTGAGTGTGAGTGTGAGTGTGAGTGTGAGTTGAGTGTGTGTGAGTGTCAGTGTGAGTTGTGAGTGTGTGTGAGTGTGTGTGAGTTGTGAGTGTAAGTGTGTGCACGTGAGTGTGTGAATGTGTGAGTGCAAGGGTGTGTGTGACTCTGATAGTGAATGTGATCGTGACTGTGACTGTGTGAGAGTGTAAGTGTGTGTGAGTGTGAGTGTATGTGAGTGTGAGTGTGAGTGTGAGTGTGAGTGTGTGTGCGCGTGTGAGTGTGAGTGTGAGTGTGAGTGTGAGTGTGCGTGTGAGTGTGAGTGTGTGTGTGTGCGTGTGTGTTAAGAAAAAGTTACTTAATGAAATTGGAAACAACAAGTAAAGCTCCAAAAAATTCACTCCATATTTGCATAAAAGAAGCAAGAGTGTGTGTTAAGAAAAGTTACATAATAAAATTGCAAACGACAAGTAAAGCTCCAGAAAATTCACTTCTTATTTGCATGAAAGAAGAAGTACTATATTAAAAAAGAAAGAACCATTAAGCAAATCAAGTTTTCAAGATCAAGATCGCAAAAACAGGCATAAACATATTAGTATATACATATCGTATATATACACACATCAGTCCATACACAACATACATATATGTGTAATATATATATCTGTGAGTGTGAGTGTGAGTGTGTGTGAGTGTGAGTGAGTGTTAGTATGAATGTGAGTGTGAGTGTGAGTGTGAGTAAGTGTGAGTGTGAGTGTAAGTGTGAGTGTGAGTGTCAGTGTGAGTGTCAGTGTCAATGTCAGTGTGACTGTGACTGTGAGTGTGAGTGTGAGTATGAGTGTCAGTGTTAGTGTCAGTGTGAGTGTGAGTGTGAGTGTGAGTGTCAATGTATGTATTAGTGTATACATACACAGTATATATGAACCTATCGACGTGTAAGGGTACAAGTGCGTGTGTATATCAGTGTATATATACATTGATAACTATATATAATTGATAGCAAGCAATTGTATACATAAACGCAAAAACATATAAGTATATACATATCGTATATATACACACATCAGTCTATACACAACACACATATATGTGTAGCATATATCTGTGAGTGTGAGTGTAAGTTATGAGTGAGTCTGTGTGAGTGTGTGTTAGTGTGTATGAGTGTGTAAGTGTGAAAGTGTGTGTGTGTGAGTGCGAGTGTGAGTGTGAATGTGTGAGTATGTGTGAGCGTGTGTGAGTGTGTGTGAGTGTGAGTGTGAGTGTGAGTGTGAGTGTGAGTGTGAGTGTGAGCGAGTGTGAGTGTGAGTGATTGTGAGCGTGAGTGTGTGAGTGAGTGTGTGAGTTTGTGAGTGTGCGTGTGAATGTGAGTGTGTGTGAGTGTGAGTTGTGAGTGTGAGTGTGTGTGTGAGTGTGTGTGCATGTGTGTGAATGTGTGAGTGTGCGAGTGTGTGTGACTCTGACTGTGATCGTGAGTGTGAGTGTGTGTGAGTGTGTGTGAGTGTGAGCGTGAGTGTGTGTGTAAGTGTGTGTGTGCACGTGTGAGTGTGTGTGTAAGTGTGAGTGTGAGTGTGTGCATGTGTGTTACGAAAAAGTTACTTAATGAAATTGGAAATAACAAGTAAAGCTCCAAAAAATTCACTCCATATTTGCATAAAAGAAGCAAGAGTGTGTGTGTCAAGAAAAGTTACATAATAAACTTGCAAACCACAAGCAAAGCTCAAGAAAATTCACTTCTTATTTGCATGAAAGAAGAAGTATTATATTAAAGAAGAAAGAACCATTAAGCAAATCAAGTTTTCAAGATCAAGATCGCAAAAACAGGCATAAACATATTAGTATATACATATCGTTTATATACACACATCCGTCCATACACAACATGCATATATGTGTAATATATATATCTGTGAGTGTGAGTGTGTGTGAGTGAGTGTGAGTGTGAGTGTGAGTGTGAGTGTGAGTGTGTGTGTGTGTGTATGTGAGTGACTGTGTGTGAGTGTGTGTGCGTGTGTATGTGAGTGAGTGTGTGAGTGTAAGTGTAAGGGAGAGTGTGAGTGTGAGTGAGTGTGTAACATATAAATCAGTATACATATACGTTAATAACAGTATAAACTGAAAAGTAATGTATATATAGTCATATATGTCAATGTATATAGAAATGTATATATTGATGCTTTGTATATATACAGTTATGCACTTTGCACATACACATACACACATATCAGTATATTCACATCGTATATATACAGACATCACACATACATATCAATGTATTTTTTACAAACTAATAACTGTATATAAAGCAAATAGCTAATGTTTTGTTTGGTTATCTGCATCAGTATAAATATATATACATTGAACATAATGGTATATATTGTTATAAATCAATACGTAGGCAAATTGAGCTCAATACTGTTTATATCACTGATAATAAGTACATACATGGGTCTTATACATTAGTGTATATATAAACCTTTTATAGATATGCATATGAGTGTGCGTATATACATTTCAGTGTACATATACACTAATAACTGTATAAGCTGATAATAAGTGTCTATAAGGTCATTTATATCAGTGTATATAGAAATGTATATATGCACTGTCAATACGTAAGGGTGCACGTGTGTGCGCATATCAGTGTGTACATGACTGATAGCAAGTTTATACATACATGCATAAACATATCAGTATATACATATCGAAAATAAATCGTTTTTATTTTGAAAATCAGATGAAAAAATTGGATGAAAAATACGGATTGGTAAAAATACTTCATATAAAGATATCGCTAATATATCGGATTAGGCTAAAAAAATCAGAGTAAAAAAATCGGATAAATTTATCATATTAGAAATTTTGAAATTCTAAAAAATAAAAATTTTGACAAGGCCATCAATTACTAATTCATCTATAAAAACTTTACTAAACTAATATAATTAAGTCAATTAATTTAGATGTCTTGTGACTCTCATCCAATATTAAATACATAATTAATTAGTATATACCAAAAAAAGTACCATATAAATCTACCAATTAAATACTTTAAGAAACATCACACTTACTTATTACATACAAAAACAAATAAATATACTATAAATTTATTTATTAAATCTTAAACATAACTCCTACTTAGCAGGTACCAAAAAATAAACACACGATTTTTGTTGTCACGACAGTTATTTAATTATGGTATGGTGTTTATGGTCACTCCATAACTATGGTTAAAGTTTTATAAATTTCTTTAGTTGGAAGAAGTTCATATAAATTTGGGATTTACATCTATGTTTACTGTGTAAAGAGAAGAAGAAGAACGACGAAGGAAAGGAAGAGAAGTAAATATGGCTCGGCTCATAACCATTAGGGTTTATAGCAAGAAGAAAGAAGAAGAAAATAGTTTTCACAAACCCTAATGGAAGGGGCCGCCCTAAGTGATTTTTAGAGAGAGAAAAGAAAGAACCCTAATGGAAGAGGCCTTAACTGATTTTTAGAGAGAGAAAAGGAAGATGGGATGCTGATTTAGGAAGATGAAAAGCTGATTTGGGATAGTTTGAAAAGGGTTTTTCTCTCTGATTTGGGATAGTTTGAAGAGGGCTTTTCATTTTCTTGAGGAAACAGAGCTGAAGGATTAAGTTTGGGGAACTAATCTTATATGTACAATTGCTTGCTCCTGTAAGTTTACAGTTTACACAATCAACAATAAAATATTGATTACTTGGTCCTGTAGTCACACTCTCTGCTTCTTATTTATCAGTAAAAAATTATGCTTTGAGCTTTAATTTGTGCCATTAACAGTATTTTCATAAAAGTAAATATTAATACACTGTATATATACAGTTATGTACTTTACACATATACAAACATCACACACACATCAATGTATTTTTCACACACTAGTAATTGTATATATAGTCGATAACTAATGTATTCTATGCTTATATACATCAATACATAAACATATAGAGCTGATAACTGTATATATCACTGATAATAAGTATATACATGGCCTTATACATTAGTGTATATATAAACCCATTCCTATACATTAGTGTGAGTGTGAGTGTGAGAGTGAGTGTGAGTGTGAGTGTGAGTGTGTGTGTGTGTGTGGTGCATGTGTGTGTGTAAAGAAAAATTTCCTTAATAAAATTGCAAAAACACAAGTAAAGCTCCAGAAAAGTAACTCCATATTTGCATGAAAGAAGGAAGAGTGTGTGTTAAGAAAAAGTTACTTAATAAAATTGCAAGCCACAAGTAAAGCTCTAGAAAATTCACACTATATTTGCATAAAAGAAGCAAGTGCAATACTATAATAAAGAAGAAAGAACCATCAAGCAAATCAAGCTTGCAATATCAAGATCTCAAATATCGAATAACGTAAAGAGATCCGCCTCTATGATAAGTTGCTTTCGTGCTTGTTGATTTACAAGAAAACTCAATTTGAAGATGAAGCTCATCAATAATAATAAAAAACAAGTACAAATAAGATAAAAAATTTACATGGACTATCACAATAGGGTATTCAACATACCCATTTCATCAAGAGAAGAAACCCATTCTTATGCTTAATTTTTTACAAAGTAATAAGGAATTTCGCAATTGCATATTTGATTACAAGTGATAGTGTATATATTTGTGAGTGTGAGTGTGTGTAAGTGTCAATGTCAGTGTGAGTGCGAGTGAGAGTGAGAGTGCTGGTGCGAGTGTGAGAGTGAGTGTAAGTGTGTGAGTGTGTGTGTGTATGAGTGAGTGAGTGTGAGTGTGAGTGTGAGTGTGAGGGTGAGGGTGAGAGTGAGTGTGACAGTGAGTGTGTGTAGTATATAAATCAGTGTACATATACGTTAATAAAGGTATATAGTAATAATAAGTGTATGTATGGTCATATACATCAACGTATATATTAATGTATTGTATATATATAGTTATGTACTTTACACATACACACAAATCCGTATATACACATCATATAAATACAGACATCACACACACATATCAATGTATTTTTACATACTAATAATTGTATATATAGCTTATAACTAATGTATTATATGGTTATATGCATCAGTATATATATACTCTGAAAAGAATGGTATATATTGATATACATCAATACGTACACAAATTGAGCTAATAATTATATACATCACTGATAATAAGTACACATATGGTCTTATATATTAGTGTATATATAAACCCAATACAGATATGCACATGAGTGTAAGTATATACATATCAGTGTACATAAACACCAATAGCTGTATAAACTGATAAGAAGTGTTCATAGGGTCAAACATATCAGTGTATATAGGAATGTACGTATGCCCTATCAATGCGTAAGGGTGCATGTGTGGGCGCATATCAGTGTATATATAACTGATAGGAAGTTTATACATACACGCAAAAACATATCAGTATATACATATCGTAACTATATATATATATATGTAAAGTGCTAATAAATGTCTATATGGTCATATATATCTATATAGTATGCATGTATTAGTGCAAACATATACCGTACATACGCACTTATCAATGCGTAAGGGTGCATGTGCGTGCACGTATCATTATATACATACATTGATAATTGTATATAACTGATAGCAAACAACTGTATATATAAATGCATAAACATATCATAGTATATATACACACATCAGTCCATACACAACATGTGTATGTGTACTATATATCTGAGTGTGAATGTGAGCATGAGCGTGAATGTGTGAGAGTGAGCGTGTGTGAGTGTATGAGTACGTGTTTGTGAGTGTATGAGTGTGAGTGTGAGTGTGAGTGTGTGTGTGTGTTCGTGTTCGTGTGTGTGAGTGTGAGTGTGTGTGTGTCTGAGTGTGAGAGTGAGTGTGAGTGTGAGTGTGAGTGTGAGGGTGAGACAGAGTGTGAGTGTGAGCGTGTGTGAGTGTGAGTGTGAGTGTGAGTGTGAGTGTGTGTGTGAGTGTGAGTGTGAGTGTGAGTGTGAGTGTGAGTGTGTGTGTGTGTGCGCATGTGAGTGTGTGTGTGAGTGAGTGTGAGTGTGAGTGTGAGTGTGAGTGTGAGTGTGAGTGTGAGTGTGAGTGTGAGTGTGATTGTGTATGTGTGCGTGTGTCTTAAGAAAAAGTTAATGAAATTGGAAACAATAATTAAAGCTCCAAAAAATTCACTCCATATTTGCATAAAAGAAGCAAGAGTGTGTGTGTTAAGCAAAGTTACATAATAAACTTGCAAACCACAAGTAAAACTCCAGAAAATTCACTTCTTATTTGCATGAAAGAAGAAGTACTATATTAAAGAAGAAAGAACCATTAAGCAAATCAGGTTTTCAAGATCAAGATCGCAAAAACAGGCATAAACATATTAGTATATACATATCGTATATATACACACATCAGTCCATACACAACATGCATATATGTGTAACATATATATCTGTGAATGTGAGTGTGTGTGTGTGAGTGAATGTAAGTGAGTGTGAGTGTGAGTGTGAGTGTCAGTGTCAGTCTCAGTGTGACTATGACTGTGAGTGTGAGTGTGAGTGTGAGTGAGTGTCAGTGTCAGTGTCAGTGTCAGTGTCAGTGTCAGTGTCAGTGTCAGTGTCAGTGTCAGTGTCAGTGTCAGTGTGTGTGTGTGTGTATGTGAGTGAGTGTGTGTGAGTGTGTGTGCGTGTGTATGTGAGTGAGTGTGTGAGTGTACGTGTAAGGGAGAGTGTGAGTGTGAGTGTGTGTGTAGCATATAAATCAATATACATATACGTTAATAACAGTATAAACTGATAAGTAATGTATATATCGTCATATATGCCAATGTATATAGAAATGTATATATTGATGCATTGTATATATACAGTTATGCACTTTGCACATACACATACACATACACACATATCAGTATATTCACATCGTATATATACAGACATCACACATACATATCAAAGTATTTTTTACAAACTAATAACTGTATATAAAGCAAATAGCTAATGTTTTGTTTGGTTATATGCATCAGTATAAATATATGTACATTGAACATAATGGTATATATTGTTATAAATCAATACGTAGATAAATTAAGCTCAATACTGTATATATCACTGATAATAAGTATATACATGGGTCTTATACATTAGTGTATATATAAACATTTTATAGATATGCATATGAGTGTGCATATATACATTTCAGTGTACATATACACTAATAACTGTATAAGCTGATAATAAGTGTCTATAAGGTCATTTATATCAGTGTATATAGAAATGTATATATGCACTGTCAATACGTAAGGGTGCATATGTGTGCGCATATCAGTATGTACATGACTGATAGCAAGATTATACATACACGCATAAACATATCAGTATATACATATCGGAAATAAATCGTTTTTATTTTGAAAATCAGACGAAAAAATTGGATAAAAAATACGGATTGGTAAAAATATTTCATATAAAGATATCGCTAATATATCGGATTAGGCTAAAAAAATCAGAGTAAAAAAATCGGATAAATTTATCATATTAGAAATTTTGAAATTCTAAAAAATAAAAATTTTGTCAAAGCCATCAATTACTAATTCATCTATAAAAACTTTACTAAACTAATATAATTAAGTCAATTAATTTAGATGTCTTGACTCTCAACCAATATTAAATACATAATTAATTAGTATATACCAAAAAAAGTACCATATAAATCTACCAATTAAATACTTTAAGAAACATCACACTTACTTATTACATACAAAAACAAATAAATATACTATAAATTTATTTATTAAATGCTTAAACATAACTCCTACTTAGCAGGTACCAAAAAATAAACACACGATTTTTGTTGTCACGACAGTTATTTAATTATGGTATGGTGTCTATGGTCACTCCATAACTATGGTTAAAGTTTTATAAATTTCTTTAGTTGGAAGAAGTTCATATAAATTTGGGATTTACATCTATGTTTACTGTGTAAAGAGAAGAAGAAGAACGACGAAGGAAAGGAAGAGAAGAAAATATGGCTTGGCTCATAGCCATTAGGGTTTATAGCAAGAAGAAAGAAGAAGAAAATAGTTTTCACAAACCCTAATGGAAGGGGCCGCCCTAAGTGATTTTTAGAGAGAGAAAAGAAAGAACTCTAATGGAAGAGGCCTTACCTAATTTTAAGAGAGAGAAAAGGAAGATGGGATGCTGATTTAGGAAGATGAAAAGCTGATTTGGGATAGTTTGAAAAGGGTTTTTCTCTCTGATTTGGGATAGTTTGAAGAGGGCTTTTCATTTTCTTGAGGAAACAGAGCTGACGGATTAAGTTTGGGGAACTAATCCTATATGTACAATTGTTTGCTTCTGTAAGTTTACAGTTTACACAATCAACAATAAAATATTGATTATTTGGTCCTGTAGTCACACTCTGCTTCTTATTTATCAGTAAAAAATTATGCTTTGAGCTTTAATTTGTGCCATTAACAGTATTTTCATAAAAGTAAATATTAATACACTGTATATATACAGTTATGTACTTTACACATACACAAACATTACACACACATCAATGTATTTTTCACACTAGTAATTGTATATATAGCCGATAACTAATGTATTCTATGCTTATATACATCAATACATAAACATATAGAGCTGATAACTGTATATATCACTGATAATAAGTATATACATGGCCTTATACATTAGTGTATATATAAACCCATTCCTATACATTAGTGTGAGTGTGAGTGTGAGAGTGAGTGTGAGTGTGTGTGTGTGTGGTGCATGTGTGTGTGTAAAGAAAAAGTTCCTTAATAAAATTGCAAAAACACAAGTAAAGCTCCAGAAAATTAACTCCATATTTGCATGAAAGAAGCAAGAGTGTGTGTGTTAAGAAAAAGTTACTTAATAAAATTGCAAGCCACAAGTAAAGCTCTAGAAAATTCATTCTATATTTTCATGAAAGAAGCAAGAGCAATACTATAATAGAGAAGAAAGAACCATCAAGCAAATCAAGCTTGCAATATCAAGATCTCAAATATCGAAAAATGTAAAGAGATCCGCCTCTATGATAAGTTGCTTTCGTGCTTGTTGATTTACAAGAAAACTCAATGAAGATGAAGCTCATCAATAATAATAAAAAACAAGTACAAATAAGATAAAAAATTTACGTGGCCTATCACAATAGGGTATTCAACATACCCAATTCATCAAGAGAAGAAACCCATTCTTATGCCGAATTTTATACAAAGTAATAAGGAATTTCACAATTGTATATTTGATTACAAGCGATAGTATATATATGTGTGAGTGTGAGTGTGAGTGTTTATAAGTGTCAGTGTCAGTGTGAGTGTGAGTGCGAGTGCGAGTGAGAGTGAGAGTGAGAGTGAGAGTGAGAGTGAGAGCGCGAGTGCGAGTGTGAGTGTGAGCGTGTGATTGTATGTGTGTATGAGTGAGGGAGTGTGAGTGTGAGTGTGAGTGTGAGCGTGATGGTGAGGGTGAGAGTGAGTGTGACTGTGAGTGTGTGTAGTATATAAATCTGTGTACATATACGTTAATAAAGTTATATAGTAATAATAAGTGTATATATGGTCATATACATCAACGTATATATTAATGTATTGTATATATATAGTTATGCACTTTACACATACACACAAATCCGTATATACACATCATATACATATAGACATCACACACACACATATCAATGTATTTTTATATTCTAATAATTGTATATATAGCTTATAACTAATGTATTATATGGTTATATGCATCAGTATATATATATATATACTCTAAAAAGAATGGTATCTATTGATATACATCAATACGTACACAAATTGAGCTAATAATTATATATATCATTGATAGTAAGTACACATATAGTCTTATATATTAGTGTATATATAAGCCCAATACAGATATGCACATGAGTGTGAGTATATACATATCAGTGTACATAAACACCAATAACTGTATAAACTGATAAGAAGTGTCCATAAGGTCATACATATCAGTGAATATAGAAATGCACGTATGCCCTATCAATGCGCAAGGGTGCATGTGCAGGCGCATATCAATGTATATATAACTGATAGGAAGTTTATACATACACGTAAAAACTTATCACTATATGCATATCGTATATATGCACACTATGTATATATATATATGTAAAGTGCTAATAAATGTCTATATGGTCATATATATCGGTATATAGTATGTATGTATTAGTGTAAACATATACAGTACATACGCACTTATCAATGCGTAAGGGTGCATGTGCGTGCACGTATCATTATATACATACATTGATAATTGTATATAACTGACAGCAAACAACTGTATACATACATGCATAAACACATCATAGTATATATACCCACATCAGTCCATACACAACATGCGTATAAGTGTACTATATATCTGAGTGTGAATGTGAGCATGAGCGTGAATGTGTGAGTGAGCGTGTGTGAGTGTATGAGTATGTGTGTGTGAGTGAGTGTGAGTGTGAGTGTGAGTGTGAGTGTGTGTGTTCGTGTGAGTGTGAGTGTATATGTGTGTCTGAGTGTGAGAGTGAGTGTGAGTGTGAGTGTGAGAGTGAGTGTGAGTGTGAGTGTGAGAGTGAGAGTGAGAGTGAGTGTGAATGTGAGTGTGTGTGTGTATGTGGTGAGTGTTAAGAAAAAGTTATTTAATACAATTGCAAACCACAAGTAATACTCTAGAAAATTCACTCCATATTTGCATGAAAGAAGAAAGAGTGTGCGTGTTAAGAAAAAGTTAATAAAGACTGTGTGTGTGTTAAGAGTGTGTGTTTTAAGAAAAAGTTTCTTAATAAAATTGCAAACCACAAGTAAAGTTTCAGAAAATTCACTCCATTTTTGCATGAAAGAAGCAAGATAAGTACTATACTTGAGAAGGGTGCATGTGCGTGCGCATATTAATGTATATATAACTGATAGCTAGTTTATACATACACGTATAAACATATCAGTATATACATATAATATATAGACACACTGTATATATATATTTATATATAAACTGTTAATATATGTTTATATGGTCATATATTTCAGTGTATATAGAATGCATGTATAACTGTATGCATACACAATATATACGTACTTATCAACGCGTATGGGTGTATGTATGAGCACATATCAGTATATATATATATATATATTGATAATTGTATACAACTGATAGCAAGCACTGTATACATACACGCATAAACTTATCAGTATATGAATCTCGTATATATACACACAACAGTCCATACACAACACGCATATATGTGTAGTATATATCTGAGTGTGAGTGTAACTGTGACAGTGACTGTGACTGTGAGTGTGAGTTGAATGTGAGTGTGTGCATGAGTGTGAGGGTGCGTGAGTGTGTGTGAGTGTGTGTGTGAATGTGGGAGTGTGAGTCTATATGAGTGTGAGTGTGAGTGTGAGTATGAGTGTGTGTGCGTGTGAGTATGAGTGTGTGTGTGTGTGTGTGTGTGAGTGTGAGTGTGAGTGTGAGTGTGTGAGTGTCATTGTGAGTTGAGTATGAGTGCGAGTATGAGTATGAGTGTGAGTGTGTGAGCTTGTGTGTGAACGAGTGTGATTGTGAGTGTGTGTGAGTGAGTGAAAGTGAGAGTGAGAGTGACAGTGAGTGTGAGTGTGTGTGTGTGTATGAGTATGAGTGTGAGCATGAGTGTGTGTATGGTGTGTGAGTGTGGGTGTGTGTGAGTGCGAGTGTGAATGTGAGTGTGAGTGTGTGAGTGTGTGTGAGTGTGGGTGTGTGAGTGTGTATGTGGGTGTGGGTGTGAGTGTGAGTGTGAGTGTGAGTGTGAGTGCGAGTGTATGAGTGAGAGTACGAGTGTGTGTGTGCGAGAGTGTGTGTGTGAGTGTGTGTGCTTATGTGTGTGTGTGAGTGTGTGTGCGTATGTGAGTGTGTTTGTGAGTGTGTGTGGTGTGTGTGTGTGCCTGTGTTAAGAAAAAGTTACTTAATAAAATTGGAAACCAATAGTAATGCTCCAAAAAATTCACTCCATAGTTGCATGAAAGAAGCAAGAGTATGTGTGTGTTAAGAACAAGTAACTTAATAAAATTGCAAACCACAAGTAAAGCTCCAGAAAATTCACTTCATATTTGCATCAAGGAAGCAAGAGTTTGTGTGTGTTAAGAAAAAGTTAACAAAATTGCAAACCACAAGAAAAGCTCCTGAAATTTTACTCCATATTTGCATGAAAGAAGAAAGAGCGGTAGTATACTAGAGAAAAAAGAACCATTAAGCAAATCAAGATTGCAGAATCAAGATCACGTATATTGAATAACGTAAAGAGATCCACCTCTATGATAACTTGCTTTCATGGTTGTTGATTTATGAGAAAACTCGATGAAAAAAAATTTACATGGACTATCATAATTGGGTATTTAGCATACCCGATTCATCAAGAGAAGAAACCCATTCTTATGCCTAATTCTATACAAAGTAATATGGAATTTTGCGAGGCATATCAGATTAGAGGTGATAGTATATATATTTGTGAGTATCAGTGTGATTGTGAGTGAGTGTGAGTGTGAGTATGAGTGTGAGTGTGTGTGTGTGTAGTATAAAAATCAGTGTACGTATAAGTCAATAAAGGCATAAACTGTATAAACTGATAACATTCGCTAATAACTGTATGAAATGATAATAAGTGTTTATATAGTTATATATATCAGTATATATAGAAATGTATGTACGCATTATCAAGTGTGCATGTGTGTGCGCATATCAGTGTTTATAAATAGCAAGTGTATACATACATAAACATATCAGTATATACATATCTTATATAGACACACTGTATATATATATATATATATATATATAAGTGTCTCTATGATCATATATATTAATGTATATAGAATGCATGTAACAGCATACACATACACAATATATATGCACTTATTAACGCATAACGGTGCATGTGTGTGTGCATATATGTATATATATCCATTGGTAATTGTATATAATTGATGGCAAGCAACTGTATATATACTCGCATAAACATATCAGTATAAACACATCGTATATATTCACATATCAGTCCATACACAACACATAAACATGTATAGTATATATATCTGTGACTGAGTGTGAGTGTGTGTGAGTGTGAGTGTGTGTATGTCTGTAGTATATATATCTGTGAGTTTGAGTGTGTATGAGTGTGAGTGTGAGTGTGTGTGAGTGTGAGTGTGTGTGAGTGTGAGTGTGAGTGAGTGTGTATGTGTCTGTGTGTGTATGAGTGTGAGTGGTGAGTGTGAGCATAAGTGTGAGTGAGTGTGTGTAGCATATAAATTAATGTAGATATACGTTAATAACTGTATGAACTGATACATCAATATATATAGAAATATATATATTAGCGCATTGTATAGATACAGTTATGCACTTTACACATACACACATATCAGTATACACACATTGAATATATACAAACATCACGCGCACACACACATATCAATGTATTCTTTACACACTAATAGTTGTATATACACTGAAAACAATGATATATATTGCTATACATCAACGTACACAAATTGCTCTAATCATTGTGTATATCACTGAGAATAATACATGGTCTTATACATTAGTATATATATAAACCCTTTATACATGTACATATGAGTGTGCATATATAAATATCAGTGTACATATATCAAGTTATACAAAAACTGCAAGCAATAGTATACATATATGTATAAACATATCAGTATATACATATCGTATATATGCACACATCAATCCATACACAACACGCATATATGTGTAGTATATATATCTGTGAGTGTGAGTGCGAGTGCGAGTGTGTCTGTGAGTGAGTGAGAGTGTGTGTGTATGTGTGTGAGTGAGTGAGAAAGAGAGTGTGTGTGTGTAGTATATAAATCAGTGTACATAAAGAGATCCGCTTCGATGATAAGTTGCATTCATGCTTGTTGAATTACAAGCAAACTCAATGAAAATGAAGCTCATCAACAATAATAAAAACAAGTACAAATATATGATAAAAAATTTAGATGGACTATCACAATTGGGTATTTTAGCATACCCAATCCATCAAGAGAAGAAACCCATTCTTATGCCTAATTCTATACAAAGTAATATGGAATTTCGCTTAAGCTTATCTGATTAGACGTGATAGCCAGAAGAAATAATCTCCTTCTTTAATACCTGATTTTATCACAATTTGAAAATTGTATATGGTAGGAAAAATCATTTACAGAGAAGATAATGATTCGAATGGTACGAATTGAGAGGAAAACTAATCAAAAAGGAGGGGGCAAGGGATCTGTCCCTTTACCTTGTTGGCTGCAACTGTCACCTGTGCATTCATATACATATCAATGTACATCTACGCTAATAACTGTATAAACTGATAAAAAGTGTATGTATGATCATAAACATCGGTGTATATAAAAATATATATATGCAATATTAATACGTAAGGGTGCATGTGCGTGCGCATACCATGGTTATATATAACAGACAACAAGTTTATACATGCACGCATAAACATATCAATATATACATATCGTATATATACACACTGTATATATATAAACTGCTAATATATGTCCTTATGGTCATATATATAAGTGTATAAAGAATGCATGTATTAGTGTATACAGTATATATACACTTATCAACGCGTAAAGGTGCATGTGCATGCGCATATCAGTGCATACATATATTGATAATTGTATACATATACATAACAATATCAGTATATACATATCGTATTATACATACACACATCAGTCGATACACACCACGCATATATGTGTAGTATATATATTTGTGAGTGTGAGTGAGTGTGAGTGTGAGTGTAAGCGCCAGTGTGTGTGTGTGGGTGAGTGTGAGTGCGAGTGTGTGTGTAGTATACATATATGTTAATAACTGTATAAACTGATAAATACTGTATATATCGTCATATATACTAATGTATATATTAATGTATTGTATATATACAGTTACGCACTTTAAACATACACACATATCAGTATATACACAGCATATATATACAGACATCACACGCATACATACACATATCAATGTATTTTTTACACACTAATAACTATACATATAACAGATAACTAATGTATTGTATGGTTATATGAATCAGTATGTATATATATACTGAAAACAATGGTCTATATTGCTATACATCAATTTGTATACGAATTGAGCGAATAACTATATATATCACTGATAATAAGTATATACATGGTCTTTTACATAAGTGTACATATAAACCCTTTGTACATATGTATATGAATGTGCGTATATACATTTCATTGTATATATACACTAATAAGTGTTATATATGGTCATATATATCAGTGTACACAGAAATAAATATATGCACTATCAATAGGTGAGCGTGCACATGTGTGTCACATATCAGTGCATATATAACTGATAGCAAGTTTATACATACACACATAAACATATCAGTAAATACATATCATTTATATGCACATCATATATACATATAAACTACTGATAAGTGTCAATATGGTAAAATATGTCAGTGTATATAGAATGCATGTATTAGTATATACATACACATTATATATGCACTTATCCACGCGTAAGGGTACATGTGTGTGCGCATATCAGTGTATATATACATCGATAATTGCATATAACTGATAGCAAGCAACTGTATACATATACGCAAAAAGATATGCATATACATATCGTAAATATACACACATCAGTCCATACACACTACGCATGTATAGTATACATATCTGTGAGTGTCAGTGTCAGTGCTAGTGTTTGTATGAGTGTGAGTGTGAGTTGTGAGTGTGTCTGTGTGAGGGTGAGTGTGAGTGTGAGTGTGAGTGTGACTGGGAGTGGGAGTGTGAGTGTGAGTGTGAGTGTGTGTGTGAGTGTGAGTGTGAGTGTGAGTGTGAGTGTGTGAGTGTATGTGAGAGTGTGTGAGTGTGCTTGCAAGTGTGAATGTCGTTGTGAGTGTGAGTGTGCGTGTGAGTGTGTGAATGTGTGAGTGTGTCAGTCTGTGTAAGTGTGAGTGTGTGAGTGAGTGTTAGTATGAGTGTGAGTGTGAGTGTGAGTGTTAGTGTGAGTATGAGTGTGTGTGTGTGTATGAGTGTGAGTGTGAGTGTGAGTGTGAGTGTGAGTGTGAGTGTGTGTGTGAGAGAGTGTAGGTGGGAGTATGATTGTGCATGAGTGTGTGAGTGTGAGTGTGTGTGTAGTATATAAATCAATGTACATTTATACTAATAACTGTATAAACTGATAAATAGTGTATATATCGTTATATATATCAATGTAAATAGAAATGAATATACTAATGCACTGTATATATACAGTTATGCACTTTACACATACACACATATCAGTATGTACACATCGTATATATACAGACATCGCACACACACACATAATAATTATATATACAGCAGATAACTAATGTATTATATGGTTATATGCATTAGTAAATATAAATACACTGAAAACAATGGTACATATTGTTATACATCAATACGTACACAAATTGAGCTAATAACTGTATATATCATCGATAATAAGTATATACATGGTTTTATACATTAATATATATATAAACCCTTTATATATATGCATATTAGTGTATGTATATACATTTCAATATACATATACACTACTAACTGTATAAATTGATAATAAGTGTCTATATGATCATACATATCAGTGTATATAGAAATTTATGTATGCACTATCAATGCATAAGTGTGCATGTGCAAGCGCATATCAGTGTCAGTGTGAGTGTGAGTGTGTGTATGTGTGTGAGTGTGAGTGTGAGTGTGAGTGTGAGTATGAGTGCAAGTGTGAGTGCGTGTATATGTGTAGTATATAAATCAGTGTATGTATACATTAATAAATGTATAAATTGATAATAAGTGTATATATAGTCATGTACGTCAATGTATATAGAAATGCATATAATAATGCACTGAAAATATACAGTTATGTACTTTACACATACACACAAATCTGTATATATACATCGTATATATACAGCCATCACACACACACATCAATGTATTTTTACACACTAGTAACTGTATATATAGTTGATAACAATTTATTATATGGTATACGTTGCTATACATCAATACATACACAAATTAAGCTAATAACTGCATATATAACTGATAATAGGTATATACTTAGTCTTATACAGTAGTGTATATACAAACCCATTCTTATACATTAGTGTGCGTGTGAGTGTGAGTGTGAGTGTGAGTGTGTGTGTGTGGTGTGTGTGTGTGTTAAGAAAAAGTTACTTAATAAAATTGCAAACCACAACTAAAGCTCCAAAAAATTCACTCCATATTTACATGAAAGAAGCAAGAGTTTGTGTGTTAAGAAAAATACTTAATAAAATTGCAAACCACAACTAAAGCTCCAGAAAATTCACTCCGTATTTGCATAAAAGAAGAAAGAGAAGTACGATACATGAGAAGAAAGAACCATTAAGCAAATCAAGATCAAGATCTCAAATATCGAATAACATAAAGAGATCCACCTTGATGTTAAGTTGCTTTCTTGCTCGTTGATTTAACAGAAAACTCGATGCAGATGAAGCTCTTCAATATTAATAAAAACAAGTACAAATAAGAAAAAATATTTAAATGGTCTATCACAATTGGATATTTAGCATACCTAATTCATCAAGAGAAGATACCCATTCTTATGCCTAATTCTATACAAAGTAATATGGAATTTTGCCTAGGCATATCAAATTAGAGGTGATAATATATATATCTGTGAGTGTGAGTGTGAGTGTGAGTGTGAGTGTGAGTGTGTGTGAGTTTGAGTGTGAGTGTGAGTGCGAGTGCGAGTGCGAGTGCGAGTGCGAGTGTGAGTGTGAGTGCGAGTGTGTGTGTGTGAGTGCGTGTATATGTGTGAGTGTGCGTGTGAGTGTGAGTGCGTGTGCGTGAATGTGAGTGTTTGTGCGTGTGTGTAGTATATAAATCAGTGTACATATACGTTAATAAATGTATAAACTGATAATAAGTTTATATATGATCATATACATCAATATATATAGAAATGTATATATTAATGCACTGTATATACACAAACACACAAATCCGTACATACACATCGTATATATACAAACGTCACACACACACACACATATCAATGTATTTTTACACATTAGTAACTGTATATATATTGAATAACTAATGTATTGTATGGTTATATGCATAGGTATATATATATATACACTTTGAAAACAATGATATATATTGTTATACATCAATACATACGCAAATTGAGCTAATAACGGTATATATCGCTGATAATAAGCATATACATGGTCATATACCTAAGTGTGAGTGTGCGTATATAGTAATGCACTGAAAATTTACTATTATGCACTTTACACACACACAAATACGTGTATACACATCGTACATATACAGACATCACACACACACACATATCAATGTATTTTTACACATTAGTAACTGTATATATAGCTAATAACTAATGTATTGTATGGTTATATGCATCAGTATATATATATACTTTGAAAACGATGGTATGTACATACACAAATTGAGCTAATAACTGTATATATCACTGATAATAGGTATATATATGGTCTTATACAGAAGTGTATATACAAACCCATTCTTATACATTAGTGGGGGTGTGAGTGTGAGTGTGAGTGTGTGTGCAGGCTATGTGTCTTAAGAAAAAGTAAATAAAATTGCAAACTACAAGTAAAGTTCCAAAAAATTCACTCCATAGTTGAATGAAAGAAGCAAGAGATTGCGTGTGTTAAAAAAACATTGCTTAATAAAATTGCAAACCACAAGTAAAGCTCTATAAAATTCATTCCGTATTTGCAAGAAAGAAGAAAGAACCATTAAGGAAATCAAGCCTGCAAGATCAAGATCAAGATCTTAAATATTGAATAACGTAAAGAGATCCGCCTCGATGATAAGTTGCTTTCATGCTTGTTAATTTACAAGAAAACTTGATGAAGATGAAACTCATCAATATTAATAAAAACAAGTACAAATAAGAAAAAAAATTTACATTGACTATCACAATTGGGAGAGAAGAAATTGTATATATCACTGATAATAGGTATATATACATGGTCCTATACAGTAGTGTATATACAAACCCATACTTATACATTAGTGCGAGTGTGAGTGTGAGTGTGTGTGTGTGGTGTGTGTGTGTGTGTGTGTGTTAAGAAAAAGTCATAAAAGAAAAGAGAGTTGTATGTTAAGAAAAAGTTACTTAATAAAATTGCAAACCACAAGTAAAGCTCTAGAAAATTCACTCCGTATTTGCATGAAAGAAGAAAGAGCAGCACAAAGAACTATTAAGAAAATCAAGCTTGCTAGATCAAGATCTCAAATATCGAATAACGTAAAGAGATCTGCCTTGATGATAAGTTGCTTTCATGCTTGTTGATTTACAAGAAAACTCGATGAATATGAAGCTCATCAATATTAATAGGAACAAGTACAAATAAGAAAAAAAATTAGCATCGACTATTACAATTGGGAATTTAGCATACCCATTCTTATGTCTAATTCTATACAAAGTAATATGGAATTTTGCATAGGCTTATCAGATTAGAGGTGATACTATATATAACTGTGAGTGTGAGTGTGAGTGTGAGTGTGAGTGAGTGTGAGTGTGAGTGTGAGTGAGTGTGAGTGTGTGTGTGCGTATATGTGCGTGTGAGTGTGAGTGTGAGTATGATGAGAGTATGTGAGTGTGAGTGTGAGTATGAGTGTGAGTGTGTGTGAGTGTGAATGCGTGAGTGTGAGTGTGAGTGTGAGTGCATGTGTGTGTGTGTAGTACATAAATCAATGTACATATGCGTTAATCAATGTATAAACCGATAATAAGTGTATATATAGTCATATACATCAATGTATATATTAATGCACTGTATATATACAATTATGTACTTTACATATACACAAATCCGTATATACACATCGTATAATCATCACACACACACACATATAAATGTATTTTTACACACTAATTGTATATATAACGGATAACAAATGTATTGTATGGTTATATGCATCAGTATATATATAGACACTCGAAAAACGGTGGTATATATTGCTATACATAAATACGTACACAAATTGAGCTAATAATTATATATATCATTGATAATAAGTATATACATGGTCTTATACATTAGTGTATATATAAACCCATCCTTATGCATTAGCGTGAGTGTGTGTTTGGTGTGCATGTGTGTGTGTGTGTTAAGAAAAAGTTGCATAATAAAATTGCAAACCACAAGTAAAGCTTCAGAAAATTCACTCCATATTTGCATAAAAGAAGCAAGAGTGTGTGTGTTAAAAAAAAGTTACTTAATAAAATCGCAAACCACAAGTAAAGCTCTAGAAAATTCACTCCATATTTGCATGAAAGAAGCAAGAGTGTGTGTGTTAAGAAAATTAATTAATAAAACAGCAAAGCACAAGTAAAGCTCTAGAAAATTCACTCTATATTTGCATGAAAGAAGCGAGAGTGTGTGTGTTAAGAAAACGTTACTTAATAAAATTGCAAACCATAAGTAAAGCGCCAGCAAATTCACTCCATATTTGCATAAAAGAAGCAAGAGCAGAAATAAACTAGAGAAGAAAGAACCGTTAAGCAAATCAAGCTTGCAAGATCAAGATCTCAAATATCAAATAACGAAAAGAGATCCGGCTCGATGATAAGTTGCTTTCATGCTTGTTGATTTACAAGAAAACTCGATGAAAATGAAGCTCATCAATATTAATAAAAACAAGTACAAATAAGAAAAAAAATTACATGGACTATCACAGTTGGGTATTTAGCATACCCAAACTCATCAAGAGATGAAACACAATCTTGTGCCTAATTCTATACATAGTAATACGGAATTTTGTCTAGACTTATCAAATTAGAGGTGATAGCTTATATATCTGTGAGTGAGTGTGTGTGAATGTGAGTGTGAGTGCGAGTATGTGCGTGTGATCGTGTGTGCGTGTGTGTGTGTGACTGTGACAAACATCAATGATCGGTCAGATTCTTAACCCAATATATGAGAAATGTAAGGTCAGACTTTCGACTTAAGCCATGACAGGCATCGGTAGTTGGTCAGAGCCTTAGACCAATATGAATGATATGCAGATAAGTTCCGATTAAATGAAACTCTTTTCTCCTATTTTAGATGTCATGTGTCCCAAGAAATTCTTGAAGGAGTAGAGGATTGGTGGGAAAAGTGCACCGGGGTTGAATTAGCTCGTCATAGACCCGTATGCCAAGCTAACGGCAATGTCAATGAATATCTAAGATGGCCCCTTTCTATCAATTATTTGATCGAGCCTCTTGGCCTTGGCAAGTTTAGCAAGGATTATCATCGGGGTCTTCCTCCATAAAGCCTCCTTCTCCATTATGAGCATAAAATTGTCGTTGGAAATAGAATATTTCCTATACTTGCACATCAAATTGCCAAGCGTACTACCTGACAGGATCCCTCAAGTTTAGATGTGAGGAAGAGAGCAGCTTCTAAAATGATCTCATAAGCACAGAACTCTTAGGCGCCTGCGAATGTTTGACCTGGCCATATGATCGTTACACTAACGTGGTGAGGGCATACTTGGAGACCTAGTGTTGAGCGAAAAACACCAACTTCTTTGACCATGGGGAGGCCGTCATGTCTCTCTTGGATCTTCATTTCATTGACGATCTTTCCCTTCTTGGAGATCGTTATGAGGAGTTTATCCCAGATAATGACATCATACTTGAGGACAAAGTTTATCCCAGCCTTCGAAAGCCGACAGCCTTGAGAAGGCCATTCGAGGAGTTTTGGAAGTTGGCTTTTCTTTAATTAGGCCCTAAAGTGTGGATCACCCATTTCTTCAATTCAGACAGGGCTATAGGGGAACCAGGCAACCCTATTTTAACTTCAAGTAACAAGCCCCCTGTCCTTAAGGTTGAGATGCCTCCCCGTCCCACAGACCTAATTGATACCATCTACTTGACGTCCTATATTGGGTCCTGAAATTAGGACTGAGTACCTTTATATGGCTTGTGATTTGGCCAAGGCCATAAGCCCAACCCGTCTTATGCAGTATCTATAATGGGCTCAATGTGGCGACTAACACTTCAAAGAGTTTGGGACATGCTCGCATGGGTTTTCCCTCTCCATTATGTTTATAGGTGGCTGGGTGCCTACATCCAAGCACCTACCATCTAGCAAGCGACATCGATTGCAGTACCTTCCAAATTTTACTGCACTTGTTGGGACACAAGGTTGTTTTTCAATCCGATAATATTGCGAGGAAGCTTTTCCAAGGTGATAAACTTTTTTTCAGGGCAAGCCCTTTCCCATTGGGGGCCCAACTGACCGTCTTTTCAAAGATGAGTATGGATCTCAGGTTGACAATGACCCAACCAGCAATCGGGAGATAATGTATCTCCTAAGTGTTCATGGTGCCACACTCCCACCGAGTTGGAATCAAGAAGATGATCGAATTATACAGTCCTCACCAATGCATATGGCAGCATGGGATGAACTAACACTGCCCCTTATCATTTACAAGCAAATTGGCACTAGAATAGTGTGAAGACTGTGTGGGATTCTTGCACCACGATTAACCATGTGTGCAAGTTCATTGTTCCCCATTATGGAAAATATTGGTACCACGGGTCACAAAGAGGCCATTATGTTCAGTCGATGCAGAACATGCCTATGTTTCGGCTTGATGGGAAGATAGTAACCAATTTTAAGAGTCACATCGCTGATGGCTCTAGCTACTGGACAGTGGAATGAGTTTTCCTTTTGACTGGAACACCCTCAGTGTTGAACATCCTATGGACATTGAGTTCATAGGGGAACAAATGGATGAAGGCAGGGATTCCTTCTATCATCACCTAGCCAAATTGTTTGCCAACTAGCTAGGGGTTCAAGACAGATTTCACACCCTCTCGTTTGAAACATCAAAATGGTGGTTGACCCCAGGCATGCCAAATCCATTAAAAGAAAAGCTAGGACTCCGTCTCCTTTAAGAAAGAGAGCCGAAGAACCTAGCCATAAGTTTTGCACATTCAGAGACTGAGCCACCGGCTAAGGGTAAAGGAAGGCTCAAAGTCCTTCAGCTTCAAAGGTTCCTTGCAAGGAATCAAATGCTCCATTTATCAAATCGGAACAACATGAAGCCGATCCAAAGGGTAAGGGAAAAAGAAAATGAAGTAGCATCTCGCCTTCAGAGTCATCTCTCAAAGAACCAGCTACCAAATTGGTTTCTGAGGGTAGAACACGGTGCTCTCAATTAACGAACATCTCAAAGGCTCACGTTCATGCGGTCAGTGATCCAATGTCCATTCCTCCGAAGAGGAGTGAGAAGCATATACCTCCTAAGAAGTTGAGTCCTTCTCCTTTCCTATACTGAAAAAGCATAGCTAAGAAGAAGAGGATTGAGACGATTGAGCTGGACACCCGTTCTCCATCTCCTATGGCACCATCTTCTCCAGTTCATGGGACAGAACCACAAGGAGAAGGAGTTTTTTTGTCTGTGATGAACCAAGCTAGCAACTTCTTTTGATAGTGACGAAGAGCTAATAGATGCGCTAAAAGGTATTCTTGGCTTGCCCAAGCCTCCCACTAAGGAGTAGTTAAGGAAAATCAGGCGAATGGCCCCTATGGTTGAGGATATCCCCATGCCTTATGATCATGATGTCTAATACTGGTGTTTCTCCCCAGCGTTATAGAGAAGGCTTGTCTCAAGTTGAGGTGTCTGTCAGTATTGTGGCAATAACAAATATTTTGCTTTCATCCAACCTCCACAACCTGAGCTCTCGTTCTTATGTAAGTTTGCCATTCCCTATTTATATACTTCGCAAGGACGAAGTCAGCTCCTCAGGCATTTGATTGAACCATCGTGCTGCAATACTTCTTTACATGACTATTTTCATTTCTAACTTTTAGGCTTTCTACAAGGACTTCTTTACTCATTCCCCCGGAGGATACTCCTGAAGCCATGCTTACCAGCATTGGTGCCGAGACACCATCTACTATTTCTGCTGAGATTCTTATCACTGAAGCAGAAGTCTTGGTTGCTACTCCTCCCTCTACTGAGCCAAGTGAAGTCAATGCCCAACCTCTTTTATTAGCTGAGGCCAACATTTCTACAGCCAATGCTCCCGATTCCAATGAGACTGATGTTGTTCCTCCTCCATTGGTCGAGGTCAATGTTCTTGAGGTGCAGGCCATTAACCCTGAAACGGATTTGGTCATTGTCCCTGCTCTTCCAGAGGCCTTGGTTCAATTCACGATGAAGTATTCGACAAACCTAGGGGAAGGGCAGAAGAAGATGGGTCAGGAAGTGGTGAGGTCCGTTTTAGATCTTTAGGCAACTATTTATTGGCAGACCTGAGGACAACTTCAACTTCTATGTCCCAACTGATATCAGTTGCAGGTTCATGGGGGGCTAACAAAGAGAAGCTTCGTGAACAGGTGAACAAGATTGTTCAAGATGCCTAAGGAAGTTGCTTTCGCTCAAGAGGCTTTGGTTACTGTGTTCCCTGACGTCATCTCCTCAGGGGAATTGGCAGTTGAAAATCATCGAAGTGATATCCTAGAAGCTGATTAAGACTTTTAGGTAGTTAAAGCTAGGGTTGAAGAACTTAAGGCTCAATCTGTAACGGCGCAGGTTCACCAACAGATTATGTTGGAGAACATTGCATGGGCAAAAACCTTTCTTGAGGCTCAGAAGAGGGAGCTCCATGAGCAGGAGGCTTACATGGTTAATCTTAATGACTCACAGTTGTGCAGCGTGCGAATAATGTCGCCAAAAATTTCGAGGAATCCTTAAATAGTCTTAACGAAGCAAAGGAAAACCATGGGACTTCTAAGAAGCAAATGGAGGAGAAGGTGCTGACATAGGTGCTTTAGGGGTGCTTGATGCACTTTTCCTCTACTTTTTATTTTCTTTTTCTTTTGAGAAGACAAACGGCTTTGTGGTTTTGTGTATATATTTTAATTATTGGCGGCATGTATAAACTTGCTTATGCTTTTCTTTCCTTTGACATCGAAAATACACATATATATAATTTTTTCAAGCATCTTATCTCTTGGTTTGGTAGCATCCATTGCCATATGAAATTCAAAGGTATTTTTGCAGCGTCCTCATATTTAAACAAACTACACCCCAATTAGTGCTCTGGAAAGGAATAGGGAGGGAGTTGTGTTGAAGCCTTCCCTACGACAAAAGAGTAAGTCGATGCTTGGTGTCGTAAGACACTAAGATTTTCTATAGTTTATAGGGATATAGAAAGGACTGTATATAAAAGCCTTCCACACCCTTATAAAAGGTATGGGTAGCTAATGCTTGGTCATAAGACTCTAAGGAGTACTGTCGTTTATAGTCATACAGGACGGACTATATAAAACCCTTCGACACCCTTCAAATGCGTACGGTGGACAATACTTGGAGTCATAAGACTCTAAGGAGTACTGTAGTTTATAGTCATACATGAAGTATGTGATGATGCTTTAGGTCATATGTTGTGGACCTAGTTATAGGCATTTTAGAGTCATGCATCACGGACCATATAATAAATAGTTTAGAGTCATATATCATAGACAGTTGAAGCCCTATAAAGTTGTGCATTAGGCCTATATATATATATATAATAAGTGTCTATATGGTCACATATTTCAGTGTATATAGAATGCATGTACTAGTGTATATATACACAGTATATATGCACTTATCAAGGAGGTAGGGGTGCATGTGCATGAGCATAACAGTGTGTATATACATTCATAATTGTATATAACTGATAACAAGCAACTATATACATACACGTATAAACATATCAGTTTATAAATATCGTATAAATACTCACATTAGTCCATATATAACATGCACATATGTGTATTATATATATCTGGGAGTGTGAGTGTTAGTGTGAGTGTGTGTGTGTGACGTGTGCGTGTGTGTGTGTGTGACTGTGAATGTGTGTGTGTGAGTGTGAGTGAGTGTGAGTGTGAGTGTGTGTGAGTGAGTGTGTATGTATATGTGTGTGTGTTTGTGAGAGTATGAGTGTGTGTGAGTGTAGTATATAAATCAGTGTACATATACGTTCATAACTATATAAACTGATAATAAGTGTATATATGGTAATACACATCAATGTATATAAAAATATATATATTAGTGCACTGTATATAAACAGTTATGCACTTTACGTATACACACATATCAGTATATACACATCGTATATATACAGATATCACACACACACACATATCAATATATTTTATACATACTAATAATTAATGTATTGTATGGTTATATGCATATGTATATATATATATATATACACTGAAAATAACGGTATATATTGCTATACATTAATACATAAACAAACTGTGCTAATAACTGTATATATCATTGATAATAAGTATATACATGGTCTTATACATTAATGTATATATAAACCCTTTAAACATATGAATAAGAGAGAGCATATATACATTTTGGTGTACATATATGCTAATAACTGTATATACTGATAAAAGGTGTCCATATGGTCATTTATATCGATCTATATAGAAATATATGTAACTACTATCAATGCGTAGGGGTGCATGTGTGTGAGCATATCAGTGTATATATAACTGATAGCAAGTTTATACATAAACGTATAACCATATCAGTATATGCATATCGTATATATACACATTGTATATAAATATAAACTGGTAATAAGTACATGGAATGCATGTGCGTATATACTTTGATATTTGTATATAACTGATAGCAAGCAACTGTATACATAGACGCATAACTATATCAGTATATACATATCGTATATATGTGTATATAAATACACATCTGTCCATACACAACACGTATATATGTGTAATATATATATCTGTGAGTGTGAGTGTGAGTGTGAGTGTGAGTGTGTGAGTGTGAGTGTGAGTGTCTGTGGATGTAGTATATAACTCAGTGAACATATATACCTTCATAACTGTATATGCACTAATTAATGCGTAAGGGTGCATGTGCGTACGCATATCAGTGTATATATACATTGATAATTGTAAATAACTGATAGCAAGCAACTGTATATATAGGCGCATAAATATGTCAGTATATACATATTATATATACACACATCAGTCCGTACACAACACGCATATATATGTAATATATAGATCTATCTTTAAGTGTGAGTGTGACTGTGACTGTGACTGTGAATGTGAGTGTGTGTGAGTGAGAGTGTGAGTGTACGTGTGTGTGTGAGTATATGGATGTAGTATATAAATCAGTGTACATATCATAGATATACACACATCAGTCCATACACAACACGCATGTATGTGTAATATATATATCTGTGAGTGTGAGTGTGACTATGAGTGTGTGTGTGTGTGGGTGTAGTATATAAATCAGTGTACATATATGTTCATAACTGTATATATACAGTCATGCACTTCACACATATACGTATATCAATATATACACATTGTCTATACAGACATCACACACACATATCAATGTATTTTTTACACACTAATAATAGTATATATAGCTGATACCTAATGTATACGTACACGCATAAACATATCAGTATATACATATCGTATATATACAAATATCAAAATACACAATAAGCATATATGTGTATATATATATATTTATGTGTATGACCATATATACACTTATTATCAGTTTATATAGTTATTAACGTATATGTACACTGATTGATATACTACACACACATTTATATATATACTACACATATATGCATGTTGTGTATAGACTGATGTGGGTATATTTACGATATGTCTATGCGTGTATATATACACTTGCTCGCTATCAGTTATATACAATTATACATGTATATATATAATGATATGTGCACGTGGATGCACCCTTAAGCGTTGATTAGTAAATGTATGTACATGCATTTTATATACACTAATATATATGATAATATAGACACTTATTAGCAGTTTATATATATATATATACAGTGTTTACTATACGATATATATATACTGATACATTTATGCGTGTATGTAAACACTTGCCATCATTAACATATATAGTGTTTATATATACGATATGTATATATTGATATATTTATGCGTGTATGTATACACTTGCTATCTGTTACATATACAATGATATGCACACGCATATGCATCCTTATGCAATGATAAGTTCATACATATATTACGTATACACTGATATATATGAGCATATAGATACTTATTATCAGTTTATCGATTATTAACTTATATGTACACTGATATATATATATATGCACACTCAAACGCATATGTATAATGTATAAGACCATGTATATACTTATTATCAATGATACATACAATTATTAAAATAATTTGTGTACATATATATATATAACAATACCAATCATTGTTTTCAATGTATATAGTGTTTGTGACTGAGTGCGCCAGTGTGAGTGTGTGTGTGTGTGACTGTGCGTGTGACTGAGTGTGTGGTACATAAATTAGTGTACATATATGTTAATAATAGTATAAATTGATAGTAAGTGTATATATATAGTCATATACATTAATGTATATAGAAATGTATATATTAATGCATTATATATATACAATTATGCACTTTACATACACACAAATCAGTATATACACATCACATATATATAGACAGAACACTCACACACTCACTTATAATAATGTATTTTTAACACACTAATAACTGTATATAAAGTTGATAACTAATGTTATGTAACGATAATTGCATCAGTAAATAAATATACACTGAAAACAAGAACATACATTGCTATACATCAATACGTATACAAATTGTGCTAATAACTATATATAGCACTGCTAATAAGTGTTTACATGGTTTTATGCATTAGTGTATATATAAACCGTTTATACATATGCATATGAGTGTGCGTATATAAATATCAGTGTACATATACGCTAATAACTGTATAAACTGATAATAAGAGTCCTCATGGTCATATATATCAATATTTAAGGGTACATGTGCGTGCGCATAACAATGTATATATATAACTGATTACAAGTTTATACATACACGAATAAACATATCAGTATATACATTTCGTATATATATACACAAACAACTTAATGAGTGTCTATATGGTCATATATATCAGTGTATATAGAATGCATATATTAGTGTATACATACATAGTATATACGCACTTATCAACGTGTAAGGGTACATGTATGTGTACATACCAGTGTACATATACATTGATAATTGTACTTAACAGATAAAAACAACTGTATACATACATATGTAAACATATAGTATATACATATCGTATATATACACACATCAGTCCACACAGAACACGCATATGTGTAGAATACATATCTGTGAGTGTGAGTGTGAGTGTGAGTGTGAGTGTGAGTGTGAGTGTGAGTGTGAGTGTGAGTGTGAGTGTGAGTGTCAGTGTGAGTGTGTGAGTGTGTGTTTGTGTGTATATAAGTGTGTGTGTGGTATATAAATTAGAAAATATATAGGTTACTAACTGTATAAACTGATAATAAGTATATATATATATTGTCATATACATCAATGTATATAGAAACGTATATATTTTAACACACTAATAACTGTGTATATATAGTTATGCATTTTACACACTATGCACTTTACATACAAACATATCAATATATACTCATTGCATCTATACAGACATCACACACACACACACACATATTAATATTATTTTTACACACTAATAACTATATATATAGCTGATAACTAATGTGCGAGTGTGAGTGTGAGTGTGACTGTGAGTGTGTGTGTGTGTGTGAGTGTGAGTGTGAGTGTGAGTGCGAGTATGTGCGTGTGGTGTGTGTGCATGTGTGTAAAGAAAAAGTTAATAAAATTGCAAACCACAAGTCAAGCTCTAGAAAATTCACTAAATATTTGCATGAATGAAGCAAAAGTGTGTGTGTTAAGAAAACGACACTTAATAAAATTGCAAACCACAAGTAAAGCTCCAAAAATTTCACTCCATATTTGCATGAAAGAAGCAAAAGCAGTCCTATAATAGAGAAGAAAAAACCATCAAGCAGATCAAGCTTGCAATATCAAGATCTCAATATCGAATAATGTAAAGAGATCCACCTCTATGATAAGTTGCTTTCATGCTTGTTGATTTACAAGAAAACTCAATGAAGATGAAGCTCATCAATAATAGAAAACAAGTACAAATAAGATAACAAATTTACATGGACTATCACAATAGGGTATTTAGCATACCCAATTCATCAAGAGAAGAAACTCATTCTTATGCCTAATTCTACACAAAGTAATAAGGAATTTCGCCAAGGCTAATCAAATTACAGGTGACAGTATATATATTTGTTAGTGTGAGTGTGAGTGTGAGTGTGAAAGAAGCAAGAGCACTAATATATCACTCCATATTTGCATGAAAGAACCAAGAGCAGTGCTATACTACAGAAGAAAGAACCATTAAGCAAATCAAGCTTGCAAGATCAAGATCTCAAATATCGAATAACGTAAAGAGATCCGCCTCGACGACAAATTGCTTTCATGCTTGTCGATTTACAGGAAAACTCAACGAAGATGAAGCTCATCAATAATAATTAAAACAAGTACAAATAAGATAACAAATTTACATGGACTATCACAATAGGGTATTTAGCATACCCAATTCATCAAGAGAAGAAACCCATTCTTATGCCTAATTCTACACAAAGTAATAAGGAATTTCGCCAAGGCTAATCAAATTACAGGTGATAGTATATATATATTTGTCAGTGTGAGTGTGAGTGTGAGTGTGAGTGTGAGTGTGAGTGAAAAAAGCAAGAGCAGTAATATATCACTCCATATTTGCATGAAAGAAGCAAGAGCAGTGTTATACTATAGAAGAAAGAACCATTAAGCAAATCAAGCTTGTAAGATCAAGAATCTCAAATATCGAATAACGGAAAGACATCCGCCTCGATGACAAATAGCTTTCATGCTTGTTGATTTACAGGAAAACTCAACGAAGATGAAGCTCATCAATAATAATAAAAAAATGTACAAATAAGATAAAAAATTTAGACGGACTATCACAATTGGGTATCTAGCATACCCAATTCATCAAGAGAAGAAACCCATTCTTATGCCGAATTCTATACAAAGTAATATGGAATTTTGCCTAGGCTTATCAGATTAGAAGTGATAGTAAATATATATCTGTGAATGTGAGTGAGTGTGAGTGTGAGTATGTAAGTGTATGTGTGTGTGACTATGAGTATGAGTGTGAGTATGAGTGTGAGTGTGTGTATGTAGTTTATAAATCAGTGTACATATACGTTAATAAATTTATAAACTGATAATAACTGTATATATAGTCATATACATATCGTATATATACACAATAGTCTATACGCAACATACATATATGCATAGTATAAATATCTGAGTGTGAGTGTGAGTGTGAGTGTGTAAGTGTGAGTATGCGTGAGTGAGTGCGAGTGTGAGTGTGCGTGTAAATGTGAGTGTGAGTGTGAGTGTGAGTGAGTGTGAGTGTGTGTGAGTGTGAGTGTGAGTCTGAGCGTGAGTGTGAGTGTGAGTGTGAGTGTGAGTATGTGTGTGTGTAAGTGTGAGTGTGAGTGTTAATGTGAATGTGAGTGTGAGTATGAGTGTGTGCAGTATATAAATCAGTATACATATATGTTACTGACTGTATAAACTGATAATAAGTGTATATATGGTCATATACATCAATGTTTATAGAAATGTACATATTATGGTCATATAATGCACTGTATATATATAGTTATGCCTTTTACACATACACACATATCAGTATATATACATACACACACACACATGTCAATGTATTTGTACACACAAATAACTATATATAGAGCTAATAACTAATGTTTTGTATGGTTATATGCATTAGTATATAAAAATACACTGAAAAAAATGATAAACATTGCTATACATCAATACATACACAAATTGAGCTAATAACTGTATATATCACTAATAAACGCTTTATACATATGCATATGAGTGCACGAATATACATATCAGTGTACATATGTACTAGCAACTGTATAAACCGAAAATAATTATCTATATGGTCATAAATATCAGTGTATAAAGAAATGTATGTATGCACTATCAATTCGTAGGAGTGCATGTGCGTCTACATATCATTCTATATATAATTGATAGCAAGTTTATACATACGCGTATAAACAAATCAGTATATACATATCGCATACATGCACACTATATATATATATATATATATATATATATATATATATATATATATATATATATATATATAAACTGCTAATAAGTGTCTATATGGTCATATATATCAGTGCATATAAAATGCATTTATTGGTATATACATACACAATATATACATTTATACTGGTTTATAACTGATAGCAAGCAACTATATACATACACACATAAAGATATCAGTATACACATATCGTATATATACACACATCAACCAATTCACAACATGCATATATGTATAGTATAAATATCTGTGAGTGTGAGTGTGTGTGTGTGAGTTGTGAGTGTGAGTGTATAAGCGTGAGTGTGTGTGTGGGTGTGAGTGTGAGTGTGAGTGTGAATGTGAATGTGAGTGTGAGTGTGTGAGTCCATGAGTGTGTGAGTGTGAGTGTGAGTGTGAGTGAGTATGTGTATGTGTAAGTGTGAGTGTGAGTGTGAGTGTGAGTGTGAGTGTGAGTGTGAGTGAGAGTGAGCGTGTGTGTATGTGTGAGTGTGAGTGTGAGTAAGTGAGTGTGAGTGTGAGTGTGAGTGTGTGTGAGAGTTTGTGTGTGTGTTTGTGTGTGTGTGTGATTGTTAGTGTGAATGTGAGTGAGAGTGAGAGTGAGAGTGAGAGTGAGAGTGAGAGTGTTAGCATGAGTGAGACTGCAAGTGAGAGTGAGTATGTATGTGAGTGTAAGTGTGAATATGAGTGTGAGTGTCAGTGTATAGAATTGCATGTATTAATGTATACATACATACTTACACAATATATATGCATTTACCAACAAGTAAGGGTGTATTTACGTGTGCACATCACTGTATATCATTGATAATTATATATAACTGATAACAATCAAGCATATTACACGCATAAACATATCGTATATATACACACATCAGTCCATACACAATACGCATATATGTGTAGTAGTATATAGATATATGTGTGTGTGTGTGTGTGTAGAATATAAATCTATGTACATATACGCTATGAATTGTATAAATTGATAATCAGTGATATATACGTTGATTTGTGCACGCACATGCACCATTACGTATTGATAAATTCATACATACATTTCTATATACACTGATATATAGGACCATATAGACACTTATTATCAGTTTATACAGTTATTAGCGTATATGTACACTGATATGTATATACGCACACTCATGTTCATATATATAAAGTGTTTATTTATACACTAATGTATAAAACCATGTATTACTTATTATGTGTGATAAATACAATTACTAGCATAATTTATGTACATATTAATGGATAACAATACATACTATTGTTTTCAGTATATCTACTGATGCATATAACCATATAATGGATTAATTATCAGCTATATATACAGTTATTAATATGTAAAAAATACATTGATATTTATGTATGCGTATGTGATGTGTGTATATATACGATGTATACTGACATGTGTGTATGTATAAACTGCAAAACTGTATATATACAGTGCACTAATATAAACATATCAATATACATTGATGTATCTGACTATATATACATTTATTATCAGTTTATACAGCTATTAGCGTATATGTTTACTGCTTTATATACTACACAAACACACACACATATACATATACATATATATATATATACTGCACATATATGCGTGTTGTGTATAGACTGTTGTGAGTATATGTACGATTTGTAAATACTTATATGTTTATGCATGTACTTATACAATTGCTTGCCATCTGTTATATACAATTATCAATGTATATACACACTGATATGCGCACGTACAAGCACCCTTACACATTGATATATATATATTTATATATATATATATATATATATATATATATATATATATATATATGGTATATATATACACTAATACATGAATTCTATATACATACATGGTCTTTTATGTTAGTGTATGTATAAACACTTTATATATATGCATGAGTGTACGTATATACATATCAGTGTATATATACACTAATAACTATATAAATTGATAATAAGTATCTATATGGCCATATATATCAGTGTATATAGAAATGTATGTTTGAACTTAACAATGCGTAAGAGAGCATGCGCCTGCACATATCAGTGTATATAACTTATAACAAATGTTTATATATACACATAAACAAATTAATATATACATATCTTATATATACACACTGTATATATATATAAACTACTAATAAGTGTGTCTATGATTATATATATCTATGTATATAGAATGCATATATTAGTGTATACATACATTGTATATATGCACTTATCAACGCGTAAAGGTGTATGTACATGCGCTTATCAATGTAAATCTACATTGATAATTGTATATAATTGATAGCACGCAAGTGTATACAGACACGCATAAACATATCATATATATACACACACCAAACAATACACAACACGCATATATGTGTAGCATATATATATATACATATATATATATGTATGTGTGTGCGTGTGTGTGTGTTTGTGTGTGTAGTATATAAATCCATATACATATACATTATTAATTGTATAAACTGATAATTAGTGATATATACCCTCTTTTTCATTTAAGGCCACCCATGAGGAAGAAAGAGAAGCACTAATGAGGGTTTTCAAAGTTCGAATACACACAATATAGCCCCTTTCAGAATCAGGTATCCATATCTAGAGAAAGGGTGCCCCTCCCGAGGACCACCTGTTCGCTGGTAAATAATCCTCGGTCTAACCGATGCACCCAATCCAGCACCCAAAAACTGGACATCATGGTCTCTCGAATAAAAACTACATTGATACGTGTGTGTGATGTTTGTATATATAACGTATGTGTGTTTGTGTAAAGTGCATATTTATATATATACAGTGTACTAATATATACATTTCTATATACATTAATGTTTATAACCATATATATACACTTATTATTTGTTTATATAGTAGCTTGCTATCAGTTATATACAATTATCAATGTATATATACACTGATATGGGTATGCACATGCACCCTAACAAGTTGATAAGTGCATATATATTGTGTATGTATACACTAATTAATACACGTATTTTATATACATCAGATAATATACATGTACGTATCAATGTGCGTGCGCATCGCAGTGTATATATACATTGATAATTGTATATGACTGATAGCAAGCAACTGTGTACATACATGCATAAACATATGAGTATATATATATCGTATATATACAGACATCAAGCCATACATAACACGCACATATGTGTAGTATATATATCTGTGAATGTGAGTGTGAGTGTGTGTGTTTGTGCGTGTGAGTGAGTGTTTAACGATTGTGTGAGTGTGTGTGTGGTATATAAATCAATGGACATATACGTTAATAACTGTCTAAATTGATAATAAGTGAATATATGGTTATATACTTCAATGTATATAGAAATGCATATATTAATGCATTGTTTATATACAATTATGCACTTTACACATACACACATATCAGTATACACATCATATATATATAGACATCACACACACACAGAGCAAAGTATTTTTTACACACTAATAACTATATATATAATAGATAACTAATGTATTGTACTGTAATATGCATCAGTATAACTAATGTATAGCAGATAACTAATGTATTATATGGTTATATACACTGAAAAAAATGATATATATTGCTTACATCAATACGTATAGAAATTGTGCTGATCACTATATATATCACTGATCATAAGTATATACATGGTCTTATACATTAGTTTAAATATATACCGTCTAGACATATGCATATGAGTGTGTGTATAAACATATCAGCGTATATATAAGCTAATAACTGTATAAATTAATGTATTGTATAATCATATATATAAATATAAATAGAAATGTATGTATGCACTATCAATGCGTAAGGGTGCATATGCATACGTATTTCAATGTATATATACATTGATAATTATATATAACTGATAGTAAGCATACATACACGCATAAATATATCAGTATATACATATCGTATATAAACACACATCAGTCTATACACAACACATATGTGTAGCATATATTTTTGTGATTGTGATTGTGATTGTGAGTGAGTATGAGTGTGAGTGTGAGTGTGAGTGTGAGTGTGAGTGTGAGAGTGTGAGTGTAAGTATGAGTATGAGTGTGAGTGTGTGAGTGTGAGCATGAGTGTTAGTGTGAGTGTGTGTATCTGTAGTATATAAATCAGTATACATATACATTAATAACTGTATAAACTAATAATAAATGTGTATATAGTCATACACTGCAATGTATATAAATATGTATATATTAATGCACTATATATAGATAATTTTTACTTTACACACAAACATATCAATATATACACATCATATAGATACAGACATCACATACATCAATATATTTTTTACACACTAATAACTGTATGTAGCTGATAACTAATGTGTAATATAGTTATATGCATCAGTATATATATATATATACACTGAAAGCAATGATATATATTGTTATACATCAATATGTACACAAATTGTGTTAATAGTTGTATATATCACTGATAATAAGTATATACATGGTCTTATACATTAGTCTATACATAAACCTTTTATACATATACATATGAGTTTGCGTATATATATATAAATGTTCTTATACGCTAATAATCGTATAAACTGATAATAAATGTCTATATGGTCATATATATCAGTGTGTAAAAAAATGTACGTATGTACTAGCAATACGTAAAAGTGCATGTTTGTGCGCATATCAGTGTATAAATAATTGATAGCAAGTTTATGCATACATGCACAAACGTATTAGTATATACACACACTACATATATATAAATTGATAATAAGGGTCTATATGGTTAAATACATCAGTGTATTCAGAATGCATGTATTAGTGTATACATACACAGTACATATGCACTTATCAACACATAAAGGCACTTGTGCATGCGCATACCAGTGTATATAAATATTGATAATTGTATATAACTGATAACAAGTAAACTATATATATGCAAGCATAAACCTATCAGTATATACATGTCGTATATATAGACACATCAATTTATACACAACATGCACATATGTATAATATATATAATTGAACGTTAGAGTGAATGTGAGTGTAAGTGTGAATGTGCGAGTGTGAACGTGAGTGTGAGTGTGTGTGTGTGAGTGAGTGAGTGAATGTGTCAGTGTGAGAGTTTGTGTGAGTGTGAGTGTGACCGTGTGTGTGTAGTATATATATCAATGTGTGTGTGTATAGTATATATACATATATCAGTGTTCGTATACGTTAATAACTGTATAAACTTATAATACGTGTATATTTGGTCATATACATCAATGTAATTAGAAATGTATATATTAATACGTTGTATATATACAGTTATGCACTTTACACACACATATAAGGATATGCACATCATATATATACATTAATCAATCACACACACACATATCAATGTATTTATACACCCTGATAACTGTATACATAGTTGATAACTAATGTATTGAAAGGTTATATGCATCAGTATATATATATACACTAAACACAATGATATATATTGCTATCCATTAATCGTACACCAATTGTGCTAATAATTGTATATATTATTGATAATAAGTATATATGTAGTCTTATACATTAGTGTATATATAAACCGTTTGTACATATGTATTTGAGTGTGCGTATATACATATCAGTGTACATATACGCTAATAATTGTATATGAATATATTAGTGTAAATCGAAATATATGAAATGCATAAGGATGCATATGTATGCGCATATCAGTGTATATAAAAATGATAGCAACTTATACATACACGTATAACTATATCAGTATATACATAGCATATATACACACTATATATATATATAATCAGCAAATACATATCTATATGATCATATATATCAGTGTCTATAAAATGCATCTATTAGTGTACACATACACAGTATAGATGCACTTATCAACGCCTACAGGTGCCTGGATGTGTATACCAATGTATATATACTTTGATAATTGTATCTAATTGATAGCAAGCAAATATAACATACACGCATAAACATATCAGTACATACATACCGTATATATATACACATCAGCGTAAGGGTGCATGTGCATGCACGTAGCAGTGTATATACATTGATAATTGTACATAACAGATAGAAAGCAACTATATACATACAGACATAAATATATCAGTTTATACATATCATATAAATACACACATTACTCCACACACAACACGCATATATGTGCAGTATATATATTTGAGTGTGAGTGTGAGTGTGAGTGTGAGTGTGAGTGTGAGTGTGAATGTGTATGTATGTTTGTAAATGTGAGTGTGAGTGAGTGTGTGTGTGTGTAAGTGTGAGTGTGTGGTGTGTAGTATATAAATCAGAGTACATATACGTTGACAATTGTATAAACTGATAATAAGTGCATATATCAATGTATATTGAAAGGTTAAATGCATCAGTTTATATATATACTCACATCAGTCAATATATAACACGCACATATGTCTAGTATATATATCTGAGAGTGTGAGTGTTAGTGTGATTGTGTGTGTGTGAGGTGTGTGTGTGAGTGAATGTAAGTGTAAGTGTAAGTGTGAGTGTGGGTGTGAGTGAGTGAATGTAAGTGTAAGTGTGAGTGTGGGTGTGAGTGTCTACGTGTGTAAGTGTGAACGAGTGAGTGTGAGTGTGTGTGAATGAGTGTGAGTGTGTGTGAGTATGAGTGTTGGTGTGAGTGTGAGTACGAGTGTTAGTGTGAGTGTGTGTACGTGAGTATGAATGTCAGTGTGAGTGTGTGTGTGTGCCATATAAATCAGTGTACATATACGTTCATAACCATATAAACTGATAAATAGTGTATATATGGTCATACACATCAATGTATGTAAAAAACTATATATGAGTGCAGTGTATATAAACAGTTATGCAGTTTATATATACACTGATAATATTCGTTAATAACTGTATAAACTGATAATAAGAGTCTACATAGTAATATATATCAGTATATATAAAAATGTATGTACGCACTCTCAATGCGTAAGGATGCATGTGCATGCACATATCAGTGTTTATAGATAGCAAGTGTATACGTAATAAACATATCAGTATATGCATATATAGACACACTGTATATATATATATATATATATATATAGACTATTAATAATATATATAGAATGCATGTATTAATATACACATACATAATATATATGCACTTATCAACGCATAACGGTGCATGTGCGTGTGGCATATTTGTGTATATATACATTGATGATTGTATATAACTGATAGCAAGCAATTGTATATATACTCGTATAAACATATCGATATAAACACATCGTATATATGCATATACAGTCCATACACAACACGTAAACATGTATAGTATATATATCTGTGAGTGTGTATGAGTGTGAGTGTGTATGAGTGTGAGTGTGTGTGAATGTGTGTAAGTGTGTGTATGAGTGTGAGTGGTGAGTGTGAGTGTAAGTGTGAGTGAGTGTGTGTAGTATATAAATTAATGTATATATACGTTAATATTGTATGAACTGATACATCAATATATATATAAATATATATTTTAGCGCATTGTATTGATATAGTTATGCACTTTACACATATACACATATCAGTATACACACATCGAATATATACAACCATCACACACACACATATCAATGTATTTCTTATACACTAATAGCTGTATATACACTGAAAATAATGATAAATATTGTTATACATCCATGCGTACAAATTGTTATAATAATTGTATATATCACTGATAATAATAATACATAGTCTTATATATTAGTGTATATATAAACCCTTTATACATGTACATATGAGTGTACATATATAAATATCAGTGTACATATATCAATATATACATATCGTATATATGCACACATCAATCCATACACAATACGCATATATGTGTAGTATATATATCAATCCATACACATTACGCATATATGTATAGTATATATATCTGTGAGTATGAGTGTGAGTGTGACTGCGACTGCGAGTGTGAGTATGAGTGTGAGTGTGACTGCGACTGCGACTGCGACTGTGAGTGTGAGTGTGAGTGAGTAAGTGAGTGTGTGTGAGTGAGTGTGTGTGTGTGCGTGAGTGTGAGTGAGTTTGAGTCTAAGTGTGTGTGAGTAGTATATAAATCAGTATACATATACGTTAGTAACTGTATAAAGTGATAGTAAGTGTATATATAGCCATATACATAAATGTATATGTTAGTGCACTGTATATAGACAATTATGCACTTTATACATACATATCAATAAATACACATCGTATATAAACAGACATCACACACACATCAATGTATTTTTTACACACTAATAACCCTTTATATATAGCAGATAACTAATGTCTTGTATGTGTACACTGATACATGCATTCTATCTACATTAATATATATGACTATAGAGACATTTATTAGCAGTTTATATAGATATATACAGCATGTATATATAAGATACATATATACTGATATGTTTATGTGTGTATGTATAAACTTACTATCAGTTACATATACACTGATATGTACACACACATGCACCCTTATGCATTGGTAGTACATACGTACATAACTGATTGATAAATACGACCATATAGACACTTTTTATCCGCTATATATACAGTTATTAGTGTTTAAAAAATACATTCATGTGTGTGTGTGTAAAGTGCATAACTGTATCTATATAGTGCATTAATATATACATTTATATATACATTGACATATATGACCATATATACAGACACTAATGATGTTTATACAGCTATTAATGTGTATATATACACTGATTTATGTACAATGATGTTTATACGTGTGTTTACACTTGCTATTAGTTATATATACGTCGATATGCGCACGCATATGCATCTTTACGCAATGATAAGTTCATACATACATTTCTAGATACACTGATATATATGGACACTTATTATCAGTTTATACAGTTATTAGCGTATATGTACATATCAACGCATAGTCATATGCATATGTATAAGGTGTTCATACAAATACTAAATTATAAGACTGTCTATACTTATTTTCAGTGATATATACAGTTATTAGAACAAACATCTCATATATATACACACATCAGTCTATACACAACACGCATATATGTGTAGTATATATATATATATCTGTGTAGTACAAATATATATATATATGTGTATCTATTTATAGTCATACATGAAGTATGTGATAATGCTTTAGATCATATGTTGTGGACCTAGTTATAGGCATTTTAGAGTCCTACATCACGGACCATATAATAAACAGTATAGAGTCATATATCATGGACAGTTGAAGCCCTATAAAGTTGTGCCTTAGGCCTATATATATATATACCAAGTGTCTATATGGTCACATATTTCAGTGTATATAGAATGCATGTACTAGTGTATATATACACAGTATATATGCACTTATCAAGGAGGTAGGGGTGCATGTGCATGAGCATAGCAGTGTATATATACATTCATAATTGTATATAACTGATAACAAGCAACTATATACACGTATAAACATATCAGTTTATACATATCGTACAAATACTCACATCAGTCCATATATAACATACACATATGTGTATTATATATATCTAGGAGTGTGAGTGTTAGTGTGAGTGTGTGTGAGTGTTAGTGTGAATGTGTGTGTGTGAGTGAGTGTGTGTGTGTGTGAGTGAGTGTGTATGTGTGTGTGTATGTGTAAGAGTGTGAGTGTGTGTGGGTGTAGTATATAAATCAGTGTACATATACGTTCGTAACTGTATAAATTGATAATAAGTGTATATATGATCATACACATCAATGTATATAAAAATATATATATTAGTGCACTGTATATAAACAGTTATGCACTTTACGTATACACACATCAGTATATACACATGGTATATATACAGATATCACACACACACACACACACACATCAATGTATTTTATACATACTAATAACTAATGTATTATATGGTTATATGCATATGTATATATATATATGTACACTGAAAATAACGGTATATATTACTATACATTAATACATAAACAAATTGCGTTAATAACTGTATATATCACTGATAATAAGTATATACATGGTCTTATACATTAATGTATATATAAACCCTTTAAACATATGAATAAGAATGAGCATATATACATTTTGGCGGACATATATGCTAATAACTGTATAAACTGATAAAATGTGTCTATATGGTCATTTATATCAATCTATATAGAAATATATGTAAGTACTATCAATGCGTAGGGGTGCATGTGTGTGAGCATATCAGTGTAATATAACTGATAGCAAGTTTATACATAAACGTATAACCATATCAGTATATGCATATCGCATATATACACATTGTATATAAATATAAACTGGTAATAAGTACATGAAATGTATGTGCGTGCACATATGCGTGCGTAAATACTTTGATATTTGTATATAACTGATAGCAAGCAACTGTATGCATAGACGCATAACTATATAAGTATATACATATCGTATATGTGTATATAAACACACATCTGTCAATACACAACACGTCTATATGTGGAATATATATATCTGAGTGTGAGTGTGAGTGTGAGTGTGAGTGTGTGAGTATGAGTGTGTGAGTGTGAGTGTGAGTGTGAGTGTGAGTGTGAGTGTGAGTGTGAGTGTCAGTGTCAGTGGGTGTAGTATATAACTCAGTGTACATATATACCTTCATAACTGTATATGCACTAATTAATGCGTAAGGATGTATGTGCGTACGCATATCAGTGTATATATACATTGATAATTATAAATAACTGATAGCAAGCAACTGTATATATAGGCGCATACATATGTCAATATATACATATTATATATACACACATCAGTCCGTACACAATACGCATATATATGTAATATATAGATATATCTTTGAGTGAGTGTGAGTGTGAGTGTGAGTGTGACTGTGAATGTGAGTGTGTGAGCGAGAGTGTGAGTGCACGTGTGTGTGTGTGGGTATATGGATGTAGTATATAAATCTGTATACATATCATAAACATGCACACATCAGTGCATACACAATACACATATATGTGTAATATATATCTGTGAGTGTGAGTGTGACTGAGTGTGTGTATGACTGAGTGTAAATGTGAGTACGTGTGTGTGTGGGTGTAGTATATAAATCAGTGTACATATATGTTCATAACTGTATATATACAGTCATGCACTTCACAAATATATGTATATCAGTATATATACATATTCTATACAGACATCACACGCATATCAATGTATTTTTTATACACTAATAATAGTATATATAGCTAATACCTAATGTATACGTACACGCATAAACATATCAGTATATACATATCGTATATATACAAACATCAAAATACACAACAAGCATATATGTGTATATATATATATTTATGTGTACGACCATATATACACTTATTATCAGTTTATACAGTTATTAACGTATATGTACACTGATTTATATACTACACACACACATTTATATATATACTACACATATATGCATGTTGTGTATGGACTGATGTGGGTATATTTACTATATATTTATGCGTGTACGTATACACTTGCTCGCTATCAGTTATATACAATTATACATGTATATATATATACTGATATGCGCACGTAGATGCACCCTTACGCGTTGATTAGTAAATATATATTGTGTATGTAAGTATGTATATACATGCATTTTATATACACTGATATATATGATAATATAGATACTTATTAGCAGTTTATATGTATATATATACAGTGTTTAATATACTATATATATATACTGATACATTCATGCGTGTATGTAAACACTTACTGTCATTAACATATATAGTATTTATATATACGATATGTATATATCGATATATTTATGCGTGTATGTATACACTTGTTATCTGTTACATATACCCTGATATGCACACGCATATGCATCCTTATGCATTGATAAGTTCATACATATATTACGTATACACTGATATATATGAGCATATAAACACTTATTAACAGTTTATCAGTTATTAACTTGTATGTATACTGATATATATATACACACACTCAAACACATATGTATAATGTATAAGATAGTCTATCATAATTGGGTACTTAGCGTACCCAATTCATCAAGAGAAGAAGCCCATTCTTATGCTGAATTCTATGTAAAGAAATATGAAATTTTGCCTCGGCTTATTACTATATAAACTAATAATAAGTATATATACTATATAAACTAATAATAAGTATATATACTATATAAGTGTATATCTGGTCATATACATCAATGTATAAAGAAACGTATATATTAATGCACTATATACATACAGTAATGAACTTTATACATACACATCAGTATATACATATCGTATATATACAGATATCACACACACACATATCAATGTATTTTTTAAAAACTTAATAACTGTATATATAGCTGATAACTAATGTATAGTACTATGCATCAGTATATATATATACACTGAAAATAATGGTATATATTATTATGCATCAATACGTATACAAAAATTGCATATACATATCAGTGTACATATACGCTAATAACTGCATAAAGTGATAATACGTGTCTATATGGTCATATATATCAGTGTATATAGAAATGTATCTATGAACTATCAACGCGAAAGGGTGTATCTGCGTGTGTATATCAGTGTATATATAACTGCTAGAAAGTTTATATACACACGCATAAACATATCAGTATATACATATCATATATATACACACTGTATATATTATATATAAACTGCTAATAAGTATCTACAAGGTAAAGAGATCCGCGTCGATGATAAGTTTCTTTCATGCTTGTTGATTACAAGCAAACTCGATGAAGATTAAGCTCATCAATAATAATAAGAACAAGTACAAATAAGATAAAAAAATTTAGATGGATTATCACAATTGGGTATTTAGCATACCCAACTCATCAAGAGAAGAAACCATTCTTATGCTTAATTCTATATATAGTAATATGGAATTTCGCCTCAGCATATCTGATTATAGGTGATAGCCAGAAGCAGTGATTCAAAAAGCGGACCGCTTAGCGTAGGCAGGCACCCAACGCCCAGCCCAAGGCCTGCTCCCAACTTAGGCGATATGGAACCCACCTAGCCGAGTGCCCGCCCAGAGGTGGAAATTTCTTATTTTTTTAAGTTGACAAAAATTGATCAAAACATCACCCATTGATATTAGATTTAAGTTTTGATGTTTTATAAATCTATTGGGAGGTTTTTTAGAAAATTTTGAGTCTTTAAAAGCATCTTTGACTGGGCATCCTTGTTGGATTTGACTGGGCCGCCTAGGTTCTGGGCGCCCCCTCCTAGGCACTGAGCGTCCTGGACCCCCTAGGCCGCCTAGGACCCACCTAACGCTTTTTGAAACACTGGCCAGATGAAATAATCTCCAGCTTTAATGCCTAATTTTATCACAATTTGAAAAATTGTATATGCAAGGAAAAGTCATTCAAAGGGAAGATAATGATTCGAATAGAAAGAATTGAGAGAAAAATAATAAACAATTAGCAAGGGGCTAGGTTAATTCACCTTTCTGGCTGCAACAGCCACCTGTGCATTCATATACATATCGATGTACATATACGCTAATAACTGTAAAAACTGAGAAAAAGTATCTATATGCGCTATCAATGCGTAAAGGTGCATATACGAGAGCATATAAGTGTATATGTTTGTGACTGTGTTTGTGTTTATGTTTGTGAGTGTGAGTGTGAGTATAAGTGTGTGTGTAGTATATAAATTAGTGTACATATACGTTAATACATGTATAAATCGAAAATAAGTGTTTATATAATCATTTACATCAATGTATATAGATCAATGTACATATACGTTAATACATGTATAAATTGAAAATAAGTGTATATATGGCCATTTACATCAATGTATATAGATCAGTGTACATATACGTTAGTACATGTATAAATTGAAAATAAGTGTATATATGGCCATTTTTATACATAATAGAATTGTAAACCATAAGTAAAGCTTCAGAAAATTCAATCCAAATTTGCATGAAAGAAGCAAGAGTGTGTGTGTTAAGAAAAAATTATATAATAAAATTGCAAACCACAAGTAAAGCTCTAAAAAATACACTCTTTATTTGCATGAAAGAAGCAAGAGCAGTACTATATTAGAGAAGAAAGAACCATTAAGCAAATCAAGCTAGCAAGATCAAGATCTCAAATATCGATTGACGTAAGGAGATCCGCCTAGATGATAAGCTGCTTTCAGGCTTGTTGATTAACAAGAAAACTTGATGAAGATGAATCTCATTAATAATAATAAAAAATAGCACAAATAAGATAAAAAATTAACATGGATTATCACAATTGGGTATTTAGCGTACCCAATTCATCAAGAGAAGAAACGTATTCTTATGCCTAATTCTATATAAAGTAATATGGAATTTCACGAGGCATATCAGATTAAAGGTGATAGTATATATATTTGTGAGTGTGAGTGTGATTGTGAGTGAGTGTGAGTGTGAGTGTGAGTGTATGTGTGAGTGCGAATGTGTGTGTGTGTGAGCGTGAGCGTGAGCATGAGCGTGAGCGTGAGTGTGAGTGTGAGTGCGTGTGTGTGTAGTATAAAAATCAGTGTACGTATATGCCAATAAAGTCATAAACTGTATAAACTGATAATATTCGCTAATAACTGTATAAACTGATAACAAGTGTCTATATAGTAATATATATCAGTATATATAGAAATGTATGTATGCACTATCAATGCGTAACGGTGCATGTGCATGCACATATCAATGTTTATAGCTAACAAGTGCATACATAATAAACATATCCGTATATGCATATCTTATATAGACAGACTGTATATATATATATATAAAAACTATTAATAATACATATAGAATGCATGTATTAGTATACACATACACAATATATATGCACTTATCAACGCATAACGGTGCATGGGCGTGTGCATATTTGTGTATATATACATTGATAATTGTATATAACTGAAAGCAAGCAATTGTATATATACTCGCATAAACATATCAATATAAACACATCGTATATATGCACATATAGTCCATACACAATACGTAAACATGTGTAGTATATATATTTGTGAGTGTGTATGAGTGAGTGTGAGTGTGAGTGTGAGTGTGAGTGTATATGTGTGTGAGTGTGTATGAGTGTGAGTGATGAGTGTGAGTGTAAATGTGAGTGAGTGTGTGTGTAGTATATAAATTAATGTACATATACGTTAATAACTGTATGAACTGATACATCAATATATATAAAAATATATATTTTAACGCATTGTATAGATACAGTTATGCACTTTACACATACACATATCAGTATACACACATCGAATATATACAAACATTACACACACATATCAATGTATTTTTTACACATAAATAGTTGTATATACACCGAAAATAATGATATATATTGTTATACATCCATACGTACACAAATTGTTCTAATAATTGTATATATCACTGATAATAAAAATACATGATCTTATACATTAGTGTATATATAAACCCTTTATACACGTACATATGAGTGTGCATATATATATATCAATGTACTTATATCAGTTTATACAAAAACTGCAAGCAAAAGTATACATACACGCATAAACATATCAGTATATACATATCATATATATGCACACATCAATCCATACACAATACGCTTATATGTGTAGTATATATATCTGCGAGTGTAAGTGTGAGTGCGACTGTGAGTGCGAGTGTGAGTATGAGTGTGTGTATGAGTGAGTGAGTGAGTGAGAATGAGAGTGAGAGTGTGTGTGTGAGTGTGTATGTACGTGTGTGTGTGTGAATGTGAGTTTGAGTCTGAGTGTGTGTTAATATATAAATCAGTGTACATATACGTTAGTAACTGTATAAAATGATAGTAAGTGTATATATAGCCATATACATAAATGTCCATAAAAATGTATATATTAGTACACTGTATATAAACAATTATGCACTTTATACATACATCTCAGTATATACACATCGTATATAAACAGACATCACGCACACATCAATGTATTTTTTACACACTAATAACCCTCTATATATAGCAGATAACTAATGTCTTGTATGTGTACACTGATACATGCATTCCATCTATATTAATATATATGACCATAGAGACATTTATTAGCAGTTTATATAGATATATAGAGCATGTATATATAAGATACATATATACTGATATGTTTATGTATGTATGTATAAACTTACTATCAGTTACATATACACTGATATGCACACACATGCACCCTTACGCATTGGCAGTGCATACATATATTCTATATAAACTGATTGATAAATACGACCATATAGACACTTTTTATCCGCTATATATACAGTTATTAGTGTTTAAAAAGTACATTCATGTGTGTGTGTGTGCAAAGTGCATAACTGTATCTCTATAATGCACTAATATATACATTTATATATACATTGACATATATGACCATATATAGATACACTAATGATGTTTATACAGCTATTAATGTGTATATGTACACTGATTTATGTACAATGATGTTTATACGAGTGTTTACACTTGCTATCAGTTATATATACGTCGATATGCGCACACATGTGCATCCTTACGCAATGATAAGTTCATACATACATTTCTAGATAAGTTTATACAGTTATAAGCATATATGTACATATTTATACAGTTATTAGCGTAGATGTACATATCAACGCACAGTCATATGCATTTGTATAAAGTGTTTATACAAACACTAAATTATAAGATTATGTCTATACTTATTTTAAGTGATATATACAGTTATTAGAACAAACATATCATATATATACACACATCAGTCCATATACAACACGCATATATGTGTAGTATATATATATATATCTGTGTAGTACATATATATATGTATATCTATGTGTGTGTGTGTATTATATATATATGTATGTGTATATATATGTGTGTGAACGTAGTATATATATATATATTTATATATATTTATATATATATACGTGTGTGTGTAGTATATAAATCAGTGTACATATACGCTAAGAACTGTATAAACTGATAAATGTATATAGAAATATATATATCAGTGTACATATACGCTAATAACTGTATAACCAGCTAATAAATGTATATATGGTCATCTACATCAACGTAGATAGAAATACATATATTAGTGCACTATATATATACTGTTATGCAGTTTACGCATACATCAGTCCATACACATCATATATATACAGATATCACGCACACACATATCGATGTATTTTTTACACAAATAACTGTATATATAGCTGTTAACTAATGTACGATTATATGCATCAATATATATATATATATATATACATTGACAACAATGGTATATATTGCTATACATCAATACGTACACAAAATGTGCTAACTCTATATATCACTGATAATAAGTCATGCTCTTATACATTAGTGTATATATAAACACTTTATACAAATGCATATGAATGTACGTATATACATATCAATGTACATATACGTTAATAACTGTATAAATTGATAATAAGTGTCTATTTGGTAATATATATCACTGCATATAGAAATGTGTATATGAAGTTATCAATGCGTAAGGGTGCATGTGCGTGCGCATATATGACTGATAGCAAGTGCATATACATTGATGTATATGACCATCAATACACTTATGACCAGTCTATACAGGTTTTTGCATATATGTACACATATTTACATACACACACAGATATATATATATATATATACATACTACACATATATACATGTTGTGTATGGACTGATATGTATATATACGATATTTTATGCGTGTATGTATACATTTGCTTGCGATTAGTTATATACATTTATCAATGTATATATATATACACTCATATGCGCACGTAGATGAACCCTTATGCGTTGATAAGTGTGCAAATAATGTGTATGTATGTATCTATACAGTAATACATGCATTATATGTACACTGATATATATGACTATAAAGACATTTATTAACAATTTACATATAATACAGTGTTTATATATACGATATGTATATACCGATATGTTTATGCGTATATGTATACACTTGCTATCAGTTATATATATCCTGATATACGCACGTACATGCACGCTTATACATTGATAAGTTCATACATACATTTCCATATAACTGATATATATGACCATATAGACTCTTATTATCAGTATATGTACACTAATATGTATATACGTACACTCATAAGCATATGTATAATGTGTTTATAAATACACTAATCTATAAGACTATGTACATACTTATTATCAGTGATATATACAGTTATTAAAATAATTTACGTACATATTGATGAATAGCAATACATACCATTATTTTCAGTGTATATATATAAATTGATGCATATAACCATACAATAAATTAGTTATAAGCTAAATATACACGTGTAAAAAATACAATGATGTGTATGTGATGTCTGTATATATACGATATATATATATATTGATATGTGTGCATATGTAAAGTTCATAACTGTATATACACAGTGCACTAATATATATATTTCTATAAATTGATGTATATGATCAATATAAATACTTATTATCAATTTATACAGTTATTAGCGTATATGTACACTAATTTATATACTAAACACACCCACTCACACACACATACATATATATATTTATATAAACTACACATATATAAGTGTTGTGTATTGTTTGTTGTATGTATATTTATGATATGAATATACTGATATGTTTATGCATGTAAGCATACAATTGCTTACTGTCAGTTATATACAATAATTAATGTACATATATATTGATATGCGCACGCACATGCATCTTTACACGTTGATAAGTGCATATAAATTGTGTAGGTCCACACTAATACATGTAGTCTATATATACTGATATATATGACCATAAAGACACTTATTAGCAGTTTATATAAGTATATACAGTGTGTAATATCTAAGATATGTATATACTGATATGTTTATGTGTGTATGTATATACCTACTATCTGTTATATATACATTGATATGCACACGCATATGCACCCTTATGCATTGGTAGTGTATAATACATTTCAATATACACTAAATGATATATACGATCATATAAGCACCTATTATCAGTTTATACAGTTATTAGCGTATATCTACACTACTGACATGTAGGCACACTGACATGCACATGTATATATGTACACTAATGTATAAGACCATGTAATATACTTATTATCAGTGGTATATATAATTATTAGGACTATTTTTATATGTATTGATTTATAAAAACATATATTATTGTTTTCAGTGAATATTTATATATATATATATATAAATTCTGATGCATATAACCATACAATACTTTAGTTATCAGCTATATATACACTTGTTAGTGTGTAAAAAAATACATTGATGTGTGTGTGTGATGTTTGTATATATATATATGAAGTGCATATACTGAAATGGATATATATAATAAAGTGCATAACTGTATAAATATAGAGCAAACTACATACATTTATATACATATTCATGCATATGACCATACATACACTTACTATCAGCTTATACACACACATAATATATATATATATTACACATAAATGTGTGTTATTAATGTATATATGCACAGGATATACACATACAGATGCACCCTCACGCGTTGTTAAGTGCATATATATTGTGCATGTAGTATACCAATGCATACATTCTATATACACTAATATATATGACCATAAAGATACTTATTAGCAGTATATATATATAGTGTGTATATATATAGGACATGTATGTACTGATATGTTTGTATGTGTATATATACACTTGCTATCAGTTATATATACGTTGATATGTGGCAAATGCACGCTTATGCATTGCTAAGTTCAAACATACATTTTTACATGCACTGATATATATGACCATATAGACACTTATTATCAGTTTATCATTTATTATCAGTTTATATAATTATAAATACATGTATACACTGATATGTATATATGCAAACTCATATGGATATGTATAAAGCGTTTATACATACACTAATGTAAAAGACCATTTATGTATATAGAATGCATGTATTAGTGTATACACAATATATATATATATATATACACACATCAACGCGTAATGGTGCATGTACGTACGTATATTACTGTATATATACACACATCAACGCGTAATGGTGCATGTACGTGCGTATCAATGTAGATAAAAGATTGCAAGCAAGTGTATACGTACATGCAAAACATATCAGTATATACTTATCATATATATACTCACATTAGTCCATACACAACATGCATATATATGTAGTATATGTATATATTTATATGTGTTTGTGTATATAGAAATGTTTATATAAGTGCACTTTGTATATGTAGTTATGCACTTTACATACATGTATCAGTATATACACATCGTACGTATATACAAACATCACATACACATACACATCAATGTATTATTTACACAATAATTGTATATATAGCTGATATTAATGTATAAAATAGTTATATGCATCAGTATATACACTGAAAATAATGATATATATTGCTATACATCAATATGTATACAAATTGTGCTAATAACTATATATATCACAGAGACTAAGTAAGCCATGAGCTTATACATTAATGTATAAATAAACACTTTATATATATGTATATAAGTATGCGTATATATATGTCAGTGTACATATACGTTAATAACTGTATAAAATGATAACAAATGTGTATATATATATCAGTGTATATAAAAATGTATGTATGAACTTATCAATGCATAAGGATGCATGTGTGTACACATATCAGCGCATATATCACTGATTATCAGTTTATACAATTAATATCATATATGTACATGGATTTATATACAACACAGACACAGACATGCATGTTGTATATGGATTAATGCATACGATATGTTTATGCATGTATATATACACTTGCTTGCTATCAGTTATATACAATTGTCAATGTATATGATCATTAAAATACTACATATACAGTGCACAACACTACACATATATACGTGGTGTTTGGACTGATGCGTACATTTATACGATATGTATATAATGATGTGTTTATGCGTGTATATATATAGTTCTTTGCTATCAATTATATACAATAATCTATATATATATATTGATATGCATACATGCATGCACCCTCACGTCTTGATAAGTGCATATATACAGTGTATGTGTAACTAATACATATATTTATATATATATATATAAATAAACTGATATAAATGTCTATATGGTCATAGATATCAGTGTATATAGAAATGTATATATGCACTACCAATACGTAAGCGTGCATGTACGCGTACATATCAGTGTTTATAAACACCTGGATAATTATATATAACTGATAGCAAGCAACTATATACATACTCTTATAAACATATTAGTATATACATATCGTATATACACACATATCAGTCCATATATAACATACAAATATTTGTAGTATATAAATCTGAGTGTGAGTGTATGTGGTGTAAGTGTTAGTGTCAGCGTGTGTGAGTGTGAGTGTGTAAGTGTGAGTGTGAATTAACGTGAGTGTGTGTAATATATAAATCAGTGTACCTATACGTTAATAACTGTATAAACTGATAATAAGTGTATATATGATCATATACATCAATGTGTATACACACATAACAGTATGTACACATCGTATATAGACAGACGTCACACACACATCAATAAACGTGTTCCACACTAATAACTGTAAAAATAGCTAATAACTAAGGTATTATATGGTTATATGCATCAATATATAAAAATACTGAAAACAATGGTATATAATGTTATATATTAATACATAGACAAATTGTGCTAATAATTATATATACCACTGATAGAAGTATATTCATGGTCTTATATATTAATGTATATATAAACTATTTATACATATGCAAATGAATGTGCATATATACATATCAATGTACATATACACTAATAACAATATAAACTATCATGAATTTATAGAAGGGATTAAACATATCATTCATCATTTTTTGGAATTCAGATGGAGCATTTTATATACTACATACACACACATATATATATATATATATAAACTACGCATATATGTGTTGCGTTTGGACTGTTGAGTGTATGCACATACGAGATGTATATACTGATCTATTTTTGTGTGTATTTATACAGTTGCTTACTATCAGTTATACAAAATAATCATTTAATATATACACTGATATGCGCACGTACATGTACCCTTACACGTTGATAAGTGCATATATACTGTGTATATGTACACAAATACATGCATTTTTTATACATTATTATATATGTCCAAAGAGACACTTATTAGCAGTTTATATATATAGTGTGTTTATATATGATATGTATATACTGATAGGTTTATGCATGTATATGTATACACTTGCTATCAGTTATATATATGCTGATATGCGCATACATATGTACCGTTACGCATTCATAACTTCATACATACTTTTCTATATACACTGATATCTATGACCATATAAATACTTATTATCAGTTTATACAATTATTAGCGTATATGTACACTAATATGTATATACGCACACTCATATGCATATGTATAACGTGTTTACATATACACTCATATATAAGATCTTTTATATACTTATTATCAGTGATATATACAATTATCAGCACAAACATATCGCATACATACACATAAGACCATACAAACACACACATATATGTAGTATATATATGTGTATATAGTACATAAATCAGTATATATACACGCTAATAACTATATAGATTGATAATAAGTACATACACGATCACATACATCAATGTATATAGAAATATATCTATTAGTGCTATATATACAGTTCTAAATCAATCTACATATACGCTAATAACTGTATATACTGATAATAAGTATACATATGGTCATCTATATCAATGTATATAGAAATATATATATACAGTTATGCAGTTTACACATACTATTCCTACATAAACATCGTATACATATGAACATCACACACACACATACACATATCGATGTACTTTTTATACACAAACAACTGTATATATAGCTGATAACTAGTATATAGTAATGACATCAATATATATATACATTAAAAACAATTATATATATTGCTTTACAGCAATACCGACATAAAATGTATTAATAACTGTATATATCACTGATAAGTATTATATATTAGTGCGTATATACATATCAATGTACATATACGTTAATAACTGTATAAACTGATAACAAATGTCTATATAACAATATAACTCACTGTATATATAAATGTATATATGAACTTATCAATGCATAAAGGTGCATATGCGTGCGCATATTAAGGCATATATAACTGATAGTAAGTATATATACATTAATGTACAAGACCATATATATACTTATAACCAGCTTGTATAGTTTTTAGCGTATATGTATACTGATTTATATACAACACACACACACATATATATACTATATACATATATGTGTTGTGTATGGACTGATGTGTATATATACGACATGTTTATGCTTGTATGCATACACTTGTTTGATATACATTGTATATACACACTAATATGTGTACATAGATGCATCCTTACGCATTGATAAATGTATATATACTGTATATGTCTGTATCTATACACTAACACATGCATTCTATGTGTACTGATATATATCACTATGTAGATACTTATTAGCAATTTACAATATATATACAATGTTTATATATACGATATGCATATACTGATATATTTACGTACCTTGATATGGGGACACACATACACTCTTATGTATTGAAAAATTCATACGTACATTTCTATATACACTGATATATATGACCATATAGACACTTATTATCAGTTTATACAGTTATTAAAGTATATGTACACTCACTTATTATCAGTTTATACAGTTATTAAAGTATATGTACACTGATATGTATATACGCACACTCATATGCATATGTATAATGTGTTTACATATATACTAATATATAAGACCATGTGCATACTTATTATCAGTGATAGATACAGTTATTAAAACAATTTATGTACATAATGATGTATAACAATATATACCATAGTTTTAAGTGTATATATATATATTACTTATATATTTATTAGTGTGTAAAAAATACATTGATATGTGTATGTGATGTTTGTATATATACGATGTGTATATACTGATATGTGTGTGTGTAAAGTTTATAACTGCATATATACAGTACACTAATATATATTTCTATATCCATTGATGTAACATGATCATATAACTACGTATTATCAATTTATACAGTTACTAGCGTACATGTATACTGATTTATATACTACACATACACGCACATACATATATGTTTATATATAAAAACTATACATATATGCGTGTTGTGTATAGACTATTGTGCGTATATATACGATATGAATATATTGATATGTTTATACGTGTAAGCATAAACCTGCTTGTTATCAGTTATATACACTAATCAATGTTATATACACTGATATGTGCTGACACATGCACGCTTACGAGTTGATAAGTGCATATATAACGTGTATCTATACATTAATATCATGTATTCTATACACTGATATATATAACCATAGAGAAACTAATTAGCAATTTATATATATATATATATATATATATATACAGTGTGTAATATCTAAGATATATATATACTGATATATTTATGTGTGTATGTACATACCTGCTATTTGTTATTATACATGATCTTATACATTAGTGTATATATAAACCATTTATATATATGCATGAGTGTGTGTACAAACATATCAACGCATATACGTTAATAACAGTATAAACTGATAACGGTGTATATAGAAATGTATGTCAACGCCATCAATGTGTAAGGGTGCCGGTGCATACACATATCAACGTATATATAACTGCGAGCAATTTTATAAATATGTACATAAACATATCGGTATGTACATATCGTATATATAGACACATAAACTGCTAATAAAGGTCTATATGATCATATATATCAGTGTATATAGAATTCATGTATTAATGTATACATACACAGTATATATGCATTTATCAACGCGTAAGGGTGCATGTTCATGCGCATATAAATGTATATATACATTGATAATTGTATATAACGGATAGCAAACAACTGTATATATACATGTATAAAAATATCAGTATATACATATCGTATATATATACATATCAGTCCATACACAACACGTATATATGTGTGGCATATATATCTATGAGTGTGAATGTGAGTGTGAGTATGAGTGTAGTATATAAATCAGTGTACCTATAAGTTAACAACTGTATAAACTGATAATAAGTATATATATGGTCATATAAATCAATGTATATAGAAACGTTTATATTAGTGCATTGTATATAAACAGTTATGCACTTTACATACAAACATATCAGTATATATGCTCATCGGATATATATATAGAAAACACACACACACATACATCAAGGTTTATTTTACACACTAATAACTGTAAATATAACAGATAACTAATGTGTTGTAAGGTTATATGCATTAGTATATATATACACCAAAAACAATGCTATATATAGCAATACATAAATACAAATACTAATTGTGCTAATAAATGTATATATCACAGATAATAACTATATACATGGTTTTATATATTAGTATATAAAAAAACCTTTCATACATATGCTTATGAGTGTGCATTTATATAAACATATACGCTAATAACATTTTAAATTGATAATAAGTGTTTATATGGTCATATATATCAGTGTTTATAGAAATGCATGTATGCACTATCAATATGAAAATGTGCACATACGTACGCATAGCAGTCTATATATCAGTGATAGCAAGTTTATACATACATGCATAAACATATCAGTATATACATATCGTATGTACTTACACATTGTATATATATATATAACCAGTTAATAAGTGTTTATATGGTTATATATATATATATATATATTAGTGTATCTAAACTGCATGTATTAATGTAAACATACAAAATATATAAGCACTTATCAATGTACAAAACTAATAGCAAGCAACTATATACATACACGTATAAATATATCAGTATATACATATCGTATATATACAAACATCATACCAAACACAACACATATGTGTAGTATATATATCGGTGAGTGAGTGAGAGTGTGACTTTGAGTAGAAGTGAGAGTGGGAGTGCGAGTGTGTGTTTGTGCGCAGTGTCAGTGTCAGTTTCAGGGTCAATGTATGTCAGTGTGTGTGTGAGTGTGAGTGTGAGTGTGTGCGAGTGTGAGTGTGAGTGTGAGTGTGAGTGTGAGGGTGAGTGTAAGTGTGTGAGTGTGAGTGTGAGTGTGAGTGTGAGTGTGAATGTGTGTGTGTGTGAGTGTGAGTGTGAGTGTATGTATATGTAGTATATAAATCAGTATACATATATGTCAATAACTATATAAACTGATAATAAATGTAAAAATGATAATATACATCAAGGTATATAGAAATATATATATTAGTGCATTGTATATATACAGTTATGTACTTTACACATACACATATATCCGTATATACACATCGTATATATACTGACATCACACAGATATATACACACATAAAAATGTATTTTTTACACACTAATAACTGTATATGTAGCTGATAACTAATGTATTGTACAGTTAAGAAAAAGTTAATGAAATTGCAAACTACAAGTAAAGCTCCAAAAAATTCACTTCATATTTGTAAGAAAGACGCAAGAGTGTGTCAAGAAAATGTTCATTTTTTGAAGCTTTACTTGTGGTTTGTAATTTTATTCACTCCATATTTGCATAAAAGAAGGAAGAGCAGTACAATACTAGAGAAGAAAGAACCATTAAGCAAATCAAGCTTGCAAGACCAAGATCGCAAATATCAAAGAACGTAAAGAGCTCCGCCTCGATGATAAGTTCCTTCCATGCTTGTTGATTTACAAGCAAACTCGATGAAGATGAAGCTCATCAATAATAATAAAAACAAGTACAAATAAAATAAAAAATTTAGGTGGCCTATCACAATTGGGTATTTAGCATACCCGATTCATCAAGGGAAAAAACCCATTTTTATGCCTAATTCATACAAAGTAATATGGAAATTCGCATAGGCTTGTCAGATTAGAGGTGATATCTAAACAAATAATCTCATAAATAATCAAAAAGGAGGGGAGGGGAGGAGGGGATCTGTACATTTACCTTCTTGGCTGCAACAGCCACCTATGCATTCATATACATATCAAAGTGAATGTGAGTTTGAGAGTGTGTGTGGGTGTGAGTGTGTCAGTGTGTGCGTGTGTCAGTGTGTCAATGTGTATGTGTGTGTGCGTGTGTGAGTCTATGTGAGTGTGTATGAATGTGAGTGTGAGTGAGTGTGAGTGTGAGTGTGAGTGTGAGTGTATGTATGTGTGTGTGTGTTACGAAAAAGTTACTTAATAAAATTGCAAACCACAAATAAAGCTCAAGAAAATTCACTCCCTATTTGCATGAAAGAAGAAAGAGTGTGTTAAGAAAAAGTTACTTAATAAAGATGCAAACCACAAGTAAATCTCCAGAAAATTCTCTAGAAGAAAAATTCACACCATATTTGCATGAAAGAAACAAGAGCAATATTTTACTAGAGATATGTTCATTTACCTTATGAGCTGCAATAGCCACCTGTGCATTCATATACATATCAATGTGCATATACGCTAATAATTGCATAAACTGATAAAAAGTGTCAATATGGTCATATATATCAGTATATATAAAAATGTATAAACTGATAAAAAGTGTCAATAGGGTCATATATATCAGTGTATATAAAAATGTACATATGCATTATCAATGCGTAAAGGTGTAAGTGCGTATGCATATCAGTGTATATATAATAGACAACAAGTTTATACATACATGCATAAACATATCAGTATATACATATCGTATATATACACACTGTATATATATGAACTGCTAATATATGTCAATGTGGTTAAAAATATCAATGTATATAAAATGCATCATGGACAGTATATATGCACTTATCAACGCATAGGGGTATACAATGTTTATTGTATATAATTGATAGCAAGAAACTGTATATATACACCCATAAATATATCAATATATACATATCGTATATATATAGACATCAGTCCATATACAACACGTAAACATGTGTAGTATATATCAATGAGTGTGAATGTGAGTGTCAGTGTGTGAGTGTGAGTGTAAGTGAGTGTGAGTGCGAGTGTGAGTGTATGTATGTGAGTGTGAATGTGAGTGTCAGTGTGTGAGTGTGAGTGTGAGTGTGAGTGTATAAGTGAGTGTGTGTGTGTGTGTGTGTGAGTGTGAGTATGAATGTGAGTGTGTGTGTGTGGTGTGGGTGTGCATATGTTAAAAAAAAGTCAATAAAATTACAAACCACAAGTAAAGCTCCAAAAAATTCACTCTATATTTGCATGAAAGAAGCAAGAGTGTGTGTGTGTCAAGAAAAAGTTACTTGATAAAATTACAAACCACAAGTAAAGCTCCTGAAAATTCACTCCATATTTGCATGAAAGAAGCAAGAGCAGTAAGTATTATACCAAAGAAGAAAGAACCATTAAGCAAATCAAGCTTGCAAGATCAAGATCTAAAATATCGAATAACGTAAAGAGATCCGCCTTGATGATAAGTTACTTTCATATTTGCCGATTTACACAAACTCGATAGAGATGAAGCACATCAATGATAATAAAAACAAGTACAAATAAGAAAAAAAAAATAGATGTACTACAATTGGGTATTTTAGCCTACCCAATTCATCAAGAGAAGAAACCCATTCTTACGCCTAATTCTATACAAATTAACATACATCTACATTAAAAACTGTATAAACTAGTAAAAAGTATCAATATAGCCACATATATCAGTGCATTTAAAAATGTAAATGTATGTATGCAATATCAATGCTTAAGGGTGCATGTGCGTACACATATCAGTATATATATAATTGATAGCAAGTTTATACATACATGTGAAAACATATCAGTATATACAAATCGTATATATACACACTGTATACATATACAATATATATCCACTTATCAACGGATAAGGGTGCATGTGAGTGCGCATATCAATGTATATAACAGATAGCAAGCAACTGTATCCATACACAACACGCACATGTGTAGTATATATATATGTGAGTATGAGTGTGAGTGTGAGTGTGAGTGTAGTATATAAATCAGTGTATATATGCGTTAATAGCTGTATAAACTGATAATAAGTGTATATATGATCATATATATCAATGTATAAAAAAATTTATACATTAATGTACTGTATATAAAACTTTATGCACTTTACACATACACACATATCAAATATAAACACATCGTATATATACAGATATCACACACACATATCAATGTATTTTTTACACACTAATAACTGTATATATTACAGATAACTAATGTATTGTATGCTTTATACACATCAATATATATGCACTGAAAACAATGATATATATTGCTATACATATATATACACAAATTGAGCTAATAACTGTATACATCACAGATAATAAGTACATACATGATCTTATACATTAGTGCATATATAAACCCTTTATAAATATGCATATGAGTGTGCGTATATACATTTCAGTGTACATATACACTCATTACTGTATAAACAAATAATAAATTTCTATATGGTCATATATATCAGTGTATATAGAAATGTATGTATGCACTATCAATGCGTAAAGGTGCAAATGCGTCGCATATCAGTGTACATATAACTACTAGCAAGTTTATATATACATGTATAAACATATCAATATATACATATCCTTTATATGCACATATCCTTTATATGCACACTGAATATATCAGTATATACATGTCGTTTATATGTACATTGTGAGTGTGAGAGCGAGTGTGAGTGTGAATGTGTGTGTGTGTGTGTGTGAGTGAGTGTGAGTTTTAGTTTGTGTGTGAGTGTGTATGTGTGTGTGTGTGTGTGAGTGTGGTGTGTGTTGTGTGTGTGTATGTGTACGTGTTAAGAAAAAGTGACTTAATAAATTGTAAACCACAAGTAAAGCTCTAGAAACTTTACGCCGTATTTGCATGACAGAGGCAAGAGCAGTACTATACTATAGAAGAAAGAACCATTAAGCAAATCAAGCTTTCAAGTTCAAGATCTCAAATATCAAAAAACGTAAAGAGATCCGACTCGATGATAAGTTGCATTCATGCTTGTTGAATTACAAGCAAACTCAATGAAGATGAAGCTCATCAACAATAATAAAAACAAGTATAGATATATGATAAAAACTTTAGATGGACTATCACAATTGGGTATTTTAGCATACCTAATACATCAAGAGAAGAAACCCATTCTTATGCCTAATTCTATACAAAGTAATATCGAATTTCACCTAGGCTTATTTGATTAGAGGTGATAACCAGAAGAAATAATCTCCTTCTATAATACCTGATTTTATCACAATTTGGAAATTGTATATGGTAGGAAAAATCATTCACAGAAAAGATAATGATTCGAATGATAAGAATTGAGAGGAAAATAATCAAAAAGGAGGGGGCAGGGGGATCTGTCCCTTTACCTTGTTGGCTGCAACTGCCACCTGTGCTTTCATATACATATCAATGTACATCTACGCTAATAACTGTATAAACTGATAAAAAGTGTATATATGGTCATAAACATCGGTGTATATAAAAATGTATATATGCATTATTAATGCGTAAGGGTGCATGTGCGTACGCATATCAGTGTATATATAACAGACAACAAGTTTATACATACACGTATAAACATATCAGTATATACATATCGTATATATACACACTGTGTATATATAAACTGTCAATATATGTCCTTATGGTCATATATATCAGTGTATAAAAGAATGCATGTATTAGTGTATACATACACAGTATATATGCACTTATCAACGCGTAAAGGTGCATGTACGTGCATATATTAGTGCATACATATATTGATAATTGTATATAACTGATAACAAGCAATTGTGTACATACACATAACAATATCAGTATATACATATCGTATTATATATACACACATCAGTCCATACACACCACGCATATGTGTAGTATATATATCTGTGAGTGTGAGTATGAGTGTGAGTGTGAGTGTGAGTGCCAGTGTGTGTGCGTGGGTGAGTGTGAGTGCGAGTGTGTGTAGTACACATATATGTTAATAACTGTATAAACTGATAAATACTGTATATATCGTCATATATACTAATGTATATATTAATGTATTGTATATATACAGTTACGCACTTTAAACATACACACATATCAGTATATACACAGCGTATATATACAGACATCACACGCATACATACACACATATCAATGTATTTTTTACACACTAATAACTATATATACTGAAAACAATGGTCTATATTGATATACATCAATTCGTACACAAATTGAGCGAATAACTGTACATATCACTGATAATAAGTATATACATGGTCTTTTACATAAGTGTACATATAAACCCTTTATACATATGCATATGAATGTGCGTATATACATTTCATTGTATATATACACTAATAACTGTATAAACTGATAATAAGTGTCATATATGGTCATATATATCAGTATATATAGAAATGAATGTATGCACTATCAATACGTGAGGGTGCCCATGTGTGTCGCACATTAGTGCATATATAACTGATAGCAAGGTTATACATATACATAAACATATCAATAAATACATATCATTTAACGCACACCGTATATACATATAAACTACTAATAATAGTCAATATGGTCAAATATATCAGTGTATATAGAATGCATGTATTAGTGTATACATACACATTATATATGCACTTATCCACGCGTTAAGGTACATGTGCGTACGCATAACAGTGCATATATACATCGATAATTGTA